>NW_006239053.1:433360-525330 GCF_000226075.1 Solanum tuberosum
TCTACTATATTAGTTTATGCCCAAGTTCTACTATATAATAAATATAATATATAATATTCAAGAAAGTCCCAATCTTGAATATTATATATTATACTTGGGTATAAAATAGAATTTTAAAAGTCCCACAAGTTCTACTATATTATAAATGAAAGTTTAAGCCCAAGTATAATATATAATATTCTAGATTGTGAATTTTCCCAATCTTGAATATTATTTATTATACTTGTGGGACTTTTAAAATTCTATTTTATACCCAAGTATAATATATAATATTCAAGATTGGGACTTTCTTGAATATTATATATTATATTTATTATATAGTAGAACTTGGGCATAAACTAATATAGTAGAATTCAAGATTGAGACTTTCTTGAATATTATATATTATACTTGGGCCTAAAACTCTCCTTTTTATAATAGGAAAAAATTACTTAAATCACAACACTTCTTTACCTATTTTCAATATTTCCCTACTCTTTTACTAAAATACAAAAATCCCTTATTTCCCCCCCAATTCAACTTAACCGGATACTTTATTAGATTAAGTATCCGCCCGTTATTAATTAAAGTATCCGTGCTGCTATATTATGCATTGCTATATTATGTATCCGAAAAACCTAAAACAACCGATAGATATATTTCACTAACTCGTAATGAAATTACAAAGGAATCCAAGTACTAAAAATGGAAATTTACCTAATTTTTACTTTATAATATAGTAGAATCTAGTCTTATAGTCTGTTTGGCTAACCGACTAACATAGAAGCATTTTTATTAAAATACACCCTATGTCAAATTGTTTAACTTTGATTCTAAATTTGGGCATAGAATCTTTAAGAAAAAAATTATATATTTAAAATTGCATAAAAAGTCTTATAAGTCACAATATTTAATAATTTAAATAATATAAAACATAGTATATGACACGTGGTCAAGAAAGACCTGTTTGAAAAGTGACACACAAATTAGGATGGAAGGAACAACATTTTAAAACAGTAATTTTGGAATAAAATAGTTTGTGTTTTGGCTAATTATTTCAAAAACTACTTTTGATAAGTGTTTGATTAATCTTTTTTTTTAAAAATGTTTTTGAGTTCAAATTACGAAAAATAATAAATAACAGTGCTCGCTGATCACTAAAATTATTTTATGCATAAAAGTCAATTTAAATATCTACTATGAAAGATTTTAATTAAGTTTTTTATTTTTATTTAATTAAAATTTTAATGTACATATTAAAAAATTCAATTAATATAATACATGGAAAAAAAATATTGATATGATATTATTATGATGATTTAAATTTAAATATATAAAAAAAATATCAAGCAAAATAAATTTAAAAACTATACCACAAATTAATAATTATATATGGATTATAAGGTTGCTTGAAGAGTAAAAGAAAATGGATAATAGATATGGAAGTGAGACTTGATACTCGGGTTATTCATAATAGAGGAAGTTTGAAGTATCTTCTGTCTATCATTTAAAAAAACGGAGATAAATGAGAATGTCATTCATCGAATTGGTGCAGGGTGGATAATAGAGGCTCACATCCGGAGTCTTGCACAAATGATGATGTTGTGAATGTGTGGGCATAATACGAGAGATAAGATTAGAAATGAGAATATTTGAAATAAGGTAAGATTGACTTCAATGGAGAACAAGATGAGGAAAACAAGACTGATATTGTTTAGATATGTGAAGAGAAGATGTTTGGATGCTCCATAGTGTAAAAAAATTTAGCGATGGATGGTCTTAAGCAAGCTAAAAATAGACCATAAATCCAAAGAGATATTGAAAAAAATGATTAAACAAACTCTATTATAATTAAAGTCAAGTTATATAAAAAGATATAAGTGAAAGAGGATAAATTGGATCTCTAGTTGCATACAATTGTTTCAAAAGCCAATATGATATCTAAACCCATATCACTTTCATAATTGAAATAGTCTTTTTTTTAACAATAGAAAATTGAATTTAAGTTAAAAAGAATGAAATTAGTGGGAAAAAAAGGAAAAATTACGTAATTACACGATTTAAGATAACATAACCTCTAAAAAAATTATTATTTGAATTAATTATAATTCTTTTTTCATTCTCTCATAACATTTGGATACATCACTCCACCTCTATCAGATATAGTACAACTTTGTTTGTGTACAATGAATCTGATACAAATGTTATTGTTAATACATAAACCTTTTTTTTTCAAAAATATTATTGTTGTTATATAATCACGAAAGTAACTCTCTCACATTTTTTTATTATAATTTTTTTTTGTTTTTATTGTTGCTCTCACTCCATAAAATATTACTTTCATCACCAACTTCGTTCGTATCGAATTTTTTTCTTTTCAGTCTATACTTTTATTCAGAAACTCTACAAAACAACTCTTTTACTTTCATAGTTTATCTCGAAATCTTTTCTAGATCTCCTTTTCTTCTCAATCTCATCTCTATTCAACACAATTTATATATCAAACAACCTTTTTATTTACTCAGATTGTATCAAAAAAACGTTCTTCTCTTTTCTTACTCTTTTTTTATATTCTTCTTAGATGTTGATGTTCAATCTATCAAAACCATTTTAAAGTGATGAATATCAACGATGATATCTTTTATGATCTTGATCCACTTTTTGAAGGTGATGAATGGAATCATCGCAAAGTTTCAAAGGATCAAATCCTTTGTATGAATAATCAGAAAAATGTACTGAAAATGATGATAAAACAATGACCATACAGGAGAAGGATGGACAACTGAACTCCGTGTTAGGAAGAGTGAAAGCTCTTCTGGCCAAAAGGATACCGTAAATTAATAATTAACAATCTCTAAATTTCATTTGTTAGCCATAAAAGGTTCAATTAATGGCTACTATTATATATGTGTTCTTAATTTTGCATACACCAATTTTCGTGCGATTTTAAAAGGGGTTAAATTATTGAGTTGAATCAGAAATTTTGGTACACCTTATATGTTAGATTATTGTAATTAAATTGTATCTTTAATTACTTTAAATTATTATTATTTATTAATCAACATTTTTTTATATACATCGAATCTTATCATTATTCATCGGATATATCAGATTTTTCATATATTGTGGTGACTAAATTTGTTAAAAATATATTATTTAATTAATTTATTGCAGTACCACATTGAAAAAAGTACAAGATATGTTTTCCAATCAAAGATAGAAATTCATAGATATCTACAATCCTTAAAAACTTTTCTTATTTAATTTACACAATTAATTATAAGATGTACCTCTACCTTTTGAATTGATTTATGATTTAGCTTATATTAGTTAATCAATTATATTGGGTGTCGATTATTCAAATAATATTTTTTATCTCAAATTATCACTGTATGAAAAATCAACTCACTTTATTAATGTCAGTTTTTACTTGACGATGTTATCAAAGTGGTTGTATCCATGCATTTTGTAAAAGGAAAGTCAAATTCAACAAGGATAGATATGGGTCATATAATTGTGATTACATGGAGTGACTTCCCCCTTTTGTTCTTTGATTTGTGTTAACTATTTAATTTTGAACTCCTTTAATTTTAGTTTAGTTACATATTTTTTTTTTCTTGTACTTTTGGGGATTTTATCTCTTTTTTTTTAATGTCAAACTAGTTTTAGTTATGTCAGTATCTTTGAATATTCCGTCAATCTATTGCTCCTACTATGCTAGTCTTCACTTTTTTTTTTTTTTTGTAGTAGTTCATAATTACTATTAGATGACGCAGAAACTAAACTCATAAATATTGCTTCCATTGTTTCATATTAAGTGATGCTTTTACCTTGGGTACATTTCTTAAGAAATTTACATATTTTTAGAAAGAAAAAAAATTATTTTTCTAATCTACACTTAATTAAATAGTGGTCACTTAGTCTATTTATTTTTACTTGTCTGCAATACTAAAATAAAATTTTCACTTTCACTTGTCATGTATAGTTTATCAAGAGAACGATTATTTGTTTTTTGTTTTACTTTTAACATTAACCGTTAATTTTCTAAACCAATTTCAAGATATTTTAAAATGCTAAAAATCATGGGTATAATAGCTAAATATGCATTTTATTTATTATTATTTTTAATAAAAGTGTAATGTCCATTGTGGACAAGTGAAAGTGAGCAAAAGAGTATGTAATATAGTGTTTTGGTCCACCCTTCTTACTCTTCTATTTTATATATTCTATTCTAGTGAAGCATATAACTATATGGAAAGAGAACCTGGTGGCAGATAGCTTGCAGCTCGTTGCCAACATTCTGCATTGACTCATATTAATCTATAATATTATCTCTATTTTTATCAAATATATAATATATAGTTTTTTAGTTACATAAGAATTCACTCATTTAATTAATAACATTCTGATGTGAGTCATTGAAATGAAAGTGTAAAAACGTCATTTATGATGAGACGGGGGAGTATTGTGTCACTTTATGTCACATACTGTAACAAACTCAATAACTAGACCAATGCAATTCAAACTAAAACAACCGATAGATATATTTCACTAACTCGTAATGAAATTACAAAGGAATCCAAGTACTAAAAATGGAAATTGAAGAACTAGAAGAAAGGGATGAGAGTCAGAACTGGTCAAAGAAAGGGGATGAGGAATACAGATACTCCATAACAGTTTTTGCCTAAACCCTTCTTTCTCATCCTTCATCTAATTAACTAGTTGTTATTGGGCCCGGTCCAAACCAACCTTTGTGAAGGCCTTCTAATTTGCTGCTTCTTTCGGCTTAATAACTAGTTGTGTGGCCTCCGTATAGGTATTGACATTGGGCCGAGGCTGGTTCATAACACATACAATTCTGATTTTTTCTTTAAGTATTATTACTCCTAATATCTAATGTAAGGGTTACGGTGAAATCCTCAACCTCATCAAGATGTCTTTACTTTTATACAGCGTTACAGACAAACAAAATATGCAATGTCTACTTTTACATGAAAAAGTAATCACTCTAGATTGTAATCGGTAAAATCCTCAAATAGATAACAACTAGTATCCATTATTTATTATTACGATTATTAAACAAACAACAAATAAACATCATAATCTTGTAAAACTTCAGTCGATAATTGAACACAAAAATCAACATAATCATAATATCATAGCTAATTCTTCTTGCTAATTTTTCATATTTTAAATATGGTAATTCTTCTCAATATGCAAGTAATGATTGATTCTGCAAATATTTTATGATCCAACTAGATTTAAGAGGAAAAGAAATTTAGTTGCAAACTGATAGTTGAAGAGGGATTGGGAGACACAAGTTTCTTTTGCATAGAAGAAGATGAGAAAATGTGAAATTTGACAGAATTAAAGCGAAATATATATATATATTTTAAGAGTGTGAATTATATCAATACTTTATCACATATTTGATTCATTCATACTTATAAAACCTATTAAGAGCTTTTAAAAGCGAAGAGACAAATGCACTTTCCAAATTAAACTCATATGGGAGAAATTGTGTTGCCCTAAATCTACTAGAGGGCTGAATGTGATGCACATTGTGACATGAAAAATAGAGTTTAATATGCAAATAACTATGGAATTTATACAGAAAGAACGATAAGCTATTAGTTCAGTGGATACACAAAATAGAGAAATTTAGGAATGATTATCTTGAGAATCGTGTCATCCATCCAGTAAGTCAAATAACTTGATCTATATATTTTTAGTTGTTGTTCTTAGAAGTAAAAGAACTCTAAAATTAGCTATATATGTGCATTGTTAGTGACCAAAGCAAAATCCAGAGATAACTTTAAACGGAAGCCATTTTGCATCCCTCAGGTAATCCTCCCACAAGGAAGTTCCACTGCATTATAATGAGCATGTTGTTTTGGATTCGACTCCTCTTCATTTCTTCTTTATCTGTTTTCCTCAAATTTTTGCTTGAATTGAAAACACATGTATATATATATAAATCCTTATCTGTTGTATTGTTAGATTAAATTCAATATTTATTTTGATTGTTACTTAAATTTTATTGTATCATATCGTTAAATCCTTATTGGGTAACAACGAAAAATCTCATTTTGTGTAACGATCGATTTGGTCTGATCAGATCATTACCTTCATTTTTTCTTCTCATTTTTAGTTTTACTTATTATCTAATAATTTTATTTTGTCTTTGAACTATCTTTTAAGTAATTTTACCATGTACCTTACTTTTCTTGTAAGTTTATTCTTTAAATTGTTGATGAATGACATTATGTAACGACGAAAAATGATATAGTCTATCCAAACATTATATTCTATTAAAACAATACAATACGATACAATACCTTATATTATTTTATACTCCGTACCTAACAACCATCCAAACAGAGTGTTAATTAATAAGTGTGCTAGTTAAGCAATTAGGTTTAGTGGGAACATAACCAATAGGATTTTAGTTTAGTTTAACTTCAAGCATGTGAGATTTGATTTGGAAATATTTTTAAGTAGGTGCAATGTATAGCTAGAAAAGGATGAAAAGTTTTTCCTCAATTTTGATTCACACCAACATTTAATTCTTAAGTATGACGATGCTTTTAAATTATTGGGTTCTAAATTAATAATTTATACATTTTCAATAATTTTCAAGACAAATATAGAATTTGAACTAAATCTACTATATTCAAAAACCCTTCATTCTACTATATTCATGAAAGGTGTATAAAAATATGTATTCAAATCTAAAATAAAACCCATCATTATTATAAAATCATATAAAAATTGATGCATGTAAAATAAAGAACATATCCAACATTAACAAATTAATTAAACATTTTATGACAAGTAGGGCAAATAAGAGGAGGCTAATTATTAATTTACCGTATTTTTATGACTAGAAGTGCTTCTATATTCTTCCTAATATGGACTTCAATTGTCCAAACATTTTTTTTCCTATAATTTTCCTCTAATTAGTAGCCCTTCTATGAACTCCTCTTGCTTCTAGGGTTAGTTTTTATTTTCATTAATAAATTGTTAATAGATTTGATAGCATGAGATTTTCCTTTTTCCTTAATAGACTTAGCATCACCTTTCAAATCTTCTAAATCATTCTCACCAATTTATACTTTCACACCATTTTCTTGCATGACCATTTTTTTGATAATCTCTTGTTCTTGATCATTAATACGAAATTGATCATTATCATCTTTATGGAATCGATCAATTTCAATCTTGTGATGGTCTCATTCACCATTTTTAAATATTGAATCAAGTGCATATAATATATTATCATAATTATTCATGACGCAAGATGTGAGAGAGTGTTTTTGTGAAGTATTTGAATAAAGATGAGAAAATAGAAAAAGGAGAAAATATTTTTTTGATACAAATTGAAAATGTGAGAGTGATTTGGTAGTGTATTTGTGGTGTATTTTTAACTCCAACAATTTTCAAACTCTAACTCATTCTACTGTGAAAATTTGAAACTCCAACAAAATTTTCAACTCAACAAATCGAAATTCGACTCGTCAAAGATTCAAATTATTTTGTGTTTCAGTTAATGGTTTTTTTGTCCAAGTCTTTCCAAAAAAAGTAAAATTAATTCTCCATTATATTTTAATTGGTGGGTAACTAATAAAAAACTATTAGAACAGACTTATATGAGTGACCATTATAAAATGGGAAATTTGAGACTTTTTTCCGAACTTCAAGGTTTACAATATATTTACATGAATGATGATTATTTAAAGAGTGGAGAACAAAACTCAACACAATTAGAAGCCCCCAAAAAAGACTCATCTCTTTGGACTTAAATTAGGAAGCCCAAAGTTAGATCGATGGTATTTTAATATTTTGATTAAAATAATCCCAATAATAAACCCTAGTATAAATAGGTCCTTAGGTCTTTCTTTTGGATACACTCATCTTGAACCTCTCTTGAACTGCGGCGAGTAGATATTCATGTATGAACTTATATCTCTCTCTGAATTATATCTCGCATTTGAATGTTAATCTAGTTAATTCGTATCGACTCTCTTATATAAAAAATATTTTAACTAATCAAACGTCAACTTTGTTTTTAATGAGATATGAGTGACCATTATAAAATTAGAGGTTTTTTTTTCTGAACTTCAAGATTTTCAGTATACTTACATGAATGATGAATATTTAAAGAGTGGAGAACAAAACTCAACACAATTAGAATCCCCAAAAAAGACTCATGTCTTTGGACTTATATTAGGAAGCCCAAAGTTAGATTGAGGGTATTTTGATATTTTGATTAAAATAATAAACCCTAGTATAAATAGGTCCTTAGGTCTTTCTTTTGGATACATCATCTTGAACCTCTCTTGAACTACGGCGAGTAGGAATGTATGAACTTATATCTCTCTGAATTATATCTCGCATTTAAATGTTAATCTAGTTAATTCTTTGATTCTCTTATATAAAAAATATTTTAACTAATTAAATGTCAAATTTGTTTTTGATGAGATATGAGTGACCATTATAAAATTGGAGGCTTTTTTCCAAACTTCAAGATTTACAATATACTTACCTGAATGATGAATATTTAAAGAGTGGAGAATAAAACTCAACACAATTAGAAGCCCCCAAAGAAAACTCATGTCTTTGGACTTAAATTAGGAAGCCCAAAGTTAGATCGAGGGTATTTTAGTATTTTGATTAAAATAATAAACCCTAGTATAAATAGGTCCTTAGGTCTTTCTTTTGGATACATTCATCTTGAACCTCTCTTGAACTGCGGCGAGTAGATATTCATGTATGAACTTATATCTCTCTCTGAATTATATCTATAAATAGGTCCTTAGGTCTTTCTTTTGGATACATTCATCTTGAACTGCGGCGGCAAGTAGGTATTCATGTATGAACTTATATCTCTCTCTGAATTATATCTTCATTTGAATGTTAATCTAGCTAATTCCTTGATTCTCTTTATTGTTTCTTTGTGTTAATTGATTGCATCTCAATTGTTTGATAAGCCCTTTCTTACTTTAATTTGTAACTTGAATTTGAGATTATTAGGAACATTTCATATGTTTAGGTAAACAATTACTTAGATTTGTGTTTATCCCAACAATTCTCTTTAATCTTTGTGTATTTTTATTATTTTGTATAATTGTTCTTGGTGTTCATATGATATTGATGATTCCATCTTCAAGTTTTTTGAATTCCCAATCCCCTTTCACATCACTTTTGTAATTGTTTAGTTGGCATAATCTAGAAACCACAGGGAATGTCACTTCATCAACAAAGAGAATAGGAATGACCTTTGATTTTCCATTTTATTTTCAAGGCAAATGTGTTTGATATGGCATAAATTATGTAATTCTAAGAAAATGTTTTCCTTTATTAATTGGTTTTCAATATTTAGATCTACATTGAATTGTTATGGTTGGGAAATGAACATTCATATCATTATTATCTATATATTGTTTTGATATAAATATGCAAAGACTACCAAGATAATTATAGTCATATCATTATTATCTAGAATTATAAACATAACAATAATAGTAATTATTATGTCTCAGTCTCAAGCTAAATAAATTATTAGGATTTATCTAATCTCTTTTCTCATTATTATAATGTACAAAGATTCAAACCTCATTAAAAATTTCTCTCCATAGTGCATTGAAAACTCATAATCATTTCCTTTTAATTCCTTTATATGTTGTTTTAGTCAAACCAATGTGGTCTTAATTAATGTCGTATTAGCACTTAGAAGTTCTATTATGCATTAATGACTTTTGCAACATATCTATCGTTGTTCAATTGAATAATCTGTACAATTAACTAGAAAGTCTTATCATTCTAACTTTTTTTTAAAAAAAAAAATTCACTTCTTCGTTGAGGTTTCTAACAGCACTCTCAGTATTTATCTTTATTTCTTTAATTTATACTTCTCTAGATTTTAATTTTTTTATACCGCAAGAAAGTAATGACTTGATTAAAATTGATATGATTTTGCAGATTGCTTGGATGAAAATTTATCAGTAAATCACCTCCACAAATGGATTTGAAGCAGGAGCAAATAATTTACTTTTATTTCTTTTGAAGTAAGTAATACTACTTTTTAGGTTTTTCTTTAGTTAGTTCTGCATCGTCAACAATTTTAATTCGAAGTTAGGTATTGATCTATTTGATTGAGGCTATATTTATTTTTTCATATTCAATTTGATACGTGAACAAAGACAAAAACAAAAGATTTTGTTATTTGTAAAGTTAGTAGTACAAATTAGTTCGTAGAAACAAATACTCCTATGTTTTTAGGGTTTCATTTTTTTTGGTCATAACGCGATGGTCAATCAATTTATCCTTTTCTCTTCTTGTCTTTCTTGCGCAAGGTCAAAGAGATAATTTCTTTCGTTTAAAATATTCCAAAATAAATTTGATAGCACAAACGATTGGTAGCAATGACATAGGCAAGAATTCAGCAAAAAAAGGTTTAAAATATGAAGAAGTAATACTTAAAATCGTGAATATTGTGCTAAGATAAATGGGGTAGGATGCGGAAAAAATTAATTTTAATCCGCTATGATTCAACTAGCTTTGTCTCTCTTATTTAACATTTCTTTCTACTAAGGCCATGCTCCATCAAACACTTCTTTAATTTTTTTTCTTTTATAATATTCAACTTTAATTTTTGATTTTTATTTTTATTTTTTTGTTTCGAACTAATACCCCTTTAATCATATATTATCTTCGAAGATCTTCAATTTTTTTATATTTTAAAGAGACTAATATAATTTATGAATTATGAATAAAAGAGAAAGAGAAACAAACAAACAAAAAGATAGAGAATATACACTTAAATTAGAGTCGTTAATATGGGCTGACACCTCCCATCCAGGCAAATCCATAAGGTTTTGAAAGTTGATGGGCCAGGTCGGGATGACCCATTTTTTTGGTGGGTTAGAGAATGATCAGCCCAACCTACAAGTACGTGGGCTACGGGCCATCCTTTATTTAAAAAAGTATATTTTTTTTATAATTTTTAAAATTAAATTATAATTTAAAAATATTATCATAAATATCGACAAGACAATAATACTACATGATGTTAGTGTTACAATTTCTTAATCAAATCCACAAATAAAATTATAATATTTATTAAGTTTGGTTTTAAGTAAAAGTATAAATAGCTAAATAGAAATATTAATCTAATTATTTTCTAATGATCATAATAAAACACAAAAAATATGACAATATTTCATATGCTATGGCCTACTTCCATAGAAAATTAGGAAAATTTTATTTTATGTAGTACATATTTTATAAACATAATTTATATTTTAATTTTAATTTTTAAAACTTTATATAGATTTTGAGTTTGGACTCTTAATATTTTTAATATTCTATTCTATTTTTTATTTTATTTTTATTTAGCTCACGACCCGATCCGACCCATATTTTTCAAGCCCCACAAATCAGCAGACTTATTCAGGCCGAGCTAAAAAACTATTTTCTTAAATGAGCTTCAAAAATCTTAGCTTAGTCCTATCAAATCACGGGTTAGACCAAGCCAACTCTACGAGTCTAGCCCATATTAACGGCTCTACATAAAAGTAATAGTATTTTGTGTAAACATGCTAATTTAATTATAAAAATATACTGTTATGGAAATAACCATAAAATTATAATATTAACATATACATATTTTGATCATAATGTAAAACTAAGCAATTAGATATGCTTGGGCCTTACTTTTACCAATGGAGCTTAAAAAGGGAAAAACTAGTGTTCCAAAGGTTCGAATATGTATAAATTTTGACATTTTATATATAATGTAATTTTTCAACGAAAGAAATTTAAACGAATTCTTTTTCTTCGCTCCTAACTAACTCTGTCCTGATTGGTAGTGCCCCTTATGAAACTACAATTGCTATCTTTTTTAATATGAGAAATAAGATGTCTAGGACTAGTTTTTTTTTTAAAGTTATAAATAAACAAAAACAAAAACTTTTAAAAAATCACAACTTAATTACTATATTTTTTCGACTTAACTTGATTATTTATTTCAAACTCTCAACAGTCAACTGCATAGTACCCTCCACAAACTTTTAATTTTGACGGAATTCATTGACATATATTTAAAATTGACAGAATTTTTCACTTAGACAACTCAAATAAATCTTATACATTTTAAAAACTCGTAGTAGATTTTTATTGTGTCATTTTGACACCATCTTTATATTTTTAGAATCAAATTAAGTGTGTATTGCCAAACGTCTCCTACCTGAATAAATAAATAAATCCGTATGTGACATGTGAAACTTAGTTAATAAATCAATTAGGAGAATAAGATAATTATAATAACAAATCTATTAATAAAGGTGCAATTCAATTTTCTAGAAAGAAGAAGGAATCAAATAGTGTAATCCAACAAATTTGTAGGTTCTTTTTCAAAACTTGTGTGGTGGTGGAGGATGGTGGAAGGTGGGATAGATGGTAGGGAGAAAGAGTGAGGAAGAAGAAGGAGCCCGCTCAAAAATCGTGTAGGACATGTATTATATTAAATCAGCGAAAAGTGTCAAAAAAACCTAATGGGATCCTATTATATGAATTTAAATTGTACAAAAATTATTTGAGATTATCTAAGTAAAAGTCATGTCATTTTGAGTGTCTGTCGATAAATTATAATTTTAGTATATGAAATATGAAATACCAAAAAAGTTACTAACACTCTCTCTCAAAAATATATACTTGTTACATTTGTATTTAAAAATTAATTTGATAAGTGTAAAAGATACTCCTTTATTTGATTAATTGAACTTAAAATACACCTCTGATCTTGCAACATCAGTGAAATATACTTCTAGATTCTCGTGTTTGGTTTGTTTTCAACACTTCTTTCGATTTTTTTTTATTAAGAGTTTCATGCCTCCTACAAGAGTTTGAGACCACTTATTATGTCATGTGGCATATCGAGGGAATATCTAAGTTTAGTCAATTAAGTAGAAGGACACTTTTAAGCCTGTCAATAGTTAAAGAATGAAACAAATAATTTATGCCAAATTCAAAGATATTTTCAACACCTTTCTCTTAAAATGTTTTAAAATACATGAAAATTATTATACATTGCAGGGCTTTTCATATAAATATTATTAATAAAATATTTTTAAAATATTAATTAGAGATTGACTCTCAAAACCCAATATGTGACAAATATTACTCTAGCCATTTTAATAAATAAATAAAAAAGGAGTTTTATTACTTCTTTTCATACTATATAATAGTAATCAAGTTTAGATTTTCAAATTATTATTAATAAGACTAATTTAGTACTCCAAAATATATTTTCAATTAATAACTTTCCTAAAGGATATGTCATGTCAATCCAGTCAAGTAATATGAAGAGGAGGGAATAATATATTTTTGAATTTTTTTAAAAAATATTTATTATTTTGGATGATTAAACAAAAAGGCATAACACAAACATGACCCTTAACTTGGCTTTAGAGAACAATTATGTCATCCAATTTTAGGTGTGCACAAGTAACACTTAAACTTGTATAAAATTGAACAAGTAGACATACGTGTCCTACATGACATAATACACGTAGGACGCCATGTAGACACAAAATTGTCATATAGGGTGTCATGTAGGACGAATGTGTCTATTTGTTCAATTTTATACAAGTTCAAGTGTCTACTTGTACACATTCAAAGTCAAATGTCATAGTTGTCAGCTGACGCCAAATTAAGGATCATGTTTTGTGTATTATGCCTATTATTAATCAGACTAAATTATTACTCTAATACATATTTTTAATTAATTAACTTTCCTAAAGAATATGTCATGTCAAATCTAGTCAACTAGTATGAAGAGGAGGGATATATATATATTTTTTGAATTTTTAGGAAATTTATTTATTAGGAGTATTTTGGATGATTAATAAAAAATTGAATTTATATAAAAAGGGAGGGAGTACTATACAGAAACTTGTACACATATAATATGCCAAATATTCTGTACATTTCAGTTTTCTCAAAACAGAAAGTATGAGAAAATGGCTTTTCCTCTGCATTTTCCTTCTTCACGCCTCTGCAGTGACCAAAAATCTCTGTTAATCGCTTCACAAATCGACCGTAAAAATGGCTTCTGAGTGAAACTGGAGACTAGAATCTTTACTTTATCTGTTTTTCTTTGTTTTTTTTTTGCTCAGTACAACTCAAAAACTTGCAAGAAGTTTAAGGGATTCCTGTTTTGAAGATTCGGATTTTGTGATTTCAGGTACATTAACTTCTTTTTTTCTTTGCTTTTGAAAATGTGATGATCTCCGATATCAAGTTTATATGTTTCTATTTACGTATAAATAGCATGTATATATGTGTACGTTCTTTTGTTACAAGTTTTGTATAGTTATTACTAGTGTGTGTTTCTTCTCGCAACATTCTAGGGTTTTTGTAACCCTTCGTGTGGTTCTGGGTTTTGAGGTATGGTGATGGATGATTTGCTATAGTAACTCACGGAGCCGCTTTTTTTTTTTTGCAAATATGAGAAGTAAATATATGGTGAAGTCAAAAGGGTTCAACATCTATTGTATATATAAATAAAAAATTAATTTCAATCATGTATAAGCATGGTAATTTTTTGTGGAAGGGGCTGATACTACCTGGCTCTGCCCCCTCTATAGAGCCTTCTGCTATTTCTTATGATTTGATTTCTGCTGATATAAAGCAAGGGATATAGTATATTTCCTATTTTGATGGGGGAAAACTCAAACAAAAGGGGGTTCTCGATCAGTGTGAAAAAATCATCAGATATCATATGATTGAAAACAGAGGTAGTTCCAGATTTTTTTTTTGTGTTTTTGTGTGTGTATAGTAAATGATGTATCTGCTACCTTTGAATCCTGGATTAGCATTTGATTGGAAGAAAAATAATTCAAAGAAACGCCATACTATATTCATCGAGATTCGAGGTGGATGTATGTTTTGATTACTTTGGACCCTATGTGAAAACAGGACGCAACAAATTAGTATTTTGTTCTTTTCAGTTTGCCTTTTTGTACTGAGCAATTAGACAGAAATGATTATATTGCTACTCATGGATTGAATCTCCAAAACTAAAATTTGAGGTAATCCGGACTTTATAATGAAATTGCTGCTCAGGTATCAAATTGTAATACTGTTTGATTGTTTCTTGTGCTTACTTTGACAGTCTCTAGCATTTATTCTGTTCCATCGACTATTCTCATTTTCCTGTTCTAGCTTTTGGGGGTGGATCGTTTTGTAGAGATTATAAACGGGTTGAAAAATTGAATCTCTGCTAAATGGGCAAAGTTACTGGATTGACAGACCAACCTTTACACATAATATATCGTGTAGATCAATGAATATAATGTGTAGATGATAATACATTCGTGTGGGCTATATACTAGTTCTATTGAACCTTTAGGAAAGATATATATTAGTTCTGTTCGAGCAACTGGGGATTGGACATATATAAATTTTGGGACTTTAACCCACTCTAACAAGGGTAAGTTGTGCTGAAGAAGAAGCTTGGATCACAAAGTGAGGAAGTTTCTTGTTCCACATATTCCTTTCTGTGCTCTTCCACTTTTCACTCTGAGCGACTGAGAGTTGCTGAATCACTCAATGCAGCAAGGCAAGTAATAGCAATAACATTTTGTTAGAGGGAAGAAAAATCAAGCTAGATATGAAAATTGAGTCTTCTACTTTATCTGTCTTATTTGCCATTGTCTTATAAACATTTTTGTTTCTGGTGCATTTCAATTTCCTTCGGCAAGTATTCTTGGTTAGCTCTAGTTTAGTTTGGTTATCAACAAAACACAAACTGGTATTTAGCTTTTAATCTTATTACAGGTTGAAGATGTCTCATAGAAGATCAGGGAAAAGTGGGAGCACTGATTCAGAGTTTGAAGAGCTGAAGTACAAATACTACAGAGATTTAAGAGATGAAAAGGTCAAAATTAGACGTTCTGGGAAGTATTTCAAATGTCCATACTGTCAGGATTCAAGTAAAGAGTATGATTCACAAGAGCTTCTACGGCATTCTTCCCGCATTGGTAGAGATTCAATAAGTGCTAGTTTTAGAGACAAAGCTAGACATTTGGGATTGTTCAAGTACTTGGATAGGTACATAGATGCAGACAAGAACACATCTGAATCAAGTCAGAGGAGATGTTCTGAGCTATCAGGAAAAGGTTCTCAATATGCCAAGAGTAATCCAGTAGAGCCATCTCAGTTCACTGAGAAGTCTGAAGGTAGAGGAAATTTTTATCCGTCTGCTGCTAGGACGATTGAAGCAGTGGATAGACCTGTTGATGGTGCTGAAGAGCCCCTGAGAAGGGAAAAACTAAATACGGAGAACAGAGTGGTATCCGAATCTCAGATCACTGAGAAGTCTGAAGGTGGAGGAAATTTTTATCCATCTGCTGCTAGGTCCATTGAAGCAGTGGATAGACCTGTTGATGGTGCTGAAGAATCCCTGAGAAGGGAAAAACTAAATGCGGAGAACAGAGTGATAACCGAACCTCCTCCCAGAAGTACTAAAGATGGTCTGCAACCCCAACCTCTCCTAGCATCTAGTAAGCCAGGTATCAGCAAGGCCAAGGATGATCTAATAGTTTTTCCTTGGATGGGGATAGTAGCCAATATTCCTGTTGAATATAAGGGAGGGAGGTATGTAGGTAAAAGTGGAACAAATCTAAAAAAGCTGTGGATTGAGAAAGGGTTTAATCCACTGAAGGTTCATCCTTTGTGGAACTACAAGGGTCATACCGGATATGCCATAGTTGAATTTAAAGGGGATTGGTCGGGATTCATGAATGCTATAGCATTCGAAAAAGCATTTGAATTAGATAAACATGGGAAGAGAGATTGGAATTCAGTAAGACGTCCAGATAGTAAATTGTATGCTTGGATTGCACGTGATGAAGATTACAACGCTGGGTCTTTCATTGGTACTCATCTCCGTAAAAATGGAGATCTTAAGTCAGTTTCTGGAATACAAGAAGAGAACAAGAGGAAAGATTCAAGGCTACTATGCACCTTGACCAACGAGTTAGAGATGAAGAACAAGGAATGTGAAGAGATGAAGAAGAAAATAAGCAGAGCAGAAGTTTTTATGGATAATGTGATGAGTCAAAAGGAGGAGATGACCCAAAACTACAATGACGGTGTGTTTTCCTTGTGCCTCTTTGCTGTAAACTAGTTACATAGTATATATCTGTATCTTATTGCTTCACTTTTAACATAATGCTAAAAGATACACCTGGCAAAATTTGTAACTCATATCATGAAGTTGTGCTCATGCTTTTGTTGTTTTCCTCCTCTAATGTCGTATGATCTGTTTACCAGAGATGGAGATGATGCGGGATAAAGCATTCAATCAGCTCCATGATTTCATACGTGAGCATGAGAAAAGCAAAATGCAACTTGAAGCTCAAAAACAACAATTGATGCAACAAGAACTAGAATTGAGAAAACGTGAAGCACTGAATGAGAGTGAGAAAAGAAAGCTTCACCTCCAGAAAGAGATGGTAAGAAAAGAGGCATACAGAAAATTACTTTATTTGTTTTGCAGGTGATGCTTCAACAAAAGGGAAAGCAGAGATGATACTCTTTG
The DNA here is from genome assembly GCF_000226075.1 of Solanum tuberosum. NCBI lineage: Eukaryota > Viridiplantae > Streptophyta > Magnoliopsida > Solanales > Solanaceae > Solanum > Solanum tuberosum. The sequence goes on from NW_006239053.1 coordinate 450,945, forward strand.
GGTGTCTAAAATACTGCAGTTGTTCCTTTTAAAGATACTTAACATAATTTTATCTGATTTAAAGGAATTTGAATTACTCGAGCATATCCAGTGTGGTCATCACCGCCTTTCTGCTAACACTTTGCTTGCCTGATAACATGGTTACAGGAATTAATTCGAATACCAGGTCCCTAGATGTCTTCTGATGCTTAACTTGATAACTTTTTGAAATTCTTTAACTGCAGAATGAAAGGGCAATTTTGGAGCAGAGAAATGCAGATGAGAAAATGCTGCAATTGGCTGAAGATCATAAGGTGTGCTGTGCACTTTTGGCTTAAGACAGCCTCTTTGAAAACAGAATACTCCATAGCTTTTAGCAATTGACTTTGAGCTTTACCTTGCAGAGAGTAAAGGAACAACTTCATAAAAGAATAATTGAACTGGAAGCGAACCTTGATCAGAAGCAAGCACTACAGTTGCAGATTGAGCGCTTGAGAGGTTCAATGGAAGTGATGCGACTCATGAATGAGGAAGGAGACCTCGAATCTAAGAAGAAACTGCAGACAATTCAAGAAGAAATCAAGGAGAGTGAAGAAGAACTTGATAGCTTGGAAACACTGAATCAAACTCTAATTATAAAGGAAAGACTTACAAATGATGAGGTGCAGGAAGCCCGTAAAGAACTAATCAATGTGAGCATTTACACCTTTTTAATTCATCCTCATAAATATTTGTTTATAATGAAGCAATGTGATTTTACTGTACGAAAATTGGAGGTAAACATATATGCTTTAGAAAGGTTTTGGTTACTTTATTCTTGTCCACCAAAGTAACACGCATTTTTATTCACCAGACGAGCAGCGAATCCTTCTATTTACTAAGGAGTGAGTACACCATACATCTGCCTTTTTAGGAAGTCTAGCAGACGCTTTTCATTCTTCACGCATTTGCTTCAATGATAATTGCCCATTAATTAGTTTGTATTGGGATTCAATCTAGAACTACATCTTCACAATCAATAAAATGCTCAGCAGTGTTAAAAAGAAGAAAAAAGAATAGTTCCAGGACATATTGATATTTGCTAGCAAGATCCAGTGCCTAGATGAAATCTTTTAGCTGCCGTTCCACTGCTTGAAACAGTATGCCCACCTACATTATCCCTTGTCATTTACACGTTTGTATCTGCTAAAAGTTTAAAACTCTCTCTATAAAATTCTGGAGATATGCATTACAGAGGAACCTTCTGGAGATGGTAAATCTAACTTGGTAGTTTATTTTACTCCTAGAATTGTTTTCCCCTTCCATGTATGCCCTTGCTTTAATCAATGTAATTTTATACATTCATGAATCACGATCATAAACATTTTTTTTTGGTCATTTGGATTATCATACTTGTTTTTTTTTTTGGTCTTTCGAATTTATCATACTTCTTCCTCTGTAATGTTTGTTTCTTGGAGATTCTCATTCATAATCAGCCAAAGCTTGCTAATACTTCATGGAAGTGCAAATGATTCTGATATCTGTGATATGGCTCATGCATTAAATTGGCATCTGAAAACGTTTGCAGTAGTAGCTGCAAGCTGTATATTTTTGAATTTACGTTGCCTTTATATCTGGAATAAAGGAAAAGAATTATAGACCTACAAATCAGCCTTGATGATTCTAATGTTTATAAAAGTATTTCTGTAACTTGAAAAGATGATTTCAGTCTCAACCTGCCAACCAGTACAGTATGAACAGCAATTTTATGTGCAATCTTCATGTTCTTTCCCTTTACTCTAGTTAATTAGTGCTTTGATTTATTTTCACACAGGGTTTAAGGGAGAGCCGTGCTTTTATCTGTGTCAAGAGAATGGGTGAACTTGATGAGAAGCCATTCCATGCTGCTGCCAAAATAAAATTTAATCCTGGAGAAGCAGCAGAGAAAGCAGTGGAGGTATGTTCGTTGTGGGAGGATTACCTGAGGGATCCAAACTGGCATCCTTATAAGGTTATCCAAAAGGGTCATACTGCTGAGGTATGTACACTTTTTAACTATTATTACGTGTATTCTTTTTGGTTTTTTAATCTTTACTCATTCAATTTTTATTTACTTAGGAAATAATTGATGAAGATGATGAGAAATTGAAGGAACTAAAGGCCGAATATGGTGATCAAGTGTATCAATCTGTGGTAACTGCGTTAAACGAGTTGAATGAGCATAACCCCAGTGGCAGGTACCCAGTGCCTCAGTTGTGGAATAACAAGGAAAAAAGAACTGCGTCATTGAACGAAGGAGTTGCACACATAATGAAGCAGTGGAAGGCGCATAAGAAGAAATTAAGATAAAGCATTTGACTGAACTTTGAGGGGAAATAAGTAGGAGAGTTGATTGTCATCAACATGATTAATTCTAGTAGGCAAGCTCAACTATTACTAGGAATTCTGAGTCTGCAAAAACTTCATTAGTTTTACCTTCATTTTACTCTAAATTCGGACGAGACAGTTTGTTCTTTATCTGCTGCTTTCTTCTGTCATTAGATACATTGCAGCTTCAAGTATTGTGTGAATTTTGAGCGCACAAACAGGCAACAGCTAGAAATATACATTTGATAGTACAGAGCTGATTTACAGAGGAATACTCTGTAATTTCACAGCACACTGCTGTCATTCTCTTTATCAACAAAACCTGTCCATTTTATCCTCTTCCATTGGTTTTTCAGGGAATATTGCCTGATTCATCTTTTTCTCTCTGATTTATACTGCGATTCTCTGTTTCTTTTTATTGGCTAGGTATTTGTGTAGATCGAGTAAATGATTTTATTGGTTATATTGATCTCAATTCTTTTCTTCATTGTTTTCAACAGTGACTTCTTCGTTATTGTGTTTGCTATACATACTCTTTTTTTTTTTGAGATGAGAGTCTATAGGAAACAATCTCTCTACTTTCACAAGGTAGGGGTAAGGCTACCTACACACCACTCTCTTTAGATCCTAGTTGTTGTTGACTGAATAAAGAATCTTATTATATGGTGTTAAGAGTTTAATTGGAGATTTGATGACCCCAAGTAAATATGATTATCTTGTGGAACGTGCAAATCTCTACTCAATTATCCAGACATACATAATTTCTTGTGCTTCATGGATGTGTCTATACCTTAGAGTTGAAATAACCTCTAAAATTCCCATGAAATTGTGCTTTCTGCTGTCCCTTCATAAAGACTACTTGGAATATGCGAACTATAGTTTAACAATGTAATTAGTCTACTCCTTCCAATAGTCCTATATGTAGTAATATAGCATAACATGCGTTATCATGTAAATTTCAACATTGAAAAATATAATAAACCGATTTAAAAGGGCTAAAAAAAGATTTTACGTTGGAAAATATGTGTAATCATGTAGAATTCACTTATAAGAGTACAAATTTATCCTGGGATGTCACTTACATTCCACTACTTCTAATGGCTAAGCTTCCATCCATGAATTTCCTTTTCAACAAATGAACTAAATGCCAGAAATTGTCTATTTAAGACATAGTAGCTACCAGAAATGGATTTATCGCAATCAAATTGGAACAAAATTGTCACTTGCAAGAAACATATTTTCAATTAAGCTATTACAAATTACTGATAACAACAAGCCTAGTGAAATCACATTTACCTTATGAGAATAAAGAGGTTGATTCTAAAAGACATTCAACTCGAATACATCAAATCAAAATAAGTATACTAAAACAGTAACAACAACAAAATAATACAATAATCAAAACATCGTAAAACAGATTTCATGCTAAAATATATAGTCATAATAGAAGCTGCGGGCTACATGTTTTTGCAGCCGCTTCAGCTCTTCTGTCATCTACACTTCATCCCTTCCCAAATCCCTATTACAATTTCTCCACAAAACTCATCAATCCTTCCCCTTCACCCCCAGGCCCCAACGAAAAAAGGTCCAAAAATAAAAAAAGAACCCCATTACCAAAAGACTTTACTTTTCCATAATCCCAATTCCAGAAAAAGCATTTTCTTTTTCTAACTACTTTCACAATCCCCCAAAATACCCATTAACCACCATAGTCAAACAGACATATAAAAAGAAATTACTACTACTTTTTTTCACTTTCACTAATTAAACTCTGAAATTCTTCCCAATAAAGGTTTGACCAAATTGCCAATGTGCAGGTGCTATATTCCATGAAGTGGAGCTCCTTCTATCACCAGCTCTAACCCTAAATGAAAGTGACTGACCAAACAAAACTGAATTTGTTTGCCAATTTTGCCCCCAGTTCCTGCTCATACTTATCCAATTAGTTTTTGAACCTTTAATACTAAGACTCACGATATCCCCTGCACCTGCGACGTTGGTTACCAAAACCAAGTTGAAGTAACGGAAACCGTTAATTGTAAACCTTATTCCACCTTGCTTCCTGCATGGCACCCTGCGTAAATAAATAGAAAAACTCAGGTCAATTTAGTCATCCAAATGTTACTGTAAAAATAATGGACTGGAGATAATACTAGGAGACTGTGCTTCACTATCTAGGGGTTGCTGTTTGACATTCTTATTGAGCTTTTCACTATACTAGTTATCGAGAGGATTCACGCATAAAATACGGGCTAGCCGAACGTAATAATATAAAGGTATTGTTATTTATCGATCGATTAAAATAATTATATTCGCTAATTTTATAGCCCAATGGTGACAGCTGTGTACTTGGTACAATAACAGTAATAAATAGGGTAAAAGAAGAAAAGCATGCGAGTGGTACATTTTGACAGGTTATTATTTCTTCTACCCCAATGAATGACAAAAGCAATAAAGAAAAGAACCAACTAGAAAACAAACCGAAATGGGCACACAAAAAATACAGTAACTGACAGAGAAAGATAACGAATCTTACCGGCGGTAAACGACGGGGACAATTCCGGCACGGTACTCGGCGATGTGGAGGAACATAGGCATGGCGAGGTCGAAATGAGGGCGAGGAGGGTTACACCAACCCCCGTTGTCGTTTGGGAGAGCAAAGTTGGGAGGGCAGAAGTTAGTAGCTGTAATGAAGATGGAAGGACTTCCGGGATGGCACCATTGTGGGTAGTTGTCACATTTGATCTCAAAACACGCTCCACAACTCAGTCCATTGTTGAATAGCGCTGTGCTAAGTGCTCCATTGTTCACTCCGTATCCCTGACTGTATAGGTTACCATACCCACATGCTCCACCTGTAAATCCATCACAAATCTCAAAATTAGTCTAAATTTTAGTTACATTTACTTTTAGATCTACAAATTGACTTGCATTTCTCTGAAAATAAAACCAAAATGCTGGAGAAGAAGAACAAAATAGTGTAGAAATGGGGCATTTCATGTACATGCACAAAATACGCTGCAAATGAGGAAATACTCATAGATTTACAAATTGACTAACATTTCTTTGAACATTGAACGAAAAATCTAGAAAAACAGACCGAAAACAGAGTAGAAATGAAGCATTTCAAGTACATTATGTGCAGAAAAAAAGGTAGTTTGTGAATTGACAGTAGAAGATTATAGAGGAAACGGTAACATACCCATAGTACCAGAAGCGTCGCTTCCGCCATAGAAAGTAGCATGAGCACTCTGCCATGCTCCGGCAGTAAAAACACCAGGGATTCTAGCTTCAGCCGTTAGTAAAATTAGTGAAAAAAGTGAAGCAACACAGCAGGCCACATTCAAAAACCCCATTTCTACTAAAACAAGAAGAAGATAAAAACAGAAGGAAAAAGAAAAACTGGAAAAATGTATGAAGATGAGGAGGAAGTAGTGGAGGGAGAGAGGACTACTTATGGAGGGAGCAAGGAAAGTGAATCAGTGGCAGTTGATGTAATTATAATAGCATTACATATCCCTTTTTGGAAATGGCAATATTTAGCAGTAAACGATAATTTAACTTTTCTTCTGTTTGTGTGTCACGCTCCAATAGCGAGTTACTTTTTGGTATTTTTCATTTTAATTGATTTATTATACATTTGTAAAAAAAATAAAAATTTAAATAGTAAATGCTAAAATTACTTTTTACTTTATACGTGAAACTCTGTCGCATTTACTTCCTTTCAATTTTTACAGTATGGTCCATTAAAACACTTTTTTGTCTAATCAGAGTCTTTTCACATGAAATAAATTGATTAAGAAAAAAGTGGTATCTATTTTAGAGTAATTTTTTTGAAACGGATAAAATATTTATTATTTATTTTAGTTATATTCAAATTTAATCATTCATAATTACTTTTACTGGCATGTTGTAAAAGCAAAGGGGAACCAGGTGGATGAGCCCATAATTAACGGGCCTAATGCGAAGAGCATTGTGGGCTTTGAGAGGGCCCATTAGAGAAAGTCATTTCTCGAGCCGCACGCGCGACGGACAACTAGCACTCTACCAGGGCACTTTGGTAAAAGGTGAAAACAAAGGAACAGGGCTCTAAGGTTTAGCCTTCTATTGGGGACCAAATTATTATTTTTAACTTTTCCCTCCACAAGATATACAATGTTCTCTATCTACTCCTTTTCAATTTTAATACTCTCCTCGTTTTGATTTGTTCTTTACGAACAAGGATTGTGGTAAGAATAATAATTATTTCTTCATTTTTAATCCGGAGATTTCGGATTCAAGCCTCTTTGGGAACAAAATCGCCTATGTTAGGGAGCACTTTTTCGATGCGAATTCAAATTTAGTCGGACTCCAATGTGGATATCAAACACCAGGTGGGAAACTAATAAACAAAAATAATTGTTTACCTGGTTAAGCTTGCATACATTCTATTCTTTCCAGATCAGATTTTGTGGGACCATACTGAGTATGTTATTATTGTTTTGACTTTGTAATGAAGTTTATAAAATTAAAGTATATTTTTTGAATGTGATCTTACATTAAAGATATGTTGGTTTTAGATACATCAATTAAAAAAATCATAAAGAAAAGTATAAGTATTTTAAATCAGAGTAAAAAGAAGAACTAGGTAGTAATATTTTTAGGAAGGAGAAAGGTTAGGATTGAAGAAGTTTCATGGACAATTTACATGGAAATCTAATGATTGTGTCTCTCCAAACTATAGGCTATACTCCTTCATGCTTTCTTCAAGTTATTATTAGACGCATTCATGATCTAATTTGATGAATTTATTTTTTAAAAGTTGTAATACAAAAATATATTGTATTAAAAAAAGTGCAATTTCAAAACCCCAATTAGTTTAATATTAGCACTACATGCAATGTAAAACCATAATTATGACTCATTAATCAACTGAGCTTTTAGTATTTTTTGAAAATAAGTCCAAACAAATTAAGTCAAAAAGTTTGATAAAGTTCATAGTGGGACAACTTATTTTTTAAGAGGCAACAATTCGAATTGCAAATGCATGAGCTCAAATCTAATTATGTCATGATTAGGTCTTTTTAAATATTCCCTCTCTATTTTTTATATTTAATTTTTTATAAATAAAAAAAGAAGAAGCAAAATTGAGAAAAATAAAATATTCAACGGGAGGAGACAATCACGGGAATTTCCTTTCTCCTTATATGTAAGGTAGAGCATGCAATATTCATTTTTTTTCTTATAAAAAATGGAACTAAAAATATGAAAAATTGGATGTAGAGAGTTAGGGGCAGAAGGAAAGAATATCAAAGAAGAAAGTACTCTGATGAACTGATATTGAGATAGAAAGATGAAAGTTTGGAGAGCGAATGAAATTAGATACATCAAAAATCTTAAGCCGTAAACGAAAAATACTTGTAATAAGACTTTTTTAAATACCACATGAGTCTATCATGAATTCATCTAATTAATTAATACATACAAATGGAAAAGTTAGAGAAACTTTAAAATAGTGAAATATGTAATTTGAGATTAAGTTAGTTGAACTACTCAATACATAAATCCTAATATAGCTTTGTACTTATTCCAGTATACACACAATTTCTTTTACTTTTAAAATAATAAAAAATTACATAAATACACAATTTAAAATATCATAATCTCTAAAACTTTCTATCATTTAAAAAAATTACAAAAATATCCTCTTTGATACATCCATATCCCCTCTCGATCAGATACATCTCTCTCTTCTCAGATATATCTATATCCCCTCTCGTATACATCCCTCCCATTAAGTAATAGCAACCAAGAAATGTATATGAGAGCAATGAAAAATCCGAGATTTTTATAATTAGGAAAACTTCCCGAATATGATGTAATTTCTATTCTTTATACTTGAAATAATTTGTTCCTTGAAGTTAAATCTCAAATGCACTTTAATTTAGTCATCTTCAAGTAAAGAATTTAGAGAAGGAAAAGGAAATATGAGCAGCCGACAGTAAGGATAAACTTTGATTTCTCCAAGCCTTTGAAAAATAGAGATGCTTTATTCTGGTCATTTTTAATCTTTTTTTTCATACAAGATTATTGCTTTTGATTTTTGAAGTACAAATATTTAAATTTTGGGGGGTTCAATTCCTAAAAAGAAAAAAGTGTTAATTGAGGTAATTAAGATGTAACTTCATGTTTGGAACGACGTATCTTTCGGTAGATAATTAATTAATCTAAAAATTAGTTCACCTCAAATAATTTGTTTTTTGTTGTGTTGTTCAACTTTAGTATTTGGAATTTTGTTAACGTCTTTTAATTAAACTTAGTGTCAACGGCAACGTACAATGTTAGGTGTTAGGTATTGTTACTTTCATTTGTACTGCTTCTACTAAAATGGCATCTTCTACAGTGTTACTGATTGATACTCTACTAAAAAAAGATAATTAAAGCATCATGTTATGTTGAATTAAAATGAAATGCATTTTTCTTTTTAGAGATAAAAGTTTTTAATTTATATATGTGTATTTATTAAATTCCTTTGTGATAGGGTAGATATATTTGACTCGTAGAATGAACATGCTATCAAATTAAAACATTACTATACCTAACATTCAACTTTTTACCCAACTCCTCTCTATCTAATTTCTAGCGTGTCTACATATATAGCTCTTGGAATAACAATTACTCCGATAAGGCGATAATTATACTTTCTTCCGTTTCAATTTGTTCAAAAAAGTTTAAGAATTTTTTAATTTTTTTTTTAATTTTGTGGTTTTAAACTAAAGAAGTGTTGAATGTATCAAAATGTCATTTAATCTTGTGGTCTTAAACATATCTAGTGAAAAGTTAGAATGAAGGAGTTGTGAGGAAAAAAAGATGCATTCCTTTTTAAACTAACTAAAAGGTTAACTAGGACAAACAAATTAAAACAGATAGGAATATATATTTCCACTAGTGTACATGCATCAATCATAATGCATGGACAAATTGTAGTAATTATTAAACAGCATATTTCTTGTCATTTGAGTACAACGTTTTTGGATTCAACTGCATGATAAATTAAACCACAATTGCCAGTATTAGGTGTAGCCTACCAATAACAAGCTATTTTGGAATTTGGAAATGTGTATCCAAGTTTCATAAATGCTATACCAGTCCTTCCCACTGAGATGCGCTTGCAAGTTACTAAAAGTTGTTGACTGAGAGTTGTAACTAAAATGCCCCACAACTCAACGGAGCTCGTAGCATTTACCAAAAAAAATCAATTTTTGCACGTTAGTTACCATTATTATTAAGTTGTGAACTAATTCTTGTTATAGAAATTTGTTTGTACTTACATTATAAATGTGTAAATATTTTAAGCATATGATGGAATGGTGACGTTTTGATGAGACTATAATGCAAAATTATGAGTCGAAAAAAGTAAGGAGGTTTTTTTTTTTTAAAGTGTTCTTCCTAATCACAGTTTGGAGTTGTTTTTTGGGACCAGTTCAATACATGGAGAATTCCCTTTCACGGTTTCACTTTAACACCCCCCTCCAACTTAAAGAGACAAAAATAGAAAATATTCATATGCACCCGATATTTATATCAAATCAAGCAATATAATTTGAGGAGTAAGTTTTTTTTCTTAAAAAACTCTCAAAGCCCCAAAGTAAAAATCTGGATCCATACTTTATAGAGTGTTAATATGGGAAAGCCTAATTGGAGAAAGGTTTCAACATTGGGGTTGTTTGGTCATGAAAATGTTTAATTGGGACCATGTAAGTTTTCGTAAACAGGCAGAAATGGCTAACCCATGTACTAACTCCACGTTTACCATTTGTTTATTTTCTCTTTTGTCTTTTAGGACCATTTCATTGAATGCATTTTCGTCCTGAGAGTTGAGACATGCCAACATCATTAAGCTAAATGCTACTCATAACCAATCCAGGGCCAAACTACCACAACTACCATCTTAAGTAACCTGCAAGTCATGAAGAGTGCTTTTTTGGCCCCTCCAGTAATACTCTACTACCAAGGAGGTCTTCAGGAATAGTATAATCAATAAATTCATCATAAATACATGCAATTATTAGACTGACATAATGGTAATTTACTCTCTTGAGCTAGGATCTGTTCTTTCATGGATAATCAAATCAAGTTATTTGTCTCTGGTTGTTTTCTCAAGTAAGGCGTAAGACTGTACCAACAAATTAATAGATGTTACTGTACAATTTGAGAAACAAACTACCTCTTAATTAACAATTTACAATAATTTTTAAGTGCATGGGTAGCTAGAGTGATAAGGGTTTTTGTTACTCCTATCTTGTTAAGATTGCAGACTGATGAACTGAGGCCTAGACCTCCTTTGTTTAGTCATTAGTCTCTGTATTGTGAGTCCTAGACCACAATTTTTATAGCAGTGCCTTAACTGTCTATTATCACCATGTCAAAGGAAGACTAGCCAAAAGTATAAGATACTACTGAAAGTTCTGAGCAAATGAAGCCTCATCTGTAAAATATCCTCAAGCATCTTCTGGCAAACATGTCAATTAAAATAGAACAATGATCTCTCATTTGGTGAGACAGTTGAGTTCATCTACCTTTTCCAGAAGTTTCAGAACTAGAATCAATCTTCCACAAATGGTATATACTGAATTTTCAAACAAACAAAAAAATTACCATTAGGTCCACTCTAAGCTCAGCTTGACTCACGGTCATGTAATTAAGGATCCAACTTGTAAATTCCATGGGTTTATAGAACAAGCTGCAAAATCCTGCATCAGAAATCAACACAAAAGTTAAGAAGATGACAAGGCTGAGTAGTTTAGGTTATTAAATCCTTTGAGACTTAAAATACCCAAAATTCTGTCCAATTAGGATGGTCACTATAACGACATCTACCTACAAGCTTAATCAAACTCATCCAATAAAGAACAGAACCAACATATCTGCTCAATGAAGTGGATTGTATCAAATCGATCTACCTACTGCTCTATTTTATCATTATACTCTAATGGATATTGATATCAGTTATAAGTAAGACGATAATAAGTTGTAAGAACAACATAAAAACCAGTCAAAAATTCATTGTTGGTTAATGCAGTCTGAAAGTTAGAGATTTTTCCATGGTGCGATCTGAAAGTAAAAGTTGTTGACAGCCATAAAGATCAAGATGAAACCTGTATGAACAGATGTCTACTCTGCAAAAGTGATAGCAACAGAACTTTTGGAAAACTAAGGGCTACCATCTAATGAAATTTAGCTCAAACTACATGTAAACTATCAGTATTACAGAAACACATAAAGATTGAATCACTAAATAGCCAAACTTTCAAGCTGAATTTTAGTGGGAAGAGTTACCATACCTTTGACAGAACCTAATATCGGTATACGGGTTGATGATAATGGAACGCGGGCAGAGAGTTTGGAGATGAATGGTACTCAGGAGGCATGCCTCTGGTAGAACTGTACCCACTTAATAGGCTACCAAGACGGTATTCAGGTCGTAAGCCTGGTGGAGGATTATACGTGGGATGTGGCGAATACAGATGATCTTGGGAGTATACGGGTTGATGATAATGGAACGCGGGCAGAGAGTTTGGAGACGAATGGTACTCAGGAGGCATGCCTCTGGTAGAACTGTACTCACTTAATAGGCTACCAAGACGGTATTCAGGTCGTAAGCCTGGAGGAGGATTATACGTGGGATGTGGCGAATACAGATGATCTTGGGAGTATACGGGTTGATGATAATGGAACGCGGGCAGAGAGTTTGGAGATGAATGGTACTCAGGAGGCATGCCTCTGGTAGAACTATACTCAGTTAATAGGCTACCGAGACGGTATTCAGGTCGTAAGCCTGGTGGAGGATTATACATGGGATGTGGCGAGTACACAGGATCTTGGGAGTATATGGGTTGATGATAATGGAACGCGGGCAGAGAGTTTGGAGATGAATGGTACTCAGGAGGCATGCCTCTGGTAGAACTATACTCATTTAATAGGCTACCGAGACGGTATTCAGGTCGTAAGCCTGGAGGAGGATTATACGTGGGATGTGGCGAGTACACAGGATCTTGGGAGTATACGGGTTGATGAAAATGGGACGCGGGCAGAGAGTTTGGTGATGAATGGTACGCAGGAGGGATGCCTCTGGTAGAACTATACTCATTTAATAGGCTACCGAGACGGTATTCAGGTCGTAAGCCTGGTGGAGGATTATACGTGGGATGTGGCGAGTACACAGGATCTTGGGAGTATACGGGTTGATGAAAATGGGACGCGGGCAGAGAGTTTGGTGATGAATGGTACGCAGGAGGGATGCCTCTGGTAGAACTATACTCATTTAATAGGCTACCGAGACGGTATTCAGGTCGTAAGCCTGGTGGAGGATTATACGTGGGATGTGGCGAGTACACAGGATCTTGGGAGGACAAATTCTCAGAGTATAAAGCATAGGGATGATGGTTTACAACATCCTGGAGTCCTGCTTCCACATTTACTAGCTGATATTCGCGATGCTCTACTAATCCATCCTGTCTGGGATAATCATAATGCACTGCTAAAGCCTCTCCTCTGTAAATATCAGGATTTAGCAGTTTGTCCCGCCTATAAGAATCATGAGGCTCCACCAGTCGTCCCTCTCTGGAAGTATCACGATTATGTGTCAATGTGTCACATCCATAAACACCGTTTTCCAAAGTTCTGTTATGTGATTGACCAGCAAGAAGTGGTAGTGAATTTTGAGGCCAAGCTAATGGCAGCAATGGAGTTGTAACTACATCCCTTTCCAGCATATGTGGATGTGAGTGGTACCTAGGCACTTCCATCCATTTAGTTTGTCGAACATGTTCAGGCTGTCTACTTTTATCCATGTGCCGCCCCTTAGTTAAACTCGTCTTGTCCATAGTACTGGTCTCTGATTTGAGTTGTATACCCGACGCTTTGCTAGCAGAAATGAAAAGCTTACACAAATTGTTCACCTATTGATTTGCAACAAATACACACAAAATGTTGTCATGATCCACCAGGAAACTTAAATATCATCACCATCCAAACAAATCTAAGGATTTCCAATAAATGCAAATACAATGTCCAGATACCTGTTCAGAGGTCAATTTGCAATCAAACTTTGTCTTCGTGTAATAGTTTGTTTTAATCACTTCCCTAAATTTCTCCTCTGCTAATGGTAAGCAATCATCAACAATGGAAAAACGAACCTGAAATCATCAAACATATAGTTAAGACAAAGAGGGCATTCAAACAATCATATCCATGAACTGCACTAAACATAAGCACCAATACAATTCTAGAACCCAAAACCACCACCAGCCCTTACTCGACAAAGTATTCCACTCCAAAGAAACCGAATGAAGGATAACTCCGTAAATCCCATCCATCGTACTCCTAGTCTCCCCACCTTTCACCCCAATATCAAAATACACACACAAAATATAACAAAAAAGAAGCCCCTAAGAGTCACTCATATGCTAAAAACTTATGTACATGCTTCATCCTAAAAGTTTGAATTCTACTCCTTTTTTGTCTTCTTGTTCATACTGTTTGCATACAACAGGTGGCCCTTTTTGATGCCTTCGCTATAGATTTACAATCTTTACCTATCAAGAAAATAAAAGCTGATATCTCTAATTTGAAGTCATAGTGCTAAACTGGAAGCAAATTATACTTGCTTTGACTATTAATTGCACCGATTCTAGTGACATAAATAGCTATTATGACTTGAACAACAAACTCACAGAAAGATATTTAGGATACAAGAATCAAAATTGCTCTTCATCAATTAACCTGTCTCTTCTGAGCCATAATGCAGTTAAATTAAATTGCATGTTGCTTTGGTCTCCTCGTATGTCCTATGATATAAAATGCAGGCACCACAACCAAATTTAATCTTTCCCCCTTCTTCAAATAAAATGGAAGAAGTTCAGCATTTCTAACCAATCAAATTCAGCTTATCATCTTTCCTCCGTTGGCTTTGTGCCTAACTGCCTATGTCATAACTTCTTCTTTTTTGTATAGAAAAAGAATCTAAGGTCCATACAAATAGCTACTAGCCACTAACAAACCATCGCAGATATGAGAATCAAACATTGAAAACCATTCAAGACATTCCCTCGTTAAGTGTTTACAAAGCATACATAGAAGCTGAAATTTACCTCCTCTCACTGTTTTTGCCAAGGAAATTAACAGATATTATAAGTCACAGCCTACTGAAAGAAAATACAGTACCTCAACAAAAATTGACTGTAATTTTATCTTCATGACTGATTTTGTAAAGTAACAATGTCAACAAACGCATAGAATTAATTTACCGTGCGAAATCCCTTCTCAAGAACTCTCAACTTCCTTCAATTACTCATCTTCCCATCAGTCAGTAAAACAATCATTAGTCCAAGGAGGAGAACACCAGAGACAATAGATAAGGAAGGAGGGATTTTGCACAGAATTGGAACAGGTGGAAAAACACAGCAGCTAAATGTTACCCTTGTTGATAATGTATTTGAGGTCTTATAAATTAACCTCTACAGATCCCAGAGATGTTGTTAGCTCATTTCAATTATTGGTCAAAACCAACTTTGCTTTTGCATTTTATGACTAGCAACGTTCTTCAAAGCAAACAAATCATAAAGAAGTAAAAAGGTGAAGTTCAAAGGGACTCAAAGCACAACTAACATACCTGGGATGGGAATTGAGACTTAAATGCCTTGGGTTCAATGCTAAAACCGCCATTTTCTGCAGCTTTGTAGATCCCATACATCAATTTCAAATCAACGTCATATAGAAAGAGTTTCATCCCTTTATAAACTTTTTCAACCATCTCTCTCTTGTTTGCTGGGAGTCCCACAACCTTGTACCCATAGCAGTCCTTCTTTGTCTCAGAATTGCACATGAATATCATACCCATGCTATCAACCTGCTCAGGAATGTCTCTGCCTTCACTAGACAATTTCTCAGGGCTCATCTTAGCTTCATCTCCAGGGGTAACCTTCTTAGAGCTTTCATCATCACATGTGGAGACTAAATTTCCCATTTCTGTTGCCTTAGAATCCTGATCATTGTCACCTTTGTGCGCCAAGTTTCCACAGTACTCATTAACCTTGCCTTCAGAAGCTACTTTCTTCAGAACCTGCTTAATTTCACCCTTTCCTTCAGGGTTTTCATTTGCCTTTCTCTTCCGTGTATTCCCTTTCATAGATTTTTTGGTCGTTTGATTTGTAATTGCTTCCAATTTTTCTATATTCTTTTCTTCGTCATTTCCTTCATATTCATCTTTACCCAGTGAGTCTCTTTTGTTATCTTTGTCTATACCAGCAGTATCTTCATTGTTACCCATAACATCTTCTTCCATTACATCCCCTTCGTTATCTCTATCTACATAGTTAGCCAACATATAGTTTCAGGGACAACTTTAGTTGCTTCTAGTTTATTCATCATCTCATTAATTATCAGAAAAGCAGTGTCATCGTCATCCGAAACTAAATTATCAGAGATCAAACAACTGTGAATTATCAAAATGATAGCTATATCTTTCCATGACTAATACATACACACACAAACATCCAGTAAAAAATAGTTTCACGAACTAAAAGAGAAGATACGCAAAATATCCATAATTAGAACTTCATCAAGCAAAAAACGAAATGTAGGAGCAGAAATAATTAGCTTAGCAAAGGCGATTCATCAATGCAACTGTAGAAACCCTAACCTCAATTTCAAACTTGAATATATCATCTATGAAGCAATTAAGCAAAATTTGTCGAGTTCAAAGAGAAATGGAACCGTAACTTGTTGATGAAGCTGATTGAAGCGAGAACCAGTATCAAATACTACTACTACAAAGATGAGCTCCTCAAGCAGATTTGAGTGTTAATTGAGTTTGTGTATTGGAAGAGTGAGGAACAGGAAATGGCGCTTACTGTGAGTGATGATCAAATTTTAACCGTAATAAAGTGACGATTTCCATGGCTTTGTGGGACCACCTTCTCCATCTACGTATTTCTCTGGAAAACGTGGCGCCATATCATTGGTTCATTGCTATTTTCTGCCCCAACTATTTGTGTTGATTTAAAAAATTTAGGACTTGCTCAAGAAAAGCCACTACAAATTTAACAAGCTTTTATAGTCACAAATCTCATAACATAAATTACGTACAAAATTTCATACAAAAGATTCAAAGAAATACTTAAATGTCACACCTAAAAATTTTATTTGTAGCCTAAAGCAATTTTTGGACCTTTTTACAATTATACTAGAATCTTTTCCTTATATATATAAGCAAGATTTAATATTTTATAGTATAACAAAATATATAATAGCATAAGAAAGGAATTCAATTAACCCTCTTGCCTCATAAGTTCCACCAAACAGATACCATGTCTCATATGTTTAAAAGTTTTTCGTTTTCTCTTATTATTTTCTTAAATTTTGTAATTTATCAAAGTACACTAAATAAATTATTAACGGAAGGAGTTGTTGATGGTTGAATGATTTCTTCACTTAAAATTAGAATAATACTCCTAAATCATTAGTCTACATGAATGAGGTGTGTGTCTTATCAATAAAAAAATAATGTTGAATTTTACGTAATGAGTTTTTAGTGTCCTCACTCCACAGCCTTCCTGTCCAGAAAAGGATATTGACCCACTTGCTACTAATGACAAAAATATCAGCGGCTAATAACCAGATATTTACTTTAGCAAATCAAAATACGACCACAGGAGGGCATTTTCGTCATTCTACTCCCCTTTATAAACACCACAAATTCGTGGCCATAACGAACCAGACCCAAAATTACCCGTCGATTTTACAATATCCTGACCACTCCTTTCTTCAAAAATTCTCTGCTGTCATCACGTAACCACCATTTCCTTCCGGTTCATGGCCGGCGCGTGGTATCCCATCGCTCGCCGCGTGCTCGGTTCCACTGTAATCGAGCTGAGCAGAAGCGACTCTCGCGCCGGAGCTTCCTTTCCGGTACGGATATCCTCCAGGAGCCATGGTGTATCCACTTGTGAAGAGCGAGAGGCACCTCTAGCACCTTCCTGTATTTTCGTCGGACCTATTGAAACAGCTAGCAAAGAAACCTTAGAAGCCCTCTACCGCCAGGTAATGCTCATCTCACTGTTAGGAAGGTTTTTGGCTTGTAAGAAGCTTTGTAATATTCACTATTAATGAAATTAAGGTTGGTTTGAATATTCAATGGAATCAGTAACATTGACTTCTATTCACGGCCTAAATTACCTTGTAGAACTCTCGATATTGATTATCCTATGAGTTATGAGTATGGTGTGTTTGAGCTTTTTGCTTGATCAAAGAAATGATCACTCAAATGTGCCTTCAAACGTTCACATACTAAATTCTCCGTTGTCCCAGTTTATTTGGCACAATTGAAATTTCAAGAGTCAACCAAGTTTTTTTTCGACCAGAATTTGTTAATTATTGTTATTTATTGTAGTTTTCAAATATATGAGTTCTATTCAAATAACTTAAAGCTTCTATGTACGAAATCATGGTTAAAGTATAGAGGTTTGAATCTTGAAATTTCAATTGTACCACATAAATTGGGACAGAGGAGTATGTAAAGTATCCCTATCATGTGTTGAATCACTTGAGTTTAATCACTACCTAACTAGAAGCACGTTTGAGTGATTAAAAGCTTACTGATGCTTTTCGAGTACTTAATTATGTTTGTACTTTGTATTTGTTGTTTGAATTTTTTGATAATTTGATGAGCTAAAGAAGATGCGAGTGGTATATATGAGGTCTGTCTGTGTGATTTTTAGTTCATGATGGGTCAGTTTTAGTCCTTGGCCAAAAACCCGGCCTTATAAACTGTATGCATTTCAACAAGGATTTATGAGTAGGTAGTGTTTGTGAAAATTTCCTGTAAGTTCTTGTGCTATAAAGATTAGTGGTAACACAGAGAAACTTGATTTCTTTTTCCCAGTTTTTTTCCTTTTTCCCACTGTCCTTCTGCTCTCTGATTTTGTACTTCTGCTTTCTCTTAGGCACGTGATGCTTATTACAGTGGAATGCCTTTAATAGTTGATGATATGTTTGACAAAGTAGAGGTAAGTTTCTCAATATAGTTGATAGCTTGAACTTTTCTTTTATGTTCTGATCCTCATGCACAGTATTTTTTTTTGTACTACAGTTAAGATTGCGGTGGTATGGTTCAAAGCATGTAGTCAAGTATCCCCGTTGTAGTCTCAGGCGGCACTCAACTTATGCTGACGCAGAGGTGATACTACTGTGATATGAATTGGTTATTGTAATACTACTGTGTTATACATAGGTTATATGAATTTGTTATTGTGGTATCCATTTGAATTTTTTCTTTAACTTTGTTGGTTAGAACTATTTCTGTTTGGAATATTTCTTCCATTCCTTTTAGAATACTGTAAATATGAGTTCTTCAAACTCCAAGTGGAAGTATCTTAAATTTACGTTAAAATTGCACCTTGTTATAAACTCTCTACCTTAATTTTCTTTTCTAATTTTTTGTTCTTTTTTTTTAAAATCAGTAACTTGTTTGATATATTTAAGTCTATAGCTTATCATATACCAAACTTGATCCATCGACTTTGCTTGTGCTTTGTATGTCTTCACTAAATCCTATTTGATTGATATTGCCCTTGGACCTATTATTTGTCCTCCGTAGATGAAGTCTCTGCACCTTCCATGGAAAAAGGAGAAAGAAAACATTATGGATGTATACGTACATTACTTACCCCACAGTGCTATTTGCAAATCTAGTTCAGCTGTGTCATTCCCTAGAAGAAGAATTTTTCATCCTGGAGTAGTTTTTCTACTTGTAGACCAATCTATCGTCCTACACTTGAATATTGATTAATGTGGATGTAGGGCAGGAAGATCCTTCACAGGTGTTTGCATTAGCAAGTGTATGGTTGTTGATTCTTGGATTTGGGAGTTCATTCTTGATTGTGCCTTTAATCTGCACCATCGTTCAAGCTTATCAAGACACATTTGAATCAGGAATGCCCTACACTGATCAATCTTTTGAGTTGTTTACCATTCTCAATGGAATCCTTTTTATGGTGTTGGGATCTATCATAGGCTTTCCAATTGCTTCGGCCTCAGGTAATGAGTTTTCTTTCTTGAACCTTCATTTCTCAAGTTTAATCATTATAAATGTTTGACATAAACCCTCATACTGATATATAAATTACTTAGATGTGCTTTTAGAAATATTAATTCAACAATATTTAACTTTATTTTTTTAATCATGTTTGTTACCCTTCCATTGACATCATTTTTCTTTGGTTTTCTTGGTGTTCATTAGTTAGGAGTTCTAGTGCAAGTAATATAAGTTTGGTGAGCATTATAAGCATCTTTTAGTTCCTTAATAGGAAAGGGCTACTTATGAAGAGAAAATGATTTTCTTTATCCATCTCAATTTACCTGCTGCTATCTACGCTTTTTTGCTCAGGTTGATTGACATCAAAGGAAAAAATAAACGATATCTTATCCTTTTGGATCTTTCAGTCTCTAAATGGTCTGCCTTTCTTTAGATGAAATACACTTGTGGTCTTTGCAAATGAGTGTTTTCATCAAAAGGTGGAGAATAACTGTATGAGAGTACCTCCATCTATGTGTGCACAAAAGGATCTTAAGCATCTAAAAGAAATTTAGAATTGAAAATGGGAAAGCTCAATCACATCTTGTCAAGAATTGGAGAGGAAAATTTAGTTTAAGATTGATCCTTAATAGTTTTGTAACTTCGTTCCCCTTCTAATTTTGCATCAGGTTGGTACTGTTGCATAATTAGGTACTAGAGTCAGGTTTGCAATAATTTCATCAAGAAGGTTACTGTTAGGAAATGGTGTTTGTTGAATTATATATTTTCTATTACTTTCCTCCATGTTGTACTGTTTTGGTGATGATCGCCAGTGTAAATGTGATTGTTTAACCATGTCTAGAAGCAACGCTGTCCATAGTTTTTGAGAATTTATTTCTTCAATGCATCCCAAGTACAGTTATAACTTAAGATAACTAATCACAGTTGGAGCACTTCAAGGACTTTGGAAAAATGACTTGGTAGCTCTGAAAGGGGCATGCCCAAACTGTGGTGAGGAGGTAACTACGAACTAGCTTCTCACATCTCCACAAATATTTCTAGAAGTTATTTGATATGATTCCATTGATGAAGGGTTAAATCGTATTTCCTTGTACTGAAATGGATGAATTTTATAGATCTTAACAATATTACCTTCAGGTGTTTGCTTTCCTGAAAGCAGAGAAATCCTATCATTCCCCGCATAGAGCTGATTGTCATGTTTGTGGAAGCAGATTAGAATTTCAAACCAAGGTTGAGGTAATTTTGACCATGACTTCGGTTCTCATCTTACTTTACACTACATGCTTATTTGATTGGAAGAATTTCGTATATTTCCTTTTTTTGTCACTGTTACATTTTTATTTACTTGCTGGAAAGTGGAGATCACTGCTCCAGCTTATCTAAATACATGTAAATAATGGCGTAGTTATATTTTCTGCTTCTTGTGTCTGAAAATATTAGTCTCTTTTATGATATGATATTCTATTTCTCAATTTCAAATTTTCTGCAACATCATATTTTGTTATGCCATCAAATGTTGTATAAGAGAAGATAAAACTGTATCTTAAACGTGTTGAATTTGTATTTCTTTGAGTTTGAATGTGTTCTCTATTTATTTTAGTTCATAATTATAATGAAAGAGTTTTTCTCAACTTAAATTGCTATTCTCACTCTTCTTTTTACTAATATTTTATATTTTTCTCTCTACATCTTTAAGAAAGGCCGAATTCATTTCATTTTTGCGCCATTCAGATTCTTATCTCATTCAAGTACACTATATAATTGCCCTAATACCATGTACTTCTACTGCAGCAATCCATCTCAAGACCTGGCAGACGTTGGGTTTATGGTCGTGTTTACTTAATTAGACAGAGGCAAAGATGGGCGTGATAATGATGTTCGTTGAATTCCCCTCAGTTAATCCTGATGATCACGAAGCGTTATATACACCTTATCAGCCACTGCACAGTTCACCTTTCATGTGCTATCTCCATACTAAATAGATTTGAAAATTATACTGCAATCGGTTGAAAAGCTGTTTGGGTTCTTAAATACAACTCAACGGCATGTCTCACATCATGAAACATTTACTAGTAATATAATAGAAGAATTCCGCCCCAGATATTTAGACACTATAGTCTATTTGCTCATGCTTGGAGAAAATTTAGTCAACAGATGTGATTTCATGAAATGAAATGAAAATACCTCATTTGTCTATATGTGAAGTGGTCATTGGTGAACAGAAAATTGATTTTTTATGAAATGAACAATATCTCATTTGTATATATGTGAACTAGTCTATCCAGTATTTGGCTGACTCCTCTCATTCAGCTTCTATGCACATCTACATCAATATGTATAATTTATATTTATCTCCAACTTTGAATCAATGAAAAGCATAGGTAGCCACTTCAAAATTGGCCAATTGAATTGAATAGTATAAATGAGATGGAATTAGTGGGCATGTTTTGCAAGTGTGGTGACTGAGAAACTGCTGAATTTGTTTCAAATGAGATATCTGAACAGGATATAGATGGCCTAGAGTGTAATTCTACCTACCAAAGAAACAAGCATAGTTATTGGGTCAAAGCATGATCTGCACTAAGAGGAAAGAATGTTTGAACAAATACATTTTAAACTATGTTCGAAAAGGAAAGCTACCATGTTTCAGATTACACTGAAGATAATATTGCACAGTCGAAAATTGGCCATTTTATCAGCCAGCGTTGTCCTTTTGGGAATTCCATCCCAACAACAAAAAATAACACCTGGAACCATCTACCAAAATATGAGTTCTGACTTGAAAAAGAAACTGGAAGCTCAGTCAAGTCGAGAAAACCGCATCAGAAGTGAGCCAAACTGTAGACTACGGTCCAAGAAAGCTGTACAAACATAATAAAAGAAACAGGAGGATAAAAAAGATATTAGCAACAATATGAGAGACGAAGGTAAAGGACATAAGTTGTTTTTCACTTATATAAACAGTAAAAAGGGGGTTGAAAAGAAGATCAAGTACCAGAAAGAGTGTCATAGAAGCAAAAAGTCCTTCCTGGAGGAGAGCTCCATGCCCACCAAATTCTTCTTCATCAACTTTTAGCACCATCGCATAATAACAGTAGATAATACCAGTTGAAAGTGCAAGGAACCTAAATTTTAAGAAGAGTGCAATTACTATTGTAAGAATCGGTTAATAAGAACAGGATTTTAAAATTACGGCCAAATATTTGAAAACTAGGATGATCTTCAACTCAAGCAACCAGTATCCTTCCAATTAAAAGAATGAGAAGCAGATCTCTACTGGGTTTCCTGCCAGTATTTGGATTATAATATATATATGTTCTTTATCATGCATCAGATAGTATAACTAGTAGCGACTAGTCATCTGAAAATACGATTCAAATAGTCCAGCATCCATGAACTTCCGAATTGGTTTAGCTCGGAATAAGTCTTATCAATGCTATAACTACCAAAAAGCAGAAAGAATATGAACTTGAAATTTTATTATGTTCAACCATGATCACAGATCTCCACCATATGAAGCAAAATAACCACATAGTTGCTCCTATGACAGTTCTTGAGTTTAAGGTTCTACCTTCGTCCTACATTTAAGTCTGATCTTCCAACTTTTCTTTCCCGTATCAAAATTTTTGTATTCAGTCAATCACTCACTCACTGACAACACCAAAAACAATAGTCGCATCAGTGAAATATATGGTTCAGGGTAATTCCGAGGAAAGATCAATCTTAATGTTGTATGTTGGAGGAAGATCATAGTAGAAGTCCCTTCCTGAAAGACTCTAGAGACAGATTTACTGACTATCTTTTCATTAGAAAGAGACTATTCAAAATAATTAGGAATCTTAGCATATACATACTGCCATGTTTTTTTTACCTGAAAGGGTCTAAACAATTATTAGTTGTAGTGTCTGAAACATCTAACTGATCACTTGGAAAAGAAAGGAGAGGAACAGAAAGGACAAAGAGGTTTCACCTCACCCCTCAAAAAGAAATTCTTACTCCAAAAGAAGAAAAGAGTATTCTTCCAGTCAGCATCCAAGTGGGTGGATACAGTGGTCAATGAAGGAGACGAACATCATGGTAAAATTAAGATTCAAATCCCAACAGGGAGAAAACACGTTAGAGGGAGGTGGTAGGTACCTAGTAGATAGTTCAAGTGCTAGCGAGCTTACTCTAACACCACCATCATAAGATTAAAAAGGATCGGTCTTCCAGTCAACTAGTGATTAAAGGCTCAAGCAAAAATTAGTTAACGCCTTTACAGGCTATAAATAAAGATATATTTGGTTTTGATTCTTTTACCTGATATAATCATATCAAAACTTCTAGTAACATAACTTTTTTTTTTTTTAACATAACTACAATTTCAATAAAGAATAAATAAATTCAAATGAACTATTCATTAATTCTTACCCAAACCAAAATTAGAAAGTAGAAACAGTTATAGGATCCAAACCAAGAGGCCTTAATTAAATGCCCTGAAAAAGTTGTTGAAGTACTTTAATGAAGCCATTTAAACTGGAAGTAGAATCTTTTAGAAAGTAGTTAAAAAAAATTAGTGAATTCAAAGGCCCATAAACATAGATAAGACTGCAGATGGAGATACTCCTATAGAAAATGAAGTACATGCATGATGAAAGAAGTTCATGCCAACTATGCATGCTCATGTACTTTCTTATCCTTGCTTCTTGGATTATTCTTTTATTATTTCTTTGACATTCTTTGGTATGAGTTCTTAGAGCTTCCTCCTCCTCAGTAGATGAAATTAGAATGGAAGGGCTTTCTTTCATTAAGATTGAGTGGAAGTGTATACTAGTCGGTTACCAGTTTCCCCAAAAAAAGTGTATACTAGTATCCTCTCTGTCTCTCTGTCATGTATTCTCAAATTTCACCCTTTCTTCTTAAAAGCTTTATAGGGAGGGAAAAAACAATTCTTCATCTAACCTCCCTGCCTGTTATGGTTTCTTTTTTCTTAATGACAATGCATGGCTCGCTGCCTCTACATATGCTTCAACAGAAAGCCCTGCCTTTGCAAAATCATACACCTCCTAAGTGAATGAATATTTACAGCCATCAGAACTTCAATATTGACAGAAAAATTTGGAGCACTTTCCAAGTAGCAGTATATTATTTCAATTTCCATGATACCACATTTTGACCCAGTCGTTGTAAACAAAGCAGAATAGTTAGTTCAAACACGAGAGTTACCATATAAACTAACCATAATAAAAAAGCTGCCTACTAAGTGTCACTTCTTACAAGAGATAATGAACTGAAGTAAACTACCAATAATAATCAATGGACAAGACCTAATGAATTCAAATAAACTCAACATACAAGCAACAATTGACAAAAGCTAATGTTCAAATGAACTCCACATACAAGCAACAATTGACAAGATATAATGAAGTGAAATGAAACTCATCTACATGATAAACAACACAGAAATATGAAGTGCAGCTACAGGAATGAAGAAGAGTATATTTGACATACAGCAAACCAATAACAGATTCCATGGCTTCAAAAAAAGAGAAGGCGGCGAGGTATAGAGGAAAACTTACAGCATAAACCAGACCCCACCAACTAAAGGAATGGCACCCCATAATAATCCACAAACAACAGCCATCAATTGTCTAGTCCAATGCAATACATCACCCAATTGATCCTGCAATTACAAGATAAAACAATTACTAGTTTGTCTAATGTATAATACAGCCAAAGACCGAAATTGAACCTGAGTGATCCATCAAGCTGTGGCATAACGGAGAAGCTAAAAGTCTTAGGAATCTTTCCTTTCAGATTAATGTCATAACAAATAAAAAGTTAAAACCTCTACTGGTTGAAAATTCTCTAAGCTTTTAAGATAACAACAGCAATGCTTATCATCTTTGGAACATGTTCCTGTGTATTTTTATAACTAATCTGGGTGATGACACAAAGCTCGAGAGAAGCTCACATGTGTTAAGAGTTTATTGGAAAGCTGATAAAACCATCAGAAAGGTCTGGAATATAATTCATGCTGCAACTTTTTGGTGTATTTGGACTGAGAGGAACAAAAGATGTTTTGATCGTTCCTCAACTCCCATTCATGCTCTTCAAGACAAATGCTTAGTTTACCTTTTTTGCTGGACAAAGTTCTCCACAGTATCTAATACTGAAGAGTTTTAGAATTACATTAGTACTAAGGAACAAATGTATAGGGGCCTGCAATTCTTTTTTGTATTTTTGCCTACTAGTAATCACGCCCCTGTAATTATGCATCTACTTGATGCTTTCTTAATAACTGTAACTGTCATCTATGCAGTTTTGTGAAGAGCAACCATAAAACTTGAATAAATCACACAACAAAAACTTAAAAAAAAAAAAAGAACTTTGCAAGTCTTACTCACTCCAAATCTCCCACAAAACACTACAATGAAATCAAAACCTTAATAATAAGGGCTTTTCTATTTATGGGGTTGTTAGATTCACAATTTATATCTCAGATATGCAAGAATTTCTATTATTAGTATGAGGAAATCTAGCAGAAACAAAGAGCCGGTTATACATTAAAAATCCGGAATCAGCACATCAATATAAGATTAAACAATGCCCAATAGTTGAAGAAAGAAACAAGTAAAAATCAAACCTTATCCCAAGAAGCTTCGGGATCGAAAAGCTGTCTGAACTTTGATAAGTGACCATTCTGATGTTGGTCTTCCTGTTGAACATCGGAATTTGATTTCTTCCTCTGTCTCATCGTGAACAAAATAGAAAACAAATGTTAAGTTGAGTAAATTTTTAGGGTTTTCGATGAAATCGACGACGGTGAGAATTAATATGAAATTAGGAATAATATGATTGTAGATCTAGATTTTTATATAAATGATTAGATATAGATGGAGAATGCAACAATGTTTGGTTGTTCTACTTCGGCTATAATTCTTTTTCTTTTTTTGGGTTCAAATTTTTTCTTGATGGGCACGTGCTATGGATCTTTTTGGAGTTTTGGTTTATATGGACTTTATTTCCAAATTGGATGTGGTTTGAAGTTTGAACTTTTGACCCAATGGTGTACATTGGTAAATTAAAGTGTAAATCTAAAAATCTATTTATTTATCATGATTAAGTAATAAAATAAAAATAGATATTAACTAAACAAGATTAGGTGATTTATCATGTTTTGCATTAATCAAATGATTAATGTGAGCTTCTTGGTTATGTTATTTGATATAGATAAAGTGATTGTCATTTTAAAGGAAATTTGTTACATCATAATTTACTTGAATTAAGATACGTAAGGTTAACACGATCATTTTCCGTTTAGGCACGATCCTATGTCATTGTTTCATTTATATGAATCAACGAGGTTCAAATGATATATGTTATATGCTTGTCACATGTCACATTCTATATACATGATCATCACCTATTCATGCTCTACTTGTTTTCCTACTTCACTTGTCTATAAGTTTCTAACACTTGTTACTACTCCTTATGAGTTGAGTGTCTATGCTGCCTCTCATGGTAGAACTTGTCTTCACTTGGAATGTATATATGACCCACATGGTATATTTTTCATGTATCACTTTCTAAAGAACTACCATCACTTTCATGTATCACTTTCTAAAGCATAGTAATACTTATTATACTTAGACTTTGTGATAGTTATTTGATTACTTTTGTGGTAAGGCGCTAAAATGGAGTATGATTTTATGAAAACTATAAAGGGATTGGTTAAAGGGAAATGAAAGCTAAGAAAATTACTTATTCCGTTCCATATTAGTTGATGACCTTACGTAAAGTAGTTGTCTCATATTAGTGGTTCATCTTACAAAATCAAGAAAGCATGAATTAAATTTGTCTATATTATCATTAATTGCAATTAAATTTTCTTGAAAGTATTTACATTTGTTTGTAAAATTTCCAAAAAGTTTTTAAGAGCTGAATTAGTAAAATTATCTTTTTATTTATGATTTATTAATATGTGTGTAAAAAAGGAAAATGATCAACTAATATAAGAACAGATGGAGTACTAGCCATTAGGCTGCCAAAGAAGAGGACTCTGATTGCCACTATATATAACTAGGGTGTCAAATGGGGCAGGTTGAATTTAAATTGAGGATATTAAAATGGGTTGAAATAGAAATTGAATTGGGTCATGACCAGCCCAATTTGACTCGCTTAATCTCAATAATTTTAATATATTGTTATTTAACATTTATAACCACAATTTGAATTCCAACACAAGATTATTATTTTTTTTAAAATTACAAATGGATAGATATATCTTAGAAGTTATAAAATAGATAATAATTCATACATTCAATGTAGGAACATACATTACATCAATGCAAATAAAGAATCTTAAAATAGAATAAAATTGGAGATTAAGTTGGGTCCAATTGAAGATTTTTTTAAAATGTGTTAAGACTTGAATTGTTAAGATTGAATACAATTCAAATAATCTTGAACCTAAGTCATAAAATTCTGGGCGGGTTACCTATATTTTGCTTATTTTGACACCCCTATATATATATGTATAATTTACATAAATCTGATAGTGTTAAGAGTTAATTACATTATTTCCCTACTCTTTTCCGAATTTTAAAAATCCTTTAATATTTATGAATTTCGGATACATGGACTTCTGGATACATCAGCAGACATTCAGATACATAGAGGAGGGATGTATCAAAGAGGGGATCGGATATGGATGTATTAAAGAGGGGATAGGACATCCAGATATATAGGGGTGGATGGAAGAGAGAGGGGATAGGACATCTGGATACATAGGAAAGGAATGTATTTGAGAGGGGGATAGAGATGTATCAGCGAGAGGAAAGTGATGTATCAAGAGGTGATTTTTTTTTAAATGATAGAATTTTTTCGAGATTATATTAAAATTAGATGTGTATTTATTCATTCAATCTAAATACTTGACTACTCGTTATAAGTTTGGTACATAGGTGGAGTCATGATTTTTTAATTAATGAGTTTAGGATTAAAATTTTCTTTTACATCGATTATTTATACATATAAATGAATTTTCATATACAAATAAAAAAAACTAAAAATGGATTAACAAGAAAAGGTTAATGAAAAAGAACCCATAACAAACCTTTCAGAATTTTACTGGACTTATAGGACAGTGTTGAGAACAAAACAAGGTTTATCCACTATTTTGTCGAAATTAAGGGCATTTTTTATTTTATTTTAGTGGATAATCTGTCTCTAAACACACACCTCACCTTCAAATTTTACCCACAAGAGGTTTTTTGTTATCCCTTAATTTCTATTTACCCTTCTTTCACTAAAAAACCTCCCAACAAATCGAACTCAACTGTAAAAAACCAGTAAAAACCCCAATTAAAACTACTTTAATCCTTAATCATCAATAATTATTTTTATCCCTTTTTAACCACCTGCGAGTTTTTTCTTTTTTGGATAAGAAAGTATCGGTAATCCGTTTTTCTCTACCATAAATCGACAAGTGTCAAATAATATTTTTATTTTTATTTTTACAGTGTCATCTTTAAAATTTCATTAATAGAAAATAAAATCTACTAAATAAAAGGTTTAAACAACTCTCAGAAAAGAAAAAAAAAATACTTATTTGCGCTCAATGCATGCAACACACAAAATCATTAATTAGTGTATGGTATGCTTACCTAAATTCTATCATTTAACACATTTATCATTAATATATATCATTATTTCGATTTACTACTTTATCATAATAAATTAACATAAATTGTTTTAGAAAAGACATTGTCATAAATAGGAAAAACACACATCTCTAACTTAACAAGAACAATAACATATACTCACCGAAATCTCATTAACTGTCGAGTATTGAAACTACCACTTAATTTGCAGCGAATTACTAGTTTTATTTTTAAGCTATTGACAATTTTAAAAATATCTCTTTACTTGACTGAACTTAAATACACCCCTTATCTTGTCACATTAGTGAAATACATCTCTTATAAGTTCTCCACAAACTTAGCAGCGTTTTCAACACTTTTTTCGACTTTTTATTAAGAGTCTCATGAGAAATTTGCTATGTTATGTGACATATCATAGATGTATTTAAGTTTAACTAGTCAAGTTGATGAGTATTTTTAAGACTGTCAATAGTTCATTAACAAAATTAATAATTCACGCTAAGTTCAAGAGTGTTTTCAATAATTTTCTCTTTAATTTATAAGTGGTCGAGAATATTTCTACATCTCTAATCAAGTGAAGAATACTAATATTAAATTAAAACATGTTTAATTAGTGAAGTCATCTAGAAGTAATTTTCTACAATAAAATGACAAAAACACCCAAAAAATTCAAAGAAAAGCTTCTTGGTTCAGTTTAGAGTTTGTTGGACTACTGGTTTATCAGAACCTTTGTGCTGGTATTTTTATTTATTGTTTCGTGATTTTTGATAAATTAAAAAAAAAAAAAAAGTTTCCCTGGCTTTGGTGACTCAACGTTTTTCTCGATGATGGATTTGTTGTGCCACGTGGCATGATCTACGTCCAACCTGACAGATGTTATATGGGCCCACCATTTGTCGAGTAACCGGGTCTTCAGGTGGTTTCTGCCTGTGACAGAAACCTGGTACTGCCCAGTGCATTTACCGTTACAGCCAGTAACTGTATAAGAAGTGGGGGTTTAAGACAAAACATGGCTGCTTTTCTCAGGGTTTTTCTCCATCATTACATTAAATTATGGGGTACATCTTTTTTTCATTTCTCATCTTCTATTTATTTTTTCCATCATCATGGTGATTTTGGTGTCTTTAGATATAAATTTTGTGTTTTTTAAGGTGGGGTTGTTTGTTTCTTATTGTTGATTTGTTCCCAAATTCATAAAGTTGCAATCTTTGCTTTAACAACCTCGTTTTCTTGGAGAGAAAATTCTCCAAAAGGTTAAAAGAAGAATGCTTTTTAAAGGTTTTTCTGCGACTAAAACAGAGGAATTTGAAATTCTCAACTGTCAACCTTTTCTCTGAATTTGGAAAATCTTCTTGTGTACATTTCTTGGATCCAAGTGGGGTTTTTTATTTTTTGAAAATTTAATTCAGGGTATGTTGGATTAGATCTATCTGATCTTTCTGCTGTTTTAGTTTTGTTGATCCAACAATTTGTTATTGTGGGGTGAGGGTTGGGGGTGGAGTAGGCAGGGGTAGGGGCAGGGCTGAAGGGGTTAATCCTAACCCGTTCGCCTGGAAAATCTTGTTGTATGTACAAGATTAGTTTTTTTTTCATATATATATATATATATATATATATATAGTAGATGATTAACCCTTGGTGAAAATTCTGCTTCCGGCTTATCGCCACTGGAAGTAGGTATGGGGATGTTGATCATTCATGAGCTTTTAGTTTTAGGTGTTATTATTTTATGGATACTATCTGACAGGGTTTTGGGCGGGGGTTTTCAGTTTCCTCTTTTTAAATTTGTACAATTTCCTTAAAAAATGCTTTCTTTATCCCTTTAAACAAACGATGCATGGAAGAGAGTTCTATGTATGTTCTTTCTTGGTGTTGAGAGTTTCTAGCATATCCTTATTTTTTTGCATTGCACATGGATATTGTGCTTATGATCGTTCGTTCATATTGATTTGAGATGGATCATGTGGATATGGTATGGATATGGTACGAGTAAGATGCATAAGACCAGACTTTGTGACTTATGTGGGTGGTTTGATTCATATATAGCCTTTATTCCGACTCATCATGAAAAATGTTGTGTTGGAATGTATATATGTTTCTTGTCATTCTTATTGTGTGTTGATCTGGTAATGGCTGTTTTCATCTTTTCCCAAATTTTGATGTAGGAAATAAGTAACCTCAGTGCATTTTTCATACTCGCTTCTGTTTTTTTTATCTATTTACGGGAGAGGAGGACCTTGCAAAACCATAGAGATCTTGCTAACCGAAGTAATCCCGTTGAATGTTGGAATAGGACTATGACATCAGTCAATTTTGTAGTGATCAAGCAGTCAATCATGGTTGAAATATGTACTTTGAGCTGTGTATTTAAGATGTGAAGCTTTCATTTACTTGGAAATCTAGCAGAACTTAGGGTATAACAACAAGCTAGATATAATTTAAACATATCAGATCGTAATCTATTATCCCTAATATCTTGGTTGATAACCATATCAATAAATGAAGATTATGAAACTGAGGGTTTGGTTTGGCATAAAATTCTGCAATACAAAGGTGTAGTTTTGTTGGATTTGTTTCTACTGGCATCTGGTGCTTTATCAAATATTGGTGATTCTGTTATTTTTCCTTTTTTTCCCCTGGAATCTGAATTAAGAGAATTTCAACTCTAGGATCCTTTTGTTCCGATTTAGTTTTGATTTTACATATTTTTCTTGTGATTAACTTAATGTTATCTTATTTAAATATCTTTAATTATAATGCTTCTTTTGCAGGTCTTTTCTTTCTTAGATTATTTGGTGCAGTTCACCACAAAAGTTGTGTAACATGATGTTTTTACACTGTAAATTTGGGCAAAAAATCTATGTTGTTTTGTGTTCTTCGGATCTTTCTTGGTATGGTTGATGAGATATGGTGTTGCAAAAGAGGTTAGATTATGGATTCAATGGCTATCAGGTGCCTCCTATACCTCGAGCTACCAGATCGGTTAGGGTAATCTTGCTTTTTTTCAGATGCAATATTTGTCTTATTAGTATATTCCTCTGCTATAGAGACACGTATCCTGATCTTATTTCTCTGTCAATTTCTTAGAGAAGGGGTATTATTAGGAGGAAGGCTGATGGCAATGGAACTTGTCCCTTTGACTTGTTAGCTACTGTAGCTGGCAAGTTACTGGGGGAGGGAGAGAGCTCGCCTGATTCTACAGGTTCTGTTAGAGGGAAGGAGCAAGGTGCAATTGTGAAAGATGAAAAGGTAAAAGAGGCTGAGGATAGATCTCTAAAAGAAAATTCTTATACTGAAGGCTGTTATGAACGGGGCTTCTTCATTTCTGAGCTTGTCTCACAAGCTCCAGTTGTAAATCGTTTTTTAAGCGAACTGCCACATGTTCAAAATGATACGATCTCTAGACCTGCATCTGCCAGTATGAGTTCTGATTGCTCTGAGAAGTTACTCTTTGCTAAACAGTTTGTAAATGGTGAAAGCAGCGAGGAACATGAAAACTTTTCTTCAAAGACAGAACGGGAGGTTTCTGGCTGTGGAGTCTTTTCCAGTTGTACATTAGACACTGAAAACGATAAACAGATGAAAATTGAGCTGTCAAATAAAGCTAAAGTTTCTACTGATAAGGGGGATGCAATTTCCAGTTCAAAGTTCCCTGATGTTTGGGATAAGAAACCTTCAACACTTGTTACTTCAGATGAAAGTGTAAAATTATCTCTGTCTACATATCCTGCTCCTTGTAGGTCCTTTCCGGTGATTTGGAATGATGTAAAGTTAGCTAATAAAGATGATGACGAAAACTCTGGGTGCACTCGACCTAGCACCCCAAATAAGGCTTCCGGGGCAGCACCACGTGTACGAGATCAGCCAATTAAGAAGTTACTAGCTTCCAAATATTGGGAAGAAAATCTTAAATCTGATGATGAGGGTCATGCCAATTCTGGTAAGTGTTTACTCCCTCTGTTTCAATTTTGTTTGTCGTAACAACTTACATCAATCTTGTCTTAACAACTTACTCTATTGGTGTAATATTCATTCATAGTGGCCAGGCGGACCGTCTGGATGATGTCTCTTTCTTTTTTGATAACTCTTTAATTTCAACTTTTCACCTGACATGTTTAAGCACAAGATTAAAGGAATTCTTGGTACATTCTACATATCTTCAATTTAGAACCACAAGATTCAATAGTCTTCTTTACTTTCATAAACTCCGTCCCAAATCAACACCAGCCAAACAAATTGAAATGAAAGGAGTATTATTTATGCAACCCTTCATGTTCAATTGCTTAGGAGTTTGACATGAAGAGGACCTTTCCAGGTGCGAAAACAATGCATGTTTACTACAACAGAAACATTGGCTACAAGCACCAGAGGTCTCAGAGGGATTTTCCTTTCAAGAAAAGAAAGCTGTTTAAATGTGGCTCGTTCTCCAATTCCGATGGAGAGATGAGTACGGATGGAATAAGTAGTTCTCCAACAAATGACTTACATGGAAATGCTTCCGGTAGTAGTAAAGCATCTTCAGGAGGTATGTTCTCTTCAGAGTTCACACCTTCATACAACAACATGCACATGACTATGCATAAACGTGTATGTGTTTGATTCCTATTGATACTTAATTTTCCTCTGCATATCGACTCTGACAGGCTGTGCAGCGGCTGGAACGTCAGTTTTCAATGGAGGTCGTGCGTTCCTCAGGCCTGGTGATTCCCATGGTGAGAGGGCCTTCCTTCGGAGTCACCACATGAACTCTTTTGTACCCCTCGCTCCTTCATGGTTCTAACATGGATTTTTTCCTTTCGTGCAGTTAAGTTTAGAATTAAGTCCTTCAAGGTTCCTGAGCTTTTTGTTGATATTCCGGAAAATGCAACTATTGGTTCTTTAAAGGCATGTGAAAGCATTACCTTCAAATACTAATCCACTTTCTTAATTAGGATTATATCATCAGTATTCCATCCTTCTTCTTTTTTAATTTCAATGTGGAAAAGCACTATTCATGCTTCTAATATTTTGCAGAGGACTGTAATGGAAGCAGTGACTGCTATACTTGGTGGTGGACTACGAATCGGTGTGGTTTTTCAGGGTAAGAAGGTTAGAGATGATAACAAAACCTTGTTACAGACTGGAATATCTCACGATTACAAGTTTGATGCTCTGGGCTTCTCACTCGAGCCCAATCCCGTTCAAACTCCCCAACCTCTTGGTCAAGACTGTCGTTCTTGTGTATTTCCTTATGAAACACCTCAACCGCTAACAAGGTATTCCATTTGTCGATCTATGGTGGATATTAGGACCGCAACCATTTCTATTGTTGAGCTGCTGCTGCTGCTTCAATTTAGCTACCAGTTATATGGGTAGATAGATATATACGTGTGATTATTGTGAAATTAGAAGTCAATAACTTCTTTCAAATCTTCACGGGTTGTTTTTACTCTTTCTAGTATCTTGTCCGCTCCGAACCGCCCCCTTTCGTGGTCTTTAAACTTTTAAGCTTAGTTGAAGTGTGTGACCATCTCATATAAAATCTTAAAGTTTTCAGAGCGAGCACACTTTTTATTATTTCATTGTATTCTCAACAACCTTTTTTTTGGAACTACGCTCCCTTAGAAACGTTCTAGAATCAAAAGTCCATGATTTTGCACTATATATGTCAGCAGGTGCCCATCTCCTTCTACTGCGGTTCATACTGGCATTCAGCAGGGGAGATCTGATGATCATACAGGAACAAGTTTGAGTAACTTTATTGAAAGTGACCATGAATCAGCTCCATCTCCTCATTATGCGGCTCTAGAGAAAATTTCCGCAAATTCAAGAGCATTGGTTCCACTAACTGCAGTAAATGCAGAAGCCTTGTCTGCAGTCCCATTGCGGAAGCCCAAGCGATCCGAGGCCACACAACGTCGAATCCGTAGACCTTTTTCTGTCTCTGAAGTGGAAGCACTTGTTCAAGCTGTTGAGAAGCTTGGAACAGGAAGGTATGTTTAGTAAAACCATATTTCAAGGTACGGCTATCCATACACCTTCCGCTTACCTCTTGAGTTCTCTTTCACTTTTTTCAGTTATTGTCTTGTCGTTTTGCAGATGGCGTGACGTTAAACTTCGAGCTTTTGATAATGCCAAACATAGAACTTATGTTGATTTGAAGGTATAACATGTCAATCAATTGACTTTTAAAGTGGCATACTTGCATGATGTACTTCATGTCCATTACATCTACATTACTTAACAAAACCTTCCGCAAATGAGATGAACTTGGAATTTGATTGATGGTTACCATTCAGGACAAATGGAAAACTCTGGTGCACACAGCAAGAATATCCCCTCAGCAAAGGAGGGGCGAGCCCGTGCCACAAGAGCTCTTGGACAGGGTCCTCACCGCTCACGCTTACTGGTCCCAACAGCAAGCCAAGCAACAGATGAAACAGCCATCAGAGACTTACCTTATTCTCTAGGAACGTCGTGGAAGTGGTTGGGGAGTAAATAAGAGTTTAGATTATTTTGTTAGTGTAAAAGGTGTTATGTTAATAAAAGTAATACCAGGGAAAATCAAGTTCCTTCCCAAGAGGAGTTGAAGCTGCTCTTGTAAATGTTTTGATAGAATAAAGTGTTTTGCTAACATAATTTTTTTTTGTACTAAATGCTTCTTTTCTTGGAAAGAAGTTCTTTCTGATTCTGAGGTAAGGGTGTTGTATTTTGTAGTTTATTTGTCCCTTCAATTAGAAAAGGGAAATGTAGTTGATTGTAAAACTTATCATAATATAATTCTCTGTTTTTTGGACATGAATATTAATTTTGAGATTTTAGATACAACTATTATTTGTATTTCTTTGGGTTCATCTTGTGTACTAGTAATATTACCGTTAAAGGGTATGGTGGGATGTTAGAGATTTCTATGCTTTTAGTAAGAGTTTTGAGTTTGAGCCTCGAGTTTCTCATCGAGAACTAGAAATATACTAATATATTTCTATTTAAATAATTATTTATTTATTTTTAAAATATTTTACTTCTATTAGTTATAAGTTCAATATCAGTTGAAATATAATACTCAGTAGATTTGAAAAATAAAAATAACTTCTTTTTAATGATAGATATTTAGACATTAAGGATAAATGTGGTCCCTAAAATAGACGGTCAGGGTGAAATTGATCCCAAAACTTAACGAAACATAAACCCGATATTTTCGATAATTCAAAGCTATTTTTGTAAAATAAATAAATAAATTGTTCACTTTTAAATCATTTTTTTTAGTAATAGACTTATTATATCCTTAAAAAAAAGAAGTTGTCGGTTAGATATGTCTCAAATCTCTCTTGTATATTTATTCATTAATTTTAGAGTTGTCAAAAGGGTCAACTCAGCCCCACCTGGTCCAAGCCTCGCGGGCCAAGGAATTTAAAGGGCTAGGACGGGCTAGCTCTTCATTTGAAAAGATCTGAAAATGCTCAACCCAACCCTAGAAGGGCTAAGGGCTGGGACGGGCTAGCCTTTCTTTTTCAAACTTAATTTTATAACATCAAAAAAATGAGAATATTTCTAAATCAAATATGACAAACAATGGTGTTGTTTCAATAACACTAGCAAAAAATCTAGTGTAATTAGTATGTATCTAGGATACTAGATATGCGAGATACATGCCTTTGGTGTGATGCATCCAAGATACGTGAGCGAGATAAGCGAGTGGCAAGCGAGATGGGAGGGAAATGAGGGCGCGGGATTTGTCTATGTATCCTAGATACATGCGAATCCACTTGGGTAAAGTGTATCTAGAACAAATTAACCTAATTTTGAGTCCATGCATCCTGCATGTATCTGATGTACCAAAATCTGGTAAGATTCATAATATTACAACATAACGTGCATTTAAGTAATTAGCTCATATACTAGCGAGATTGTTGTAAGCAGGGGCGAAGGCAACATATATCCGAACCCCCTCGGCGAAAAATATTATTATTTATACATGGTTTAAATTATTTTTTAGGTATGTATAATAGATGTCGAACCCCCTTCCACTAGTTCATGTGTTTACTTCTCAGATTTTGAACCCCCTTATTAAAATTTCTGGCTCCGCCACTGGTTGTAAGTTACCCTTAAATAAATAGTTTTGGTCCATGGTCCGGTTCGATCAAGCCTCATGGGCCAAAGGCTTATATGGGTTAGGCTTATACACCTTATTTTAAAGGGAAACTTACATAAATATACTATAAATAAAAAATATTTACCATTTATAGCAATAGTATTTTTTTTCACTTGATCATTTTTAATACATTTATAATATAGTTTTAATACATATTACAAAGAACAATTTATTATTCACATATAATACAAGTTTTATTGATGGATAATACATTTATCACACATTTTAATACACTTGTAATACAATGTATCAACTTCTTACCAAACAAGCATAATATATTTTTAAAAACAGTTATAATACACATATATTGCTTACTTAATTCACTTTTAATACATATTGCAGATTTAACATAATATTGTTATGTATTGCTATAAATGATAATAAATAAAAAGTATCGCTAAAATCAGTAATTATTTATTAAAAGACACTCATTCAAGTAAGTTTTCCTATTTTAAATGGGTTTGAAAATTCTATTCTATCCCAACCCTACCTCAATAAGGGGTTGGATTGGGCCGACCCCATAGGCTAAGCCTATTTTGAGGGCTTAATTTTTTTCTTCTCTATTAGTAGTATTTTTCCAACACGCATTACTTGTTAGCAAAGGATCATGCATGAATCATGATTGATGATAATTGAAATCTTTCTGTTTCTTTGTTTACTTTTAATTATGCTTTGACTACGTTGCGACTTGCGATGAATAATCAACACATAATTATTTGTCAAATAATATTTTTTACCAAATCTGAGAAAACTGGCGGCCAAAGCCCAAATGTGAGTATGTGACCATGGTTGGTCTCATATATTATTGATTGATGGTTGAGCAAGAATTTTCAATTTTAGGATTTTAAAATTTTAAAATAACAATTTTAAGAATAATATTTATATATTTAATATTTTTAATATAATATATTATTTAAATAAAATTTATTTAATATAATTTTATTTAATCGTATTTGAACTTCTAGCACCAGATCACTGTGGTAAGGAGATTCAATTTTAGAACCTCTCATGAAACTTCCGCTTCAATATTTTTACTAATTTTCTGTTAAGTGGATGAATAAAGCTTAACATACTTAATTGATTTGGTCAAATCATTATATAGTTTCTTTGTTCTATCATCTGTCCCCCCACCATATATAAGTTATTTGACTATGAAGTAAAATAAGCCGTTCATGATTCCTTATGGGGCCAAGATATTCCCCCTTAGAATTTAAATAATGGTATTTTTTGTGTGGTCATAACGGTAACCAACGTTAGATTATTTAATTAAAAAGTATATTTTATATAAAATATAAATGGGTAGAACGTTGTATCAATCCTGAAGAAATGAAATGCAAAAATTGAGGTTGCGCATGACCAATGAATTTTAGAATCAGTTCAATTATGGAGAGATTCGATTTTATAACTTTTTTATAAATTTGTTTTTTTTAATGAGATATTTGCACTTTAATACTTGGGAACTTTTTTATTTTCATATATAATTTTTTTTTTCTATTCAATTGGTAAGTGATAATCCTTTCCACTCAAAATTTTGTTCCAATTGTTGTTCATAGTCAAGCAATGTTCTATTTTAGAATTTTCTAATTAAGTACTATATTTATTAACTTCATGTTTTGTTACTTTTGTAGTTTAAAATGATTATTTTGAGTGCACAAAATTTATTAGTTAAAGAAGAACATGCAAAGACTATTTATTGGTAAGTCTATTTAAAATGTGAAAATTAAAATTTTAAAATAAGATATAGAGTATTTACTTAATTATATACCTGATGACAATGTATATTACTTAAATTCAAAAGATAATAGTGATTTTAATCATAGTATTATCAAGTTTGCCCATAAAGTGTCTTGCATATATTGTTTCAAATCATAATTTGAAATTTACAATTGATTTGAAGTTAAATTTTATTTGATCACAGTAGCATTTAAATCTCAATTTTTTTTCCTTATAGACATGAAAGACATAATTTGTGAAAATCATTAAAATTTTATCAAGTTAATAAATCTAGTTCATAATAAAGTATAATATGCTATCAAAAAGCTACGCTAAAAAGTGCGACATTAATTGAATGAAGTTAGTTCAATAAAAAAAAAGAAACTAAGTATGAATTATAATGCAATTACTCTTTAATATAATTCTCCTGCATAACAACAAACGATTTAGTCTTTTTTTTAAATCACAATTTAAATTTTAAAATTCTACATTTTAAAAAAAAATGAGATTTTACTTTTGAACTTTAAATTGAACACCAAATTCTATGATTAAACACCTGCTCAGTATTCTGTCTAGTGTGGGAAGAATATGACAAAGAAGATTAGAATATTCAACTTATTTGTATAATACTAATATTTTTCTTGACTAAAAGTGCGTAAATATTACTATAAAATAAGTCGGTTCCAAAATTTGACCCGGCCCAATTTGCTTCCTCTCCAAGTATTACTTTACTCTTCTACATACAAACAAACTAATGTTGTATGATGTAAGAATATTATAATGTGAACAACCTTCTTCCATTCCTAACACAACAATTTTAATAGAATATAAAATCAAAAGTAAATATTTGACTAATTTGATAAATTATCTATGTGCAATCTCACAATTCTTTGGTTTCACAAAAAATATTATTTGACAATTTATGAATTGACAAACACAAACAACATGTTTAACAATTAACACAATAACCTCGTATTCATGTTTGTTTTTTTACATAGTTAATAAATGAGTTCTAATTAAATATTCCTCCGTCTCAAAAATTCTAATTATAACATTTTAATCACTAAATTATCCTTTAAAACGTATTAGTACATTTCCAAACACCAAACGAAGTGACAAAAGGAAAAAAAACAACCAGTTTCCGGGTCTGACCCGACTTGGTGGGCTAATTTGGTTGATGAACAAAAGATCACTCATCAGCCAGTGATGAAAGGCAATCCACCATGGATTTAATAAATTTTATATACTGATAATATATATAAAATGATTTTTTTATCTATATAGATGGAATTTTATTAATTATAATAAGGTACTTGTAGCATATTTGTAACCGGTTAATCTATACTAACTAAACAAAATTACATATAATTAAAATGAAAATAATTTAACAATATAAAAAGTTCTATGTCCCTAGTATATAGACTTTAGGGGTCGTTTGGTTGGGAACAAGTTATTCCAGGATAAGTTGTCATGGGGTTAGCTATCCTAGGATAACTTATCCCACCGTATATATGGGATAACTTATCCTATCACTATAATATAAATGGTGGATTAAGTAATCCCAAATATGGCAACCAAACAACATACACAATTTTTATTCGATCACTATTTTCTTATCCCATAACTATTATTTAAAAATACATCACCAAAAATTCAGTGAGTATTTTATTTTGTAAACAAGGAAATCCAAATAGAAAATGTATCAAATTTAGCTATGTAGAGTCAAAATTAGGTCTATGAGTAAATATTCTATTCTACTTCTACTATATTACAAAAGAGAGTTTAGGGCCAAGTATAATATATAATATTCAAGATTGGACTTTCTTGAATATTATATATTATATTTATTATAGTAGAACTTGGGCATAAACTCCCTTTTAAAATAATATAGAATATGTATATATATATCTCACAAATGGAAAAGTCCCAATCAAGGAAGGAACATATATCATTTACAAATGACTTAAAAAGCATTAAAAATTACAATAATTACCAATTTAAAATATTTAAATGCTAAATAATAACATAGGTTGACTCTCAGAATTCTATTGGGACAGAAAAAATAACACATATCATTTTAATATTACCAAAAAAGTATTATAAATAATAATAATTAACAACTTAAAATATCTGAAAAACATTTTAAAAGGGTTAATTTTGTAATTTTATCCATATCACATAAATTAGGACAAAGTGACCAGTAATGTACATTATTTCAAAGTTACATAAAAATATTATAAATCACAACAATTAATAACTTCAAACATTTTTAAAAAAAATATGAAAATTTGGATGACTCTCCAAATTTCATTTGTGTCACATAAATTGAGACAACAAAAATAACATATATTGGGTCCATTTTAATTTATTTGTCTTATTTATTTTTATTTTTTTTATATTTAAAAATTGCGTAAAAATACTATAAATCATGATAATTGACAACATAAAATATTTCAAAAATATTGTATGTGGGTAGTCTTATTATGCCTTAAATAGCGTCAAAGAAAGTACAGTTTTGTAATAAAAAAACTTATTCCTTTATCCACACAAACAATCGCTTCAAAAACTCGGTTATTAGCCCCAAAACATACCATTTATATTATAGCACGGGCCACATTATCTAGTAGTAACATAAGAAAGAATAAGAAAAACAAAAAATATCTAAAGTGAAAAGAAAGGAGTGCTTCTAATTTTCTTAAAAAACAGCTGTATTACATTTTACCCTTAAAAATGAGTATAATTACGGTATTGCCAGTGGTCGTCTATATATCTTACTCATTTGATTTTTGTGTTTGCTTCTGATTTATTTTTTGTGATTGGCATCATTTGCTGCCTTTTGTTTCAATGATTACTTTTGATTCTTCAAATTATTGTAGATTTATAAGCTGGATATATCATTTGCTTTCCTATTTGATGTCACTTTTGATGTACAACTCCTGTTATACTATTTTATTATAATTGAACATAATTGTGTTGTTGTTATTATATTAAAAATAATTAATGTTTTGATTAAAAAAAAGTAGTTAATAGTACTAATTTGATTCACATTATAATTCAAAAACATTATAGAATCTTTTAAATTATCATGACACGTAATTCAAATTCATCTAATCCTTCTTATTTTATTAATTGAGTGAAAATTTATTCGGATCCTATATTTATAACTAACACAATAAATCCATGATACATACACAGATACACGTCGCTAATTGGAAATAGAGATCCATAAAAGGGTGCTATATAAGCCATTAAGGCAAATACATTGATTAGTATATAACGCTAATAATTTTCTATATAAGGGATTAACACGTATAATTCATAATTTAATTAACCATGATAAAATTGTATTTTCTTTATAATT
Source organism: Solanum tuberosum (assembly GCF_000226075.1). Classification (NCBI taxonomy): domain Eukaryota; kingdom Viridiplantae; phylum Streptophyta; class Magnoliopsida; order Solanales; family Solanaceae; genus Solanum; species Solanum tuberosum. The sequence goes on from NW_006239053.1 coordinate 493,193, forward strand.
TGACTCGAATTTTAAGAAAAATAATAATTTTATAATCTTAAACTAAAGATGGGTAACATACACTAAAATGTCCTCCAAACTAAAAATAAAAATAAGACAACCAAATCAAAATGAAAAATATGATTCGCTAGAAATGGAAAAAAAACATTTATTTTAAAACAAATTAAAATTAAAAAGTCAAACAAATAAATTAAAACGAAATAAATATGATTTGATATAAATATCGAATCTCCTAAAAAAAAAATTCTCCCTATGAAGTATGAATTGTGTGGATAGAGTCACCGCCTACTCGTTCAAGGGGTAAAATGGGACAGTGGGGCACTCCGCGCCGCGCTCTAAGAGCAGAAAAACCACCAATCAGCTTGGCACAGTACACAGACAAAGACAAACAAAGAAAATGAGTCGACCCGACCCGACCCGACCCATGAACACTTGTTGACCCATCAAGTTTTATCTCTATCACATTTTTACTTTCTTTTTCCTTCTCCTTCACAGAAGGTTCCTTTTTCTTGTCTTGGCTTAATAAAGGCGCAGCCTTGACTCGTGTGCATCAATTTTTACATACTACTGTATCTTCTTTGCTTGTTTAGCCCCTTTTTATTTTCTCTTAAAAAAAACTAAGTGAGAAAAGCGCCTGCCTCCCATTTTTTCACTTTTGCTGTCATCTTGTTTCATTTCACTCTAAGGTATGCTCATTAAATAAATATTGATTTTTGTTTTTCAAGTTGAGATTTTTCTTCATTTCTGAATTGGGTTTTCGTTTATTTCATGTTTTTTATAGTTGATTTTTCCAACGAACGGCTTATGCTTTTTTCCCCTGTTTTTTTTTTTAGAAAAACAAGAAATCATGATGTTTTGTAGCAGTTTGGTGTTTTGTGCCTGTGTTTTCTTTCATTTCTTGAAGTTTTGCAACTAAAGATTTGATCTTTCTTGTTCTTTTCTGTTATGTGGGTTATGTACACCTTTGAGTTGATTGCTTCTTTCTATTGCCATTAATGGATTTTAAGATTAGTGATGATATTTGTGTTTGTAGAATTTGTATCTATATGAGTATAAAGTTACTTCATGTTTATAGTCTGTGGAAAAAAATAGTAACTTTTTGCCTTTTGGTTGTTTGTTGTTGGGCCTGCTCAGATGTTAAACCAGGCATGAAGTTGGAAAAAAAGTTGATTTTTTTTCAGTAATCTTTGGTTTTTTTTTCCCACCATTAGCTGGTTTTTCAATTGTATATTCTCATTGTTTATTTTGACCTAACAAAGCCTGTTTCATTCCTTTTCTCCCCTTGTGTGATGTTTTCCTTCTTTCTTTTTTGATTGTAGATTGGTTTGTACACAAACTGTTATGGATCCTCGATTCATTCCGTTGTCTGATCCTGTAAACACTCTCGAGTTCGAAGATCAGATCAATTTGTCTAGCTATGAGGGGTCTCTGAATCCTCCTCACAGTTATAATGATGACTATGTTGCTTTTGGTGTTCCGTATACTGCCCCAAGTGTAGACATTGGTAATTTCCCTCCGTCATCAAACGTGAGCTCGGAAGTGGACTCTCCAGATGATCATGACTCTGATTCTCTGTTTAAGTACCTTAACCAGATACTTATGGAGGAGAATATTGAAGATAAGCCCAGTATGTTTCATGATCCGCTTGCTCTAAAAGCTGCTGAGAAGTCCTTATATGAAGCCCTTGGCAAGTCGTACCCTCCTTCACCCTATCGTACCCCTTATCATGTTGACCATCAGTTCAAAAGCCCAAGCCCTGACAGCATTTTCCAGACTTCCAGTGACCATAGTACAAGTAGTAGCAATGCTCATAGTAATTCCATGGATCCTCACTGGATTGTTGATCCTGGTGAATCTAGGTTGCCTTTGCCTGTGGAGAGTCATCCATCAGAGTATTCCATCCAACCTTTGATGCAGAGTAACTCAGAGAGGTCTCATGGTTCTTTAAACAACATCAACAACTTGAATGTCCATATGGACTCTTTTTTAAATCCTAATGCTCTTTCAAACATGTTTACTGATAGCGAGTCTATCTTACAGTTCAAGAGAGGGGTGGAGGAAGCTAATAAATTCCTTCCAAATGTTAGTCAATTTGTTGTTGATTTGGATAAATATACCTTTCCTCCAAAGGTGGAAGAAGTGACCAAAGAGGCTGTGGTCAAGGTAGAGAAGGATGAGAGGAATCACTCTCCTAATGGCACTAAAGGAAGAAAACATCAGTATCCTGAGGACAGTGATTTTGAAGATGAAAGGAGCAACAAACATTCAGCAATATATGTGGAGGAGGAGGCTGAGTTATCAGAGATGTTTGACAGGGTTCTGCTTTGTACAGATAAAGGTGAGACAATATGTGGTGATGTCAAGTCTGAAATGCCAGTAGACAATAGTTTAGATCAGAATGGACAAGCACATGGATCAAATGGTGGAAAAACTCGTGCTAAGAAACAAGGAACTAAAAATGAAGCTGTGGATCTAAGGACTCTCTTAGTTAGCTGTGCACAGTCTGTTGCTGCTGACGATCGCAGGACAGCATATGAACAGCTAAAGCAGATCAGGCAGCATTGTTTTTCCATTGGTGATGCATACCAAAGGCTGGCCAGTGTATTTGCTGATGGCCTTGAAGCCCGGTTGGCTGGCACTGGCACTCAACTATATGCCGCCCTTGCTCCTAAAAAGATTACAGCTGCTGAGAAATTGAAAGCATACCAGGTTTATCTTTCGGCATGCCCGTTCAAGAAAATATCAATATTCTTTGCGAATAAAATGATCTTCCACACAGCATCGAATGCCAGGACATTGCATCTCATAGATTTTGGTATACTATATGGTTTCCAGTGGCCAATACTCATCCAGCTGCTCTCAGAGATACCTGATGGGCCTCCAAAGCTTCGCATTACTGGCATAGACCTTCCCCAACCTGGCTTCAGGCCAGCAGAAAGCTTAGAACAGACAGGGAGCCGCTTGGCAAAATATTGTGAGCGCTTTAAAGTACCATTTGAATATAATGCCATAGCAACACAGAATTGGGAGAACATCAAACTTGAGGACTTGAAACTTGTAAGTGGTGAGACTGTTGCTGTGAACTGTCTTTTTCGTTTTAAGAACCTGTTGGATGAGACAGTGATGTTGGATAGTCCAAGGGATGCAGTTCTGGGCTTAATTAGAAAGATGAATCCGGATATCTTCGTGCAAGCTGTAATCAACGGATCTTATAGTGCGCCCTTCTTTGTCACTCGCTTCAGGGAGGCCCTCTTCCATTACTCAACTCTCTTTGACATGTTTGATGCTACCTTACCCCGTGATGATCAGCAGAGGTTGCATTTTGAACAAGAATTTTACAGACGCGAGGCAATGAATGTCATTGCTTGTGAGGGTTCCGAGAGAGTTGAGAGGCCTGAGACATACAAGCAATGGCAGGTCCGCAATATGAGGGCTGGATTCAAGATTCTTCCGTTGAACCAACAACTCGTGCAGAAGTTAAGGTGCAAGGTAAAGGCTGGATACCACCGCGATTTTGTGTTTAATGAGGATGGTAAATGGATGTTACAGGGTTGGAAAGGCCGGGTAGTATGCGCTAGCTCATGTTGGGTGCCAGCATAGAAGTATCAGAAACATGTTTGTTAGTCAAACTTTTAGTTCATAGGGATGCTGTTATGTTAGCCAAAAACGATGTGTTCTTTAGCTATTATATGTACATAACGCTGGCCCTAGAAGGGATTAGTCTTGCTAATCTTTGATATTACAACTCTGTTTCTCTTTGCAGTTCAATTCGTTTTCTTTTCTTTTGTTGGTTTATTTAATATATAACATGAGTCGAGGGGTTGCTCAAGTGGTGAGCAACTTCGATTCGAGGGTGGGAGCTTGTAGGATATGCTTTTAAAAAGACATGTGAATATGCTTTTAAAAAGTCAGAAAAGATAATGTCAGTAAAAGGATACTGTCATTGATTCTGAGACACTTTTTTGCTAATATTTGTCCCAACACTAACTTCAAGAATATAGGGATTATTTATTTCATTTTATAATATAGTTTTTAAACCTTTAATTGATACCTTTATAAGGAGCGTAACATGGATTAGAGGTAAGGAAATCTGGTCCTTGTAAGTTTAAATTATTTTTTAAAAAAAATTAAAAATTATTTTGTATTCACAAATAAAAAGCTAAATTATTAAATGGTGTCACCAGCTTAATTCAAATATTTTCATTGACAACATTTTTATTTTGGATTTGTAGGCCGGTAAACCAGGAGATTTTAGTTGTTGGAGGGGGAACGAAGCTGGTCCATAATTTGATTGTTGCTATAGTTTTTGTCAATTTAGCTTGACATAGAATGACGTTTGGATTAGAAAACATACTTGTTTTTTTTTAATAATTGGTTTGTACAGTGTAATACTGTCTTCTTACATCGTATGTCGTCTTTTGTTTTGTGCTTGTCATTTTCTATCTATATGGTCCAAGCAATAACGCAATTCTGAAATCATTACATCCCAAAATAGATGTGTCAACAATTGTAGGCCAAATATATAGTCAAGACTTTTAAACTTACGGTCTCAATTTTTATTTGGCACTTCAATTCAGGGTGTTTCCATTAGAAACTTCAATCCACGTCAAAATCAAAATGTATCGTTTCGATATTTGATTCTGTATCCTTAATAAAACCGAATAATTGGTTACTTTGAATAGTCAACAAGTGGTATGACGGTTCGATGACATTTGTCATTCAAAGGTATTTAGGTTATATGTACTGGCGGAGCCATGCAGGAGGAGGGGTTCATTCACATCCCTTCGGCAGAGAATTACACTGTTTATATATATATATATATATCTATATATATATATATATAATAGATGTTGAATTTCTCTATTTCTTTGTATATTTACTTTTTCATATTTCAAAATCACTTAGTAAAAATACTGATTCCGGTACTACTACTTAGGCTGCTACGTTCAACCCAAGTGTACTTGGGCTTTTCTGCCTCTGTTTCCTAGGAAACAGAGGCAGAAAAGCCCAAGTACACTTGGGTTGAACGTAGCAGCCTAAGTAGTAGTACCGGAATCAGTATTTTTACTAAGTGATTTGAAATATGAAAAAGTAATATACAAAGAAATAGAAAAAATACAACATATATTATATATATATATATATAGATATATATATATATATATATATAATATATGTTTTTTTTTTTCTATTTCTTTGTATATTACTTTTTCATATTTCAAATCACTTAGTAAAAATACTGATTCCGGTACTACTACTTAGGCTGCTACGTTCAACCCAAGTGTACTTGGGCTTTTCTGCCTCTGTTTCCTAGGAAACAGAGGCAGAAAAGCCCAAGTACACTTGGGTTGAACGTAGCAGCCTAAGTAGTAGTACCGGAATCAGTATTTTTACTAAGTGATTTGAAATATGAAAAAGTAAATATACAAAAGATAAGAAGAAATTCAACATCTATTATATATATATATATATATATATCTATATATATATATATATAATAGATGTTGAATTTCTTCTATTTCTTTGTATATTTACTTTTTCATATTTCAAATCACTTAGTAAAAATACTGATTCCGGTACTACTACTTAGGCTGCTACGTTCAACCCAAGTGTACTTGGGCTTTTCTGCCTCTGTTTCCTAGGAAGTGAGGCTTCAAAACAAGAGTACTTACTATTCATCATTTGTCTGAAACAAACAAACGGACAAATTGTCTAAAACTATGACATCCACATAACAATAAGGTGATTAGATGGATTTTTATTTGTTTCTTGTACTGCTAATTAGATGATTTTTATAAACTTCTTTGATTCTTGAAATGGAATCGAATAAACACTCATCTCTGGCATTTGATTACTTTGATGGAGTCCTTAATTACATTAATCAGATGCTAATGGAAGAAGAGGAAGACTTAGAGAATAGGCCTTGTATGCTTCAAGATTCATTAGCTCTACAAGCTACTGAGAAATCCTTTTATGATGTCCTTTCTGCAGGCCAACAATTAATTGAACATACTTGTGTGAATTATTGTACGGGAAAAGGGTCAAAAATACCTTCGACGTTATGAAGATTTTAGTGACTCTGTAGAAGGGCCAACAAGTAGTAAACATTTAGCCAGTTGTTCAGAAGGATTAGATCAGACAGAGTTGTATGATACAACACTACTTTGTTCTTCCATGAATCCTGGATTTTATAGTGATCCGCCATGTTGTCAGAATACTGATGGTTAAATAGAGGAACAACTACCTTATAAGCCATCGTATGTTGAATCAAGAATGCCAAAACGAGTAGTAGATTTGTGGAGTCTATTAACTCAATGTGCACAAGCTATGGCAAATTATGATACTAGGATTGCCCATGATAAGCTGAAGCTGATTAGGCTACACTGTTCTCCATATGGTGAAGCAACAGAAAGAATGGCACACTACTTTGCTGATGCCCTCGAGGCTCGTTTGGCTGGCACTGGAATAGAACTGTATACAGCTTTTGCAAAGAGAACAATACTGTCTTACTGAACTCACATACTTTAGATCCTAAATTCGCCTTTGTTTCAGGTGTATGTTACAGCATGCCCATTCAGGAAGATGTCTAACATATTTGCTAACAAGTCAATTGGGATGCTGACAAGGGAAGCGACAAGTATACACATTATTGATTTTGGCATTCTGTATGGTTTCCAATGGCCATGTTTTATTCAGGGAATTTCCCTTAGGCCATCAGGACCTCCTAAACCTCGCGTCACAGGAATTGATTTTCCACAACCTGGATTCAGACAAGCAGAGAGAGTTGAGGAGACAGGTCATCGACTAGCAAAGTATTGCAAGAGATTTAATGTCCCTTTTGAGTATAATGCTATAGCTAAGAAATGGGATTCTATACAGCTGGAGGATCTCAAGATAAACAGAGATGAGATGCTTGTTATTAATTGCTTATACAGGCTCATAAATGTGCCTGATGAAACAGTATACGAAAACAGTCTAAGGGATGATGTGATAAGATTGATTAAGCAAATAAAGCCTGATGTTTTCCTTCATGGAATTGTTAACGGGGCATATAACTCAACTTTCTTTGTAACTCGATTTAAAGAAGCACTATTCCACTTCTCTTCTCTGTTTGACATGATGGAGGCAACTGTACCGCGTGAAAATCAAGAGAGAGTGCTGTTTGAGAAAGTGAATTTCGGGAAGGAAATTATGAACATTGTGAAGGTACTGCAAGAGTTGAAAGGCCAGAACCATATAAGCAGTGGCAGTTGAGAAACCAGAGAGCAGGATTTAGGCAGCTTCCATTAGACCAGGACATAGTTAAAGGAGTGAGGGCCAAGGTGCAACGGCGATACCATAAGGACTTTCTGGTGGATGAAGATGGTTACTGGATGATGCAGGGATGGAAAGGCAGAGTTATATATGCTCTCTCCTGTTGGAAAACTGTTGATAATTGATCATTCAGAAGTCCAATTATACTTTAACAAACTGAACTATTTGATTTTATCATGTGTACTGGCTACTGGCACTTAAATGGTCTCCCTTTGGGTTCTTGCACATCTTTTTCTTCTCTGTCATCTTTGATTAAGCCTGACACATTCATTGGTGTAAGGTGACCTTCTTGACTATTGAATCCTTGTTTACTCCATTATTTCAATTACTTGTTTTTGAGTGCACCAACAATTCTCAAGGGGATAGAACTACATGTTTCTTTAACAAGAACAAATAGTTCGATGCATTCACACCATTTAGTTCATAAAGCTGTAAGCTTGTGAACTTCCCCAACATTCCCAGCAACAATAGAGGTTCATGGAAACCACTTTTGCATTGTCTCATGGGCTTGTAGTTGTGGAATCCTCTGTTGTTCAACCATATCAGTGGCATTTGCAACCTTAATTTCATTACAGGTGTTCTTTAATGCTGCTCTGTTGTATATCTGTACTCTCTGGGATTCTTAGAGGGTAAGAACAAAGAGAAAAAAGCACAAAAGAATTCTTCAACAAAACGATACTCATCACTCATCAGTCCTCCCATATCTGGAAAATACACTAAAACCAATATGGTTTTCAACATGCTGAGGCTTTAACAAGGTGTACTGCACAGTCCCAAGTTTGAATGACAATCATCGCTATGCTATTAACAGACGAAATAAACCCTTCGACCTCAACTTTTGAAAGACAACTCAACAAGAAAAGAAAAATAAATAAATAAAGCAGAGCTAGACATTGAAGATGAAAGGTGGTTGCACCAAAAGTCATGGCACAACCAAATACTTAATATTCAAACTTGTTTCAGCAGTCATCATCGACTTCACATGCCAACATTTACTTCTAAGAGAAGTTTTTACAACTAGTCACATGAGAAATTTCACATCCACTAAGCAATAATAATACAGCTAGGGACTGTGAAATCAATGTAACAATTGTTATTCAGGTTAACAGGCAAAAGAGGAAACTAGAAAAGAAAAAAGAGAAAGCAATAAATAAATAACTACAACTATGTGGTTGTCTTTATTGTGAGATTACACAACTAAGCTCTCACTTCAATTGCAGTCTTTTCCGAATAGCGAATGTCTGGTTTAACATCTTCCCATAACTCCGGTAATGCTTCCTTCATGTTATGAATGCTTTCTAGTGCATAATCTATGCCTTCTGTTCTATGGGAGGCACCCACCTATACCAAATAAGCGAAGTTCATATGCATATTAGTAAGAATTAAGGAGGATGAAAATGAGATTCTTTTTCTCTCTGTAACTCCAAAAGTTAGTAATTCAACTTACCCACACAGTATGAAGGCCTGTGAGCTTAGCAGTCTGAAGGTTACGGACAGAGTCATCAAAGAACAGCTGAGGAAAGCATAAAGATAAAAAGTATTAAGTTAGAATTCAGGTAAATTGGTACAAGATGGAAATGCAGAAATCAAGGATAATTACATACCGTCTTCTGAGGGTTAATATTGGCTATTTTAAAGGCTTGTTCATAGGCTTCTTCAAAGGGTTTGCAAACAATAAGAGACCTAGGGGATACTGGAAGGAGAAGAAGTATCTAGTATTAGTTACTATATTTGTAATGTCTCGAGAGAGAGATGGAATTAGATTTGACAACAGACTCACCACCATTGTTGTTGTCTTGTACACTGCCGTTGTTGGTAGGATTCACAGTCTCAAAGCATACAATATCATCAAAGCAGTCCTCTAATCCGAGCCTGCTAAGAACTTTTGCCACATGGGCTTCATTTGCATTTGAAAATATCTGTTTCAATCACAACAGATATACACATTACACCAACATTGTCATACAAAGTGTATACGATCATGAAGGTACTTGTTTATTTGTAGTGCTATGGAAGAAGTATGTGTAACTTACAACTTTCCGAACAGGCAAGCTATGCAAAAGATTCCTCAGAACATGGTCATGCTTTAAAAGTTCATAAGGTAATCTCCCATGTACAAAACTGTCAATGAGGATTTGATAAGGTACTTGTCATTTAAAAACAGTATAAAAGACGTGTAAGGAAACATAGAGAAGAAGTGGTACCTATGGTAGTCGTCATAATCAAAGTCGTAACCAATGGCCTGAAAAAATTGAATGCTAAGTTTAGCATATGAACAACCGAGACTAACTATTCATAGTCAATTTACACAAGCTATAACCTTACCCTGAGACCAGCCATGGTTGTTCCGTACTCCTTATATAACCTTATACACATTTCTGGAACTTTAGTCTCATCAATGCCAAGCTTTTCAATCATATAATCTAAAAGTTGCAACAATGGGGAAGATTATTGATTATTCGATCCAATAAACATTTATCTAGGAAGCAATTATATGAGGAGATATCAAATTAAAGAGAACTGTAAAATTACCAATGATATTTTTCGTGCATTGTGCTGAAATACCAGAGCTCAGTGGATAAAGTGTATCATCAACATCTGCAAATTGAAATACAAGCATTTTTAGGAATAATACACAAGCCATTCTTCCTTTGGAAAGAGAACGCATAACAGATATAAAGCCTTACCAAAAAGAAGGCAGTCGTATTTTGGCTCTGAAACTCCCTTGTAGCTGTCTTCATGCTCCATTTTGTTAAAGGGTCTTAAACAATATAAACATCAAAATTAGAATTTGGCTCACAAATTAGATATAACTGTGATAGAAATTCTCCTTAAGTATAGATGATAAGGCTAGTTAGAGAGTGACATATCGCACTGATAATACTTGTTCCCTCCACAACAATTGAAAGAAGAAAATAGAAACATGCCTTAAGCTCCTCTAATAGGAATTTTCTCCCACAGTACGACAGAGAGGAATACAACATTGACTGCAAAAGAAACGTCTATGGTACTGGTTCTAAGGTGATTGACTCACTAATATCAATATCATACGCAGATCAACATATGGGAGACTAAAAATGTCCAGTTAATAAAGGAGAAGATATAAAACATCAAACATGGTTTTTCCAGCTTCATAAGAGAAATTAGTTTAAAACTGCTTAATTAGCAGATAAGAAATGAAATTTTCTTGGAAAGACTCAAAAACTCAAACAACAACATACCTAGTGAAATCAAACATGTGGGGTCAGGGGAGGTAGAGTGTTCGCAGACCTTACACCTACGGAGTACAACAAATCAAAGTAGGTATGAAAAGGAAATACACCATGACAAGAACTCAATATCTACCAGGAACCTCAATAAACTTGGATATCATTAGCTGTTGATCAAAATTCAATCTTGATCTTTGAGAAATAAGAGAAAATCATACCAGAGGAAACAATCAAACAGGGCAACCAGTATATTCCTCTTTAACATACTATCTCCACAATATTGGGAAGTTTATTCATCTAAAATAAAAAAGGGCAGGAACAAACCAGGAAGAAGATAAATCCTTATAAAAACTGAACCTTTACTTCACAATGATTCAAAGGGACAAGGCATTCAATCACATTACTTTAACAAAAGAGAGGGGAAGATGAACAAACAAACAAAAAAAGATGAAAAATACAATCTTGGCAAAAACAAACAAGAATACTCCTAAAACTACAACTTAAGTCCCAAAAAGTAGGAGTACCCATTTGGAGAAGACGACTACAAAGACAACATTACTGAAACTTGAAAGAATTAATAAAAACACAACCTTTCAAGTACAATCAAGAATACAACACATAAAACTGCAACAAAATCATAAAAATGGAGAACCCAATTTAATAAAAAGAGAGATTCATTACCAGATCTCTCTAGGAGAATGTGGGAAGTTACTTTGAGCAGTTTTCTGGATTACTATAAGAAAAAGAAAGGCTGGAAAATAAAGGTGGAAGACAATGAAAGAGTGCAAAGCTATTTATAGCAGAAACTTTGAAATGAAGATATTGAAGAAAAAAAGACTTACTTTGTTGTTCCATAAAGTAGGGGGGAGATGGGCCGAAGAATAAAGTCTTGGGTCCTACGTCTACAATTCTGACCAATTGTTTCAAATATTTGATCTTTTTCTTCCCTTTTCTCGAACCACATAAGTATCTGATTTCTCAATTTGACAGGAAGCTGTCAACTAAAGTATCCGAACGGTTGTAATGAATTGATAAGTATTTTTTTATCCTTAATTATAAATTTCAGATTCAAGTTTACTAGGTATGGAATCGTCTTTGTTAGAGAGCGTAAATTTAAATTTAATCGACTTCAATCGGATACCTGACAATGGGATGTCTTTCTCTTTTCTTAATACTCCCTCCATTTACTTTTACTTATCACTTATTTTTAAAATAGATTTTCATTTTTACTTGTCACTTTTAACATATTAAGAAAATATTTTTTTCTCATGTTTTACCCTCAGCATTAAATACTTATTTGGATTTTCTGAATGTCCGAGAAATAAGGCCTCCAACTCTATGTTATAGCCTTCATGCCCTTGATCCGACGGTCCTCATTCTCCCTCCTCTTAGCAATGATCTGTCTAGGGCTACTTTTTCAACACATCATTTAATAGGAAATAGTTTGGTAAAAACTCTATATCACATCACTAATTATTTTCTTAATAGGTGTGTCAAGTGTGTAACAAGTAAAATGAACGGAGAGTACATTTTCAATTTAATTTTTTTTTCACCTTTTCAATTTAATTTTCTACTTGTGCCATATTTCATAAAATTAAATAACTAGTATTTAGCAACATAAAAACCGACTAATCATCAACCACCCTCTCCCTCTAAAAAGAAAAAAAGGAGATATTTTAAAACTATTAATGGGTATACTTATTAGTACAACACGTTATATCCACCCACCATCAAATTCCTATATCATTAATGAATTCTCACATTCAGTCTTCAGCCACATGGCAAGACCCTTCTTTTAATACAAAAAATCCGCGTTTTCACACGGCTTAATTATTCTTCAACGATACGTTTTATATTTTAATGTTTTAAATACTTCACGTTTATCTCCTTAATTTAAAATGTGAATAAATTAGAGTGATTCATTTCTTGATTTTGATCAGGAAAAGAGAAAGTTCTAATTAAACAATAACATAATTTAAATATTCAACTATTTGAATTTCTATTAATCATGCCGTCAACTTTGTTGGATATTGAATACTATTGACTAGGAGCCTTGTAAATTTTCGACGTTTTGTTTGTTTGTTAAAAGGAAAAGGAAAGACATTTATAACAACCCTTCGTTTTGTCTTGCTAGGAAAATTTAAGTTGATGATTAATTTTGTAGAAGATCCAACAAAACCTCAAAGCACCAGGTTGCACTCGTTGCGAGACTTAATACCCTACTGCCTATGACACGAGGACGACAATCATGTACTGGTGTATTAGAATGTTTTGTTAATTTAAGCTGCCAGATTGTTACATTTTTCCTTTTCATTTACGAAAGAAAAAATAATTCCCTCTTTATAAATAAAAAATTCAAAATTTAGATATTTTTCATTAAAAAGGAATCATACAAACTATGAGGCACGTTAATTGATTTGGATTCATGAAAAAACTAATCTGAGTGCATTCAATAGTAATGTGTTAATAGTAGTGAAAAAAAAATCAGAAAATGTTATAGTATTGATGTATATTATGTCGTTCAACGATATTTTTGCTTTTTACTAACATCGCGACTTTTCAATAGGAAACTGGATTTACAACATAAAGAAAGAATCTGGGCTTATAACAGTTTGATACAGATGAGATTATGGATCTTAAGTGGGCCTGTAAACAGTTCATATTCCCATTTCGGGTTAAGAGGTAAAAAATATATAGCCCATTATATTGGGCTGATTTCAGGCTAGATTTAATCGAAAAGTTGCTTCTGCTTCTATCTAAAAATAGTTTTACTGATTAGCCAATCACTTCAATTTTTCAACAAAATATATTTCCCTCCACAAAATAAGTGCTTTTATGATCACACAAACATTTATGACTTGCACCCTTCACTTTTAAACCTAAGATTGCGAGTTTGAGTCACCAAAGGAGCAAAAGGGGTGGGAGCTCCTAGGAAGGGTAAAAAAAGAAAATATTTATGACTTATTTTAAATCATAAATCTTAAAAATCTTTCCCTATTAAACTCAATTAAATTAAAATATATTACATAAGTTGGCAAAAAAAAAATTACTTCCTCTATTTAAAACAGAATGACCTATTTTTCTTTTTTGTCTATTTAAAAAAGAATGACTCATTTTCTTTTTTGGCAACATTTAGAGGGTGTTTTTGGATTGATTTAAAAGTTGATCAAACCTACTTTTACGCCAATTTTTACTCTTGAAAGTGTGTGACAAATATAAAAAATAACTTAAAATAAGTTAGAAAGTATTTTGACAAGGTCAAAAAATTACTTAAAATAAGTCAAAAATCAAAAGTAGGATTCACCCTACTTTTTATTTTTTAACTTAAAGACATTTAAATTTGATTTTTTTTTTTTTGACTTAAAAACTATTTTTTTTAAGTCAATTCAAACGGTTGAAGGTTGTATTTTCAACTCTGAACACTGTCTACTTTAGTGTCTCAAATTAAAATCCAAACAATGCCTTGATCTTCCCGCCCAAAAAAACATCCTCCTTTTTGTGTTAAACGGCTCAGAAAGGGCCACGTATGTCTTCATCCACGTCAACCCAGAAAGTTCTGTGGTGGCCACACGTGGACATGAAACCCTACTTAGCTGTCCACGAACCACAAACTTTTCTACTTCTCAATAGCACCTTCCAGACTTGCCTTTTAAAAATTGAACTGTACGCTACCTTTATATACGACACTTGTTTCACACGTTTTTCATATTCATTCGACAACTCTTTAGTATAAAATAATGACAAATACTTCAAAAAAATATTCAGTATAACAAAATGGAGATAAAAGAGTACGAGGATGTTACGATGATGGAAGTAGTAGTAGTAGAAGAAGAAGAAGGATGTTCGACGCCAAAACGCGATGATTGTCAAATTCCGGCGATGGTGGGACCACCTCCGCCGCCGAGGAAGAAGCGGACGTACGACTGCGGTGGAGATAAAAGGAAGCCACCGGAAAATGGGTATTTTCAAGCGCCTGAAATTGAACTTTTCTTCGCCATGCAACCTAGATGTACTCAAGGGACTTTTGCTTAGTTATTTAATTAATTAATGCTTATATAGATTAGTGCATTATGTATATAGCTGCCCCCTAATCCGATGTTTAACTCCAAAGTCCCCACTAATTGGCTGGTTTAATTTTTGTTTAGCCAATTAAACGTTTTGTTATTTTGTTACTAGTACTAGTGGTAATTACTAGGAGGTGCATGTGTACATACAAAATATGGGTGCTAATACTTTTCGTAGTTAAAATGCTTTAAGTTTTGTTCAACTTTCCTGGTTGGGTGATTTTCACTTTCCATTATCTTAAATTTAATTCTAACACTTGAACAAATACAAGTATATATCTATTGAGCCGAAAACTCTCGAAAACAAAAGGTGGTGCGCGCATTCGACATTTTTCATATTTCATTAATATATTGAATATATTATTATGATATTTAACTACTATTATCTAATTTAATGGAGGAATAAGTAATTTTGAGATGAAGAGCGATTTTTTGTTTCTTAGGACCTAACATAAGAATCTCCTAAAAAGTTGGACTCTGGTTCTAATTGAACCATAAAGAAATAGTTATGGGGTTAATTCTTTTCAGAAAAAACATAAAAGAGCAACAGAAAGCTAGGTGGTTTGCCCTAAAAAATGTTAGGGCAAATTACAGAAATCACATACGGTAAAATTACAATCTATCTCGTAAAAGTTTATGATTACAAAAATTGAGACACACTAATCTGATGCGCGAAAAATGAGTTATTTTGGAAATTTGTAAAACTTATAGGGGATAATGATAATAAGTAATCTAATCGGCGGGATTTCTGTAATTTTACCAAAAACGTTCATTCGGTTTAGAGGGTGGCCCAAGTAAAATTGGTTGGCCATTGGGCCACTGTTAACATGCTAATTTAATGTTGGGCCTTCATTGAGTTTTGATAACGAGTCAAGTTAGCTAGTAGGTAAAACTTTACAAAACCTTACTCATGCAATTATTTGCCAAACTCCTTCAAAAGTTCAAATATGGTCTAATTTATGTTAATATTTATAACTTAAGAAGGTAGTATAATATTTATGTGATTATTATGTAATAGGCGGTTGAAAATATTCCATCAAATATGTCTCTTACGTATGATTCCTTTAAACAATGCGTCAAAAGAAATTTAAAATTTTAGACGCAAGTGTTTTTTATTCAATGTTTAATTTAATGTATTCAATTATAGCAGAACACTGTTCATGTAAGGGATTATTCATGTATTCAGTTTAACCTATTTCTTTCATACTGTGTGGAAGGGATAACAAGTCAAAACTCAAATTTCTTACTTAAATATTTAATATTGTCCGAATCTAGGTTTTCTTTTTTTTAAAAAAAAACAAAAAACTTCCAGAAGTAACCAATGAAGCTTATATCATTTTAATAAATTTTGACCAAAAAAAAGAAGTGTATTAGCAATATTTCTTTCAAAGGTGTCATGTGGTCCTTCCCTTTCAGATGCAATTATTCCAAATCACATGCCCTCTCACAAATTTATACTACTACCTTAGAATAAATATTAATGTGTGGAAGATGCATTGTATTGTTTTAATTTTATCTTTATATAATTTACCTTTCGTACAGGCCATGTGATTCTGCAAAACTTTGATCAATTTAGATTTTCAAGTTTGACCCAACTTTCTACTTTCTTTGACCACACTCATTTTTCAGTCACTTGATTCCCTTACTAAACTGATCAGTAATTATCAATGAAAATATAGTGTAAATTATCTAATATACACAAAATATTCCCTTTTGTCCTGAAAATGAATATTATCATTATTATAATTACTCAATATGTACCGATATCTTTTTAACGGTAAAAAAGGAAAGCGAAACAATGAATGGTCGACGGGTCGAGTCAAATTTATGAGACAGAGAGAGTAATAGTTACTATTTTAAAAAAATATTGTGGTATCAAACTAAACCTACCAACAATATATCAAAATGTCATTAATCTTGTGGTCTTAAATACATTATATCAAATGTTAGAGTAAATAAATTGTCATAAAAGGAAAAAATTATCTTTATTATGTTCGTACAATAAATTGCCCGCAATATTTCAAAGTGACCATAAGGAATATAGTGTAATGATGAATTTCTCCATCTTTAAATAAATATTTCAAATTTAAACTTTGAAAATAAAGCAATTTCTTATAAGAAAAATTTTATATGACACGAATTTGAATTAGCAGTTAAACCTCCCAAAAAAACTGCAATATCTGAAAGTCTGCTGCACAGAAGACAGTCGAAACCTTATAAATTATTATGCAATCAGCATTGGATTCATATATATTATACAGTCAAAGCATTCATGGGAATGATAAATTCAGTAGCAGCCATGTATTTCAACCTCTTCTCTCATTCACATCTTCATTTCACACTAAGGGAGGTTTCATGCGGATTCAAAATTTTAGCTTTATTACTTTAAATTTTTAAAGTTTTTCGCCTTAAACTCAATATATTTATTAAGTTATAGGTTCATACTTCGTATATATTATTTATTAAAATATGAGTAATTTTTTACACATAAATTTATATTCTGCTTTAAAATTATTGAATTTAGATAAACCCGATATCTCGAAGCTCCATCTATCAGTTCCTCTGAAGTACAACGGATACAAACACAGCATGTTGTCCCTGTCTTTTTCCACTCTTCTTATAATTTCTTATTCTGAACAAAATATGAGGTAGTGATATTTGAAATCTTTACTATATAGTTTTATATATTCAATGTATGTATGTAGAATCATTTAATTCAATCTAGTTCCAAGAAAACTGAATAGTTCACATAGATTAAAATTGCTCCTTTACATGAAACGTAGTTATCAATATATGCTATAACAGATGTGAAGCCCATACCCCCGCCCACTATAGATAAAAGGATACCAAAGTCAATTTTTGCAACAGTTACTGAAACTACTTTTACCAAAGTCTAGCAACAATATAATTGCCAGTGATCAGAACCAGTCGTGCACATATGGGGTACTGCGTCCAATCACATTTATTTTTCACTTTACTACTCAATTGAGTTGAAATAATTGAGCCGAGCATCTATCGAAAATAACCTCTATTAAGGGTGAGATCTGTATACATCATATCATCCTTATACACAACTTACGAAGTTATACTGACTATATTATTATTGTTGTAATTGGGTTGAAAGAAGTTGTTAAGTTGGTTATTTGAAAATGTCTAGACAATTTATTTATTTAGCGACATGTAATTAGATTTAAATTTCAAAAAATAAATTTCAAGTGATCGCTTTTTTGTGCCTGTATAAACTTTGATCCATGGAATTACATACTCTGTACTAGTTGAAAGTATTGAATTATACGAGAGGTCTATGCAAGCTAACACGAACATCATAACTATTATTCCAACCATTAAATGTGGTGCAAACTAAAAAGGTTCTTGACTTTTTGGAAAATTCTTAGTGCAAAATTCGAAGAGAAATTAATATGCTTGTAATAGTATATTTAAGCATTGGATACTCCAGTACTTTAAATGGAATACTGAAATCTAGCAGGGAGTTTGTGACAGGGAAGTCTGACTAAGAAAAAAGAAATAAATAAATAAAAAAAAGCATCTCACAGAACACAGAAATCACCACAGTAATTGACCAATTGTCCATCATACAAGTGAAAAAAACTGCAAAATCTTTCAATTATTTAATAACCCTACCGACCATTTTGCGATATGGGTTTCGAATTTCAACATCATTATAATTTCTAGGATAATATTATATACTATCAAATTATATTAAAATCAGTGTCACATTTTCCATCTACCATCAAACACTTCCTCGTGAGTATGAGTATGCCCTTGCCTAGGGTTGGAGTTTGAGATCAAGATACATGTTCGATCAAATTAAGTAATTTTGGTATAAATTTGATTTTTATTTTAAGAAAAAACTCATTTTAGGCAGCTTTCAAAAGGTGTGAGGTAGACGTATATCCTAATAGAAGTATTATTAGTTGTTTTTATGGTTGAACTTACAACTTTCATAAGTTACATGAAAATAATTGTATAGTTGCATCAAAGTTTTTCTTATAGAAATTCATTTAATGAAAATGATTTATTAAAATTTAGAATACAATAACTGTAACGACATGTTCCCGTCGTTATATAAATGCCAGTGGGGTAAAATTAGGGGGCGGAAAACATTTTTGTAGTATTTGGACTTTTCCAACCTAGTCCAGATTTGGACGAAATCGGAGTCTTTAAGGTGTAGGGAAATCTGGTAACAACCGGGTGAGTTAATTATGATTTTGATTACATGAGTAGTTAGATAACTTGTTAAAGAATTCGTACGACTTTACGAAATTAAATTCGGGCGAGTAGAACTTACGGAATCTATCTTAGCGTAAAGGGTATTTTCTGAGCGTCGTTGGTTAGAGGTGTGTTGTGAAATGGGGATTTTGGAATTCTTTAAATAGCTCTCTGTTTCGTGCAACCCACCTTGGCTGGGATTTTGGTCGCTTTGGTGGGGTCGCTGTAGCGGGGTGGTGGCCGCTGTGGCGGGACAGATGCGACTTAAAGTCGTAAATAAACCCCTAAACGATCTTATTTGGCACATTTCAATTTTTAGAGCTAAGGAACGAACCTCAGGCGACCCCTACTCGTTTTTCACCATTCTTGAGGCTAAAGGTAAGTTTTTCACTTCCCGAATCCGTTTTTCGAGCCGTAGAATGCAATAGAATGGTAATTAATGATGGGGGAGGGTTTTGTTAAAGATTCTATGGTGGAAACAACCCTAATTTGGATTATTGGGATCATGGATTTGATCTAGGGTTCATAGAATTGTTAGTAATTCGGGTAATTAGTGATTGTTTATTGATTCCCCGTGTTATTATGATTGTTTGTAGACCAAGAACAAGCGAAACGAATTTGGAAAGGGAAGGATCAAGTTTCTTAGGGTTTCAAGCTTGTTTCGAGGTAGGTGATGGTTGTGATTCTGTAATTGTGTGATGTATGTTTGTTCTTGTCTTCATTATGATACTTGCTATTTATTTGAATGTTGCATTTATTGATCATACTTGATGTAAATGAGATAGATGAATGATGATTTCCATGAAATCATGACTTAAATGTATGATCTTGAGGATGTATATGCTAATTGTCTGGGTTTGAATTTCATGAGAGGACCAATGATTTTAGATAATTGTGTATCTTGAGAAATGTGAAATTGTTCGTTGTTAGTAAATGTTGATAATATTGTATATGTTTGATAAATGCATGTGATTATATTGTTGTGATGTACTTATGTATGCTACACTTAATGGGATAGCCGCGTGATCCTACAGTACACTGTGGTTGTATACTGATACTGCACTTGCTCTTATTTTTGTTGAGTACATGGCATCTTCAAGCGGCTACTGACAGACCTCGCTTAGGAGATCAGTGATCGTCGTTCGAGTTCAAGGGTGAGCCAATTCTTCCGGGCTGCCATGAGTTCTCCTTTCGTCTATGTCCACATTTCAGACTTAGACAATTCTATTAGTTATTAGTACATTAGTTGTAGTTGAATCCCTTCTTGTTTACACTTATTGAACTTTAGATGTTTTGGTACATTGACTTTTAGGTTCTAGGTTATTTCTTCCGAATTGTTTAGTTCTTGTTAGACTTTTGTTGGAGTTTATGGGAACTCCCTATTTATTTCCTTAGTATTTAACTTGCTTCCGTAACTTAAATGCCTTAGTTTTGGTTTGGATTGTAGTAATGGTTCTCCCACCGGAGAGTTAGTGTGGGTGTCAATCACGACGGTCTGAATCGTGACAATAACTTAAAAAAAGATAAAATCTTGAACACATAAATGTTAAATCATGATTTCGTCTATGCTTTATCATTTCTAAAGAAATAAAAATTAAATAATATAAACACAACAATATGGGATTGATGTATGAGTGTCGAATGGAGCACCATACAGAATTCGATCGCATCTCCATGATCTCCAAAAGGAGATTCAAGAACCAGAAACTAACGTTGTCAAATTTTGTCCATAAAAATTTAAATCATCTAATTTATTCGAATTTGAAAAAATAATTATAAATAATTAGGCATATTAAACAAATGACAATTCAATATTTATTAATTCAATACGCTTTAATTTTATCAGTTCAAATATAACTTAACATGTTCATTTGACACCCTTTCCAAAAACGGACGTTAGAAATAGATGAAGCCCTGACACTGATTTGACACAAAAACCAATTACATTGTGCCACAACAGCAATACAGGAATATAAAAATATTACATCTAAAAAAAATAAAATATCAGACATTATACGTAAGCATTATAACGTGCAATGGTACCACATTATTATTAAAAATACACTGGTCAAAAATTCAAAAAACCTATTCAAATTTTTTTGTTATAATAAAATCCCTCATTTGTCCCAAATTGCTATAAATAGATACAAACACTTCCAACAGACCAACACCATTTTGCCTACTGTTATATACCAATTTTCCACTATATTTTTCCTCCATACATTATCTACATCCAATTATTTTGTCCCACTCCTTTTTCTTCAGAAAATCGAAGAAAATCAGTTGTGCGTAGTTCGTAAAATGGAGTATTACATGGATGAGAGATGGAAATTATCAAAGGATGATCCATGTTGTCATTCATATTCATCCTCAAATAATAAGTCATCATCATTATTTAGGAGTTTTTCACAAAAAAGCCCAAACTCAAATATTTCTTCTCTTCCAAGAAGTTTTTCACAAAAAAATCCATACAAATCATCACTTTCAAGGAGTTCTTCACAAAAGAGTTCTACTTCAAAATGTCGACTTACAAAAAGTGCATCACAAAGGTGTGCTAATTTTAGAAGCAAATGCAATAATTTGGCTAAGGAACAGAAGTCAAAATTTTATATTGTAAAGAGATGCATTGGTATGCTTGTTCGATGGAAAAAACATGGAGATTCTTGAAATTAATTGAGATATTATTTGCAAGAGTTAATTATTTCCACAAGTAAGATCTCCTTAATTACTCTTTTATGTGTGAGAATATAAGTTAGTTTCTCTGCCATCCTATAGAGAAGAGCAGATCGATCATAGTGGTAATAGTAGTATGTTTTTGTACTCAAGTGAATTCAAGATTTAAAATCACTGAATTCAGAACGAGTCTGGTCTTATTATACGTATACATCTTTAATGTATTTTTATTGCATATATACATATAAATTGTGAGTTCAACTCATTAAATCGGTCATTTATGTTTACCTCGAACTATGTATACTGCTGAATACTTTGTGTATCAAGCTATCCTTTTTTTCCGCATATATGCTGTATAGCTTAATTTGAGTTCAAAACAATAAATAACGAATTAGATACTTAGAGGTGAAATTGCAATATGTATAGCAACTGATTCCAAGAAATTAAAATTCAAAGGCCGTTTAATAGGCAAGATGAGATAAATAAAAATATTTTAATGAAATTATTTTTCATCCTTTGTATGAGATTATCATGTTAATACAAACAATGAAGTAAAAATAATTTTAAAATTCATTAATATTTCAAACTAAACTTGTAATAAAATTAATTTTTAACTTTATCTTTAATTCTTATTTCACGTATCAAACGAGCCGAATGGTATGGATTTTGATCAAGCTAGGATAGACCGTTAAAACCAAGTCACATGGTATTGTCTGGGAAAGCTGTATTTTCTGCTACTCTTACTCACTGATCTGGAAAAAAAAAACTAGAAAGATTCTTTTTTTCCTGTAATTGGAACTATCAAACATAGAGAAATGGTCATCATTTGTCTCCATACACAAAGGAACTCATGGGGATCAGTAAATCTTGAAAACATATGCCACATGATCATAATAAAACTATACTTACCTTAGTCTAGAAGAATTCATATACATTAAATTACCCCCTTCAACTTAATACATTAATATGGAATACATCCTTTGTAAGCATTCATTTTCAAGTTCAAGGAATGTTCATTAGCTACGATTACTTATCAGCATTCAATATTTATATCAAATCAAATAATTTAATTGTAATAGTTTAAAATTAATGTAAGAATACATATGTCTTAACTCACCAATTAGTTACATGCTCTTATAATTTTTTTATAATACACCGATAATTAATAAATTATTTTCTTTACATTAAGCCGGTGATTCCACAAAACCAAGGAATTTCTTGTTGATAGTGTCTTTAAGGAGTGTTTGGTTTGGTAGGATAATAATTACAATTTACAGTTCATAATAAAGGAACATATAGTCTTCAACCAAACATTGTGTAGGAATTGGAAATCTATCTATATCAACTGGTGGTCCATATAAGATATACTATAGTGTTTTTAGAATAAAGTTTTTATTACATTGACCAATTTCTGTCGTCAAGTTTAAACCCTAAAACGAAAAATTGAATTCCAATAACGCCCTTGATGAAAAACCATATCAGCAGTACAATCCTTTGGTACTACAACAAAACATTTTTTAGCGGCAATAAATAAACACATTAATAAAGAGTACTAAAGTCTTTACCGGTATTAGTTAAGTGTCATTAGATTTAGTGTCGCTAAAAGTTTTAGGGACATATACAAAGAATGCTAATTGCCGTTAAAAATACATATTTAGCAACAATTAAGCTATTGATGTTAATTAATTGCCGCTAAAAATCATGTTATGGGTACTATAGTCAAATAATCCTTTCTTTTTAAACCCAAATTTTAATAGGGAAAAACTCAATCAACCGTCAATAACGTAGGAGTAATTGAGTAAATCCCACGTTAATCTTTTTTTTTTTATGTAAAGGTGAATGTCACCAAAATTGAGACGAAGCAAATAAAGAAAGTTGGTTTTTTATTTATAAAATAGGCATAACAATCACTAAGCAAAATCAATTGGAACGAAATGTAACGGTGGGACAGGAAATATATATACTTGATTGGCCTTTCTTTAAAGCAAGTACACAATGATGAATCTGTTGTAAGAAAATGGAGGGTTGTAAGAAAATGGAGGATGTCACTTGGTGACTATCAATTTAGTGACTTTCATCATTTATCATGGTGTAAGGCAAAGATGCATGCCATGTGGAAACAATTCTTTGAAAAACTATCAACACTTGGCAATTAGTGGCCAAGTTATACATTTGTACTTTAGCTTACTGCTATAAATAGCTACTACATTTACGAATGAGAAGATATAGATTGAAAGACATTACTCTCTCCGTTGTTCTTCTTTTTAAGTATGTTAATCTTAAGTTTGCTAAGTAATATTATTTTATAACAGAATCCATATAATTGACGTGACTTATTATCGAGGCTTTTTGTTTAAAGCAAGTACACAATACTAATCTATCTTTTAACAATATCATTGAGATCTAAGTCGGTATTATTGAATGTGTGAATAAAGTCTCACATAAGGTGTTAGGATCTAAATTTTTTTATTAATATTAACGACGAGATCTATTATCGCTTTTTGCATTTTAATGTAGGTGCAAATCTGGTGTTAGATAGTTTTAATGGTGATAATAGGAGCCAAAAAAAATGTTTTTATTGATTCATGACAAAAGTTTTACACAAACAAAATCTCCTTCCTCATTGGTGCGACAATTCTTCAATGAAGAATGTGAAGCAAGAAAAACAAAACACACAAATGCAAAACAACTCAAATAAAATTTGTATAATTAACTTATTATTATTGAAAGAAGAATCAGAACTGATGAGTTTGTTAACACATTGGAAGATCAGCTGGAGGTGGGAGCAATTTTTGGTTAGGAAGTTTTCCATCTAACACTATCCAAGCCATTCTCAATCCCCAACTCAAATGCACATCAAAGTGACAATGCATCAACCAAACTCCTGCTCATACAACAAAAGAAAAGTTAGTCACGTCTATTTAATTTGTTTACACCGACAATGTGAATAACTTCTACGTTTTCATTATATATAATTTAATCTATTGTAACAGACGACCTGTCTTATTTTCATGTAATTAGTAATCCCATTTTTATGAAATTGTCACTTCAATTATCTTGAGATGGCGTCAAAAACAACTAGATTTATCAGGGAGAAAAGAACTTATATATGATAAATAAAACTTAGTTATATACACCTGACACTGTAGTTTAACATGTGATAGCAGATTAAATATCCATTTTACCACGTTACGAATTAATGCTTATTAGTTCTTAGTATAATAAGCGACATATTGTTTAAATATTCTTACAACATCATCGTTAATGTATAGAACTTAATGATACTCACCAGGATTGTCAGCTAGAAATCGAATAGCGACCCAACCACCAGATGGAACTCCAACGGTGTTTCTTTCAACAGGATCCACAAGATTATAATTAGCAGGGTCGTTTTTCGGGTCAAAATTACCAAAACCTTGTCCAACAACATAAAAATTATATCCATGAAGATGAAGAGGATGACTTTCAGCACCAAGAATGCTAGTATCCTGCATTACCACTTCCACTGAAGTATTAAATAGAAGCACCACAACTTTTGTGCCATTAGAGACATTTGTGTTATTTGGAGGGGTGCCAGTGTAATTAAAGGGAATTAAAGGGACACTTGGAAAATCACTAGTATATACTCCATTTGATTTTTTGAAAAAATAAGATTGGAGTAACGCTGAGTTTGGGAGAATCATAGAAACATTATTAACAGAAGCAGCAAATTTTGATGAATTATTAGGACCTTGACATGTTTGATTTTTTGGGCATGGGTTGCTACCTAGCCCTACGGTAAAAAAAAAGTGTTTATCAACATTTCGCGGAACATTAGCTGGGAATTTCACACTAGCTAAAGCGCGAAATTTGTTAGTAAAATTGAATACAAATGAAGTGGAATTAATTGGTGGAAGTGTTGGAATTGGAAGATTTTTAATTGAAATATTGTTAGACGATGATGGTGGTGAATTATGATGATCGTCGCCATACATAAGAATTCCAGCAATTGTGGAATTATCAAATGTACCTTGTCCAGTAAAATAGGGTCTAGCTACCATAACAAAAGTGGTTTGTTGTGGATTATGATGTGTTTTAAGGAGGACATTTGTGGTTTGTCCAGGAGTAATTACAATTATGTCTGTTTCAAATGGCTTGACATAAAGTGCATCTGCTTCAACAACTGCCATTGTATGATTAGCTATTCTAAAGAAAAGGTCATCATTGAGTGCAGCGTTGATTATACGAAGCATATATGTCTTCCCTGGTTTTACCTTCAACTTAAAAGTATCTGCAACATGCAATGTCAAAACAATTTCTCATCAATTAGTCAATCTATACACTGACAATATAATAAAAAAAGTTCAAATGATTGCGTAAGATTAAAAAGTGTACCCTTAGCAGAACAATTGTATAATGGTCCAGGAAGACCATTAATTGTGTATGAATCAGATACATTAGGTCCAGCTCCAGTAACAAGTGATTGATTAATCACAGCCTCAGTATTAGCATTCCACCATTCACCTACATGCATGTTAATTAAAATAATTAAAAGTAAAATATAGAGTCTAGAGACATTGACTAGTGTTTAATTATAATTTGATATTACCAAAAACGATGGGGACTTCTTTGTGGGGTTTAGCAAATGGATAAGAAGCATTGTGTTGAGGATAGATGATGAGAGGTCCATAGAGTGTAGCTCTCATCCATGAAATATGAGCATGCCACCATAAAGTTCCTCTTTGGCCAGTAATGGTGAAATTGTAAACATAACTTTGGCCTTTTTGGATTGGACATTGGGTGACATATGCTGGTCCATCTGCCCATCCACTTTGTAGTTGTCTAATACCATGCCTGTTTTATTGAAAATAATTAATTAAGCAGATATAGATAAATTAATCTTTTTATTATTAATATATATGGACAGTTAAAGATTGCTAAAAATAAAGCTAGTTATATAGTAAAAAGAGGCGAATCTAGGCCAAGTTATGCGAGTTCTACTCATATATTGTTCCTCACTCGAACTATGATCTATGTTAGTGAACGTCAACATTATGTCTATGACGAGGTTCAAGTGATGAGATGGCAATGTCGCGGGGCATTGATCCTTGCTTCTTAGCATTCATCCAAGTGCATCATTTATCCTTTTCGAAACACAGGTGCTAGCATTTAACATGAAATCAATTCTAGTAAATATGCACATGACAGAAAGATCAAGGGTTCGTGGACATCGCAAATCTACCTATAAATTAAATTCACTGCTGGTTCACGGATACCCCTAACGGTCAAAATCATAGTCAAACGTGACGCACTTGATTGCTGGATTTAGTTAAGAAATATAGTTGTGCCCAAATCAGGAGTATAATTTTCGGCATGATAGAGATTAACGCTTGATCCTAACTATCAATGTGAATAAAGTAATTTCTAAATTCTAGATTCATCTCTGATCACAATACATAGTGTACTTATAATTGAAAATTGAGGAGATAAGAATTCATACCAATGGATGCTAACATTGTTGGATACGTGATTAACAACTTTAATCACTAAACGATCACCTTCTCTAGCAACAACTCTTGGCCCTGGGAATTTCCCATTCACAGTGACAATTGACTTTGTTTTACATAACCTTGTCACATTTTTCAATCTTATCTGCAAAAATTAAAAACATTAAAAAAAAATTGCTCAAAAACAATTCACAAGTATAATTGATTGATTTAGTAAATTTCAAGAGCCCTACGTCAAATTTGTAATGCCTTGTAACGCCAGCAGTAACAAACTCTGGAAATAGCAAAATGCTACAAATGCAGAAAATAACACATAAAAGTGTTGGTTTTGAAAAAACAAAAACACTCATATTGTTTCCTCTTTTCTTAGTTTGGAAAACAAGAGAAAGATAATGTGAAAGTTTAATTGGTTTATTTGCATGAGTCTATGAGTTATGCTTATATAGACATGTTTAGACATTATTTAACTTATAATTAGATACTAATTAATTATGTATAATATATATAATTAAATTGTCAGTATACAGTGAAGAAAAACCTGCAGCCAAAGGAATAAAAAGACTATATGAAAGAGATATTTCACCAATTGGTAAGAGTGTACCTAAAGTCTATCTACACATAACATTAAAAATACTTGCCAAGAAATACACATGATATCTCTAACCAAAAAGTTACACTTGTTGGGATATAAAATTTCAAATATATTAGTATACACTCAAAATGCAAAATAACTTTTATATTGAGCATAATTTAACATGTTGTAGCAGGTAATCTCATTTCTTATGAATGGTTACCTATAGTATCATTTAGGTAGTTTGGTTGTGTAAAAATTCCTCTTAGGCATATTGACAACGTATAAGTTAATTAAAGTACTCCTTATATTGCCTATGTTGGAGTGTGTTCTAGCAAATTTGCATAATTTAGTTTCAAAATCTCGAATTTCAACTGTTAATCTTGCTGACCAAGATAATCTTTTCTCATCATATGTCATATTCATCTACAATATGCTAATTCATCATTTTCATGTGGGACTGTACCTTAATTAGAAAATTAATTTATCAAAAAAGAAAAGTGTGACATTTGACCCACTACTTTCTTCCAAGCAAGAAAAGAATGATGATACATTTGGTCGTTCCGTTAAATTTGCACTGTGATCAAAACATTACTTACTACTATTTCTTTTTAATAAAGAAAATTTAATTAGGAGAACATGTATTTAAGTGTGTGTTCTAATTCCTTTTTGGTATAATTAGTTGTTCTTAATTAATTAGGATTTACAATGGTATAGCTAATTGTTTTTCTTTTTTTCCCCTTCCCTCCATTTCGTCAAGTGCACTCTAGATGAGAGACATGTGTCTTATTTAAAATTTAAAGGTCAAGATTATATTATATTAACAAATATCATAACCTTAGTTGAAAGTCAACTAATTTTAGAAAACTACTCTCTAAATTTAGTAAAAATTATAATATATTTCAAGCAAAATTTGATATTTATTAATATCATTAATTTCATATTATATTTTTATATTCAAATGTAAAAATATAAGATGAAATTAATGATATTAATAAATATCAAATGTAAAAATATAATATGAAATTAATGATATTAATAAATATCAAATGTAAAAATATAATATGAAATTAATGATATTAATAAGTAAAGCACGGTAACGTTGGTCATATCATTGCCCACCCATAGTTAAAATCCAATTCTTACTAGAATTTGCCCAACAAATTAAAAGAAAAAAAATAGAAAAGAGAAGGTAAAGAAGAAACTGCAAATGTGTCCGAGTAATTAAAATTCTTCTTCGTAATTTATATCCTGAGAGGAAAATAAATACGGAAATAGCAAAAACTGATTTTCAAAAGCTATTAATTAATATGATTAGAAGATTTTTATATTTTTACATTTAAATATAAAATATAAGATGAAATTAATGATATTAATAAATATCAAATTTTGTATGGAATATATTGTAATTCTTACCAAAATTTTGGAAAAATAGTTTTCTAAAATTAGTTGACTTAACTATGGTTGTGACATTTGTTAATATAATAAAATTTTGACCTTTAAACTTTAAATAAGACATATGTCTCTCATCTAGTCGTGCACTTGACGAAATGGAGGAAAAGGGTAATGGAGGGAGCACTGTTACTAACTGTATTTCTTTGTAATAAAGCAACTTAAACTAGAATATAAGAAAGCCTCATCATTAATTCTATCTGTTTCAATTTATGTGACACTATTTAATATAATTACGCAAAAAACATTAAGAATGACCTTTCGATTGTTCCATTTTTTATTATAGGCACAAAAAATTTAGGAAAGATCACATAAAAGAAAGTTTGATCATAGGCAGAGTCTCAAAAACATTCTGAGACAAATTTTGCGATTTTTTTTTTTGGTCAAGTGAGAATTCCTTTTTGTGTTGTTTTGACTGATTTACATAAATAATCCTTTAATCCATTTTAGGCAATTATTTTAGCTTTTGTCTTTATTTTCAAAAGTTGTGCAAATAGATGGACAAAATATTAGATTATCGTCTAATATCTATAAATTTTTAAATATGGTCTAACATTTTCTCCTAAAATTTTTAATTAGCTCAAAATGAATCTTGAAATCGTGATTTAAAAAATTTCTTAAATTAAAAAAAAAAAGGGTCAAAAACTGAATAAATATTCCAGAAAGAGAGCTAATGAAAGGTTTGTGCTATTTTCATTAGCTATTCATAATTAGGATAAAGGGTACTACTTATTGGCCATTGTTACAAATTGTAATTGGTGATTTCCTACACTAATTAAAACTGAGTTAATCTTAAGTTTATTCACCCTACAATTAGATAGTCGAAATCATTTTCATGTATTCTTTGCCAAACTTAAAGACAGAATTGATTTTTTTTATATTAATTAAGAAACTTTTTGTCATCATATATCTTCTTTTTCTAATAATATTACCTCCACATTCAAGGAAAAAGTCTTATTCGGTCTGTTATTATTGACGGGGTATAATTCTAAATCAAATTATTGATTAAATTTGGATCTTTTCTCTCAAATAATTTGGACACATGGAATCTATGAATATCACGCTTAAAGCTCCATTAACGACAAGAACAAATACAAATTGATTGCTACTATGAAAAATATATGTATGTGTCGAAATTACAATTATTGATGAAAAATCAAGCAATTCCGAATAATACATGGGCAAATTTGAGTCTTTTGTTTATAAAATGGAATGGTGGAAAGGTTTCTTTTACCTACTTTGAACTTTCTTACAATCTGTGGAAAACTAACGAGTTTACTCGTCAAAGCCACTGTCAAATGTCAATGCGAGAAAGAGAAAAAAAAAATACTATACGGCTCACACTGTTGGGTATGTAGCAAGAGTTAATGGGAAATGGAGGAAAGATAAAAAGAGAGGAACTTGAAAAGTCCTCTTATGCTTTAGTGAAAAATGCATTTCTCCCTCATCAGTGGTAGAAAGAAAAATAGAAGAGTTTAAATATAGAAACACTCCTAATAATTGTTAAAAGGGTTGAAAAGAGGGACCCCCTCGTGTCGTCGTTCGCTCGGCTTCGGCTTTGAAAAATGATCGATCGAGAAGTTATTTTTGGACAAAGTTTATTTTAATTATTTAGTTAATTATTTATTTATTTAATTAAATTAAATTAAATTAAATGGCCAAAACATTTCAATTAATTAGTTAACTAACCGACCGACCCGACTCGGATCTGCGCGCGACCCGTTTTATTTAAATTCTTTCCCATTTTATTTGAATTTCTCACCGTTGAAAGTGACTATTCTGAAAGGTTGCAACTTTCAGAAACAGCCATAACCGTTTGAAAGGTTGCAAACTTTCATGAATGGTCGTGTGAATTCTGAAAGGGTTGCAACCTTTTGGAATCAATTCCTCTTGCCTATAAATACATTGATTCTTCAGATTTTTTCCTTACGAAATTTTCTGATTTCTTCTTCTTCTTCTGCACAAAGCTTCTTCATGTACTTTACTGTTGTTGAGTGGTTCGCTGACACCAGAGTTTTGGGTATCAATACACTAGTGATTGAGATCATTCTATCCTGGGAGGACATATTCCAAATCAAACCTTGGATACTAGAGGGGAATAATTTCCTTAAGGGGACAGTATGCATTCAGTGGGCTTGATTTTTCCGTTTTGTCTTTTTCCAGATTCTGGTAAGTTTTACATATTTTAGTTGTTCTTAATTAATATATGTTCTTCTGTTCTTACTGGTTCATTAAAACTTTAGTTACTTCGTGATTCTGCAAAGTTTATTGGAATTAGTAACTCTGTTTTAAACGCAGATTGACAACACACACCACTGACACTAATTGTTGTTTCATAAATTATGAATTTACCAGCTTGTATTAATTAAGTGATTAGCCACAAGATGAAGTTTATTTGAAAAGTAATGACTCGTTTTTTAAAACAATTAAAATGCCTTGTCAAGTGTAGATCGAGGAGGAGCCGGGGTGGGGTGGGGGTATAATAAGATTCAACTCATTTCGATCCACCCAAATTTAGTTTAACCCGCCAATATTCCTACGAACATAAGAAGAAACAAAATCTATATATCTATATAAAGCTGGATATCAAACATGTTGATGTGGCGCTCTCTAAGGCCAAGAAATCTATTTATCTATTTATCTATTTTCTCCTTTTTAATTATTTTTTTTTTTAATGTTTTTCCTATCAAATAAAATAATTATTTTTACCATCTAATTGAAAGTAATTACCACATATTTATTGCTTAATTTAAAGTGGTACATCATAAGTTATAACAACCCTTTGCCTTCTTCTTTGTAACAACCCAATTATGACATGTCTTTTGGCCTTCTCCCAAATTCAATTAAAACACTTACGTGCTTAGTTATCACCTTCTACCGTTTTATTTTGTCTTGGCCTAATAGTGATTTATTGTATTAAATAGTAATATTTAATTGTCCATTTTTTAATTAAGATTGAGTAGTATTTAATTGTGTATATATATATTTTGAAAATCAGAAATTTGCAAGAACACTATTCAAAACTCAAATTCATAACAACATTCTTCATATTGCTAATTTTTTTGGATCTTTATTGTGCGAGCCAATATCCGATCAAGAAAGAATGATTTTGCTCGACGAAGAATGATTTTGATCAGTA
>NW_006239053.1:525685-540826 GCF_000226075.1 Solanum tuberosum
TTGGTACAAACGTAATTCTTATGATTAGTAGCATGTTAGTTAAACCTTTTGTTTAGATATATAAATTTCTGAAGTTAGTGTGGCGAGAAATCTATTTTGAAATAACTTTGTCCGCAAACCAAAAAATTCTTCAAGGACTATGTTGGAGCATGATATATTGATTCAATCTCCTTCTTTAGAAGGCATTTCGCAATACAAATTAGCTAATGTGTGGACATATATCTATAATTTCATGAACAAATATCTTTTGAATATCGAATATTTTTAAAAAAAATGACTACAAGCGCAAATCATATTGTGATCACTAAATCTACATCTTATTTTCGTTAACACAACTTTGATTTAGTTGTATCAATTTCCGGACTTCCATTTTCTTTTTTATAGTATAGATTTATATGATATTAGTTTTTTATGATTTTATTTAAACATGACATGTAATTCTTTTCTTCCATTTGTAATCTTTCCCCCTAATTGCTACTTTTGATTTTCAGATTGCCATCTCTTGGACTAAAAATCACTAAAAATTCTCTAAATTCTTTTGAGACCAAATGTGTCTCTTATTGTGTAAACTAGGGGGTGAGTGCCCGTGCAAGGCACGGACAAAAAATTTGATTGATGTGAAAATAACGATGGCATGATTGTATTTAGAAAATATATTACATACGTATTGTATAAGGTTATACAGGAAGCTTAATGTAGAAGAGAAAATAAAGATATTAATATTGCAATTGCATGTAAGGTTGTTGAAGCTGAATACTGTGTGAAGGTAATGCAGAGCAGGAGATGAATCAATGCACGCCTCAAGTCTTTGCTTTCAGCTTAGGGATGACTCCTGAGAGTTCCATACGCCTCTAAGATTTTTATATTTTACATATGTATATCTTACATTTATATTTTATTGCAATTTTTTATCAATTAAATAAATTTATATATATCGCGCGTAGCGCGAACAATTTCACTAGTTAAATATATAGGAGTATTTCATAATTCAAAATATCAACATTTAAAATGTGGATCCGTTACACGAGGAAGGATTATAATGAGAGATTTAGGTAGTAACGAAGAAATGTATGGGCTAGAGTAGGAAAGAGGAGGAATACTGGGCCCGATTTAAGACCAATGGGCCCAATTTGAGGAATGGATATGTGATTTGACAAGAATGTGGTGTAAATAATTGAACAATAATTAGAACCCGTTTGGCCCCAACAATATTCAGGAAAAAATTGGAATGCCAAGTATCCCAAGTTCCCAAATATTAGAATAAACTAGTTTTGGATCAAATCCTAATATTTGAGAATTTTTAAAAAATTAAAAATTATCCCAAACTTTTATATTTTATAAAAAATACCATTATTTATTAATTCCAATTAATATTTGTTACTACCTCCTCCGAAAAAGTTTGAATTCTAATTTGAGTGATAAAATTGAGAAAAAAAGAACAATTTGTGTTTAATGTGGTAATAATTATAACTGAATCAATGACAAGTTTGAATTTGCAATTAATGTATTGTCTTGCCTATATTGTTATTTTATTATTGTGAATCGTTATCAATTACATTATAGGTTATTTTTAATGGAACATATTCATTATAAAATGATAATATAAATATATGTGTATTTTAAATAATTTTTAGAACTTATGGGTATGAATCATATTTTTGAAATAGTTAAATATTTTTGGAAAAATTTGGGGCTAAACACATGGTGAATCTTCACCAAAAATTTCACCCAAATATGAATTGCCAAGAATATTTGAAAAATTAGGATCAAACGCTAGCTTATTTTTTGTGGCAAAAATTATTAGCGTTCTACAAAGTGATATTATCTTAGTACAATATATAGATAAAATTACCCTATTAATATCGATAAAGGTGATCTAATAAAATATATTAATTTAATCAGGCAAATAATTCAACTTGAATACACCAAGGACTAATATGATTACAGGTGTTTCAATTCCATTTTAAGATTACTCTACATGTTATGGTTGAAATTTCTCTACCTACTCTAACCTGAAATTTCAAACTTTTATCATTATTATTATATAAATGACAAACTCCAAATAAGTGTTTTTATTTATTGAGCTTTTATAATATTAGTTCTAATTATTAAAATAACTTTTTAAAACCATTCGTAGCTAAAAAATTTGGCTCATTAGAGAATAGTGTGGAGAAAAAACAAATGCTGCATGAAAAAAACTAATAAAAGCATCTTATTTCCATCACATCACGTAAGTCTCAATCTCTTAATACAAAGTAGACACATACATGCCCACCATCACTTTATTCTAGCCTCTCTACTTTAGGAATCTATTCTAAATGCCCAAACCTATATTTTTTTATAACGACTATTTTTTTATTATTTCCCATCAAATCAAAATTAAATATATTTGTATAAAAAAATACCTAATATTTCCTTTTATCTCCTTTGACATTTGATCCATGATTTTCAAATTAATTATTAAATCATATTCTTGGTTGTTACTCTAAAGTTTAAACATGTAATAGTGATGCGATCTTGCTAATTTAATTGCCATCCACATTACATTTTGACTTATCTTGATAACTCATGTAGAATTTTTTTACTATTTATAATATATTTTTCATCCAATTTTTGATATTCATTAATATTCAAATTATTTTTATATTTTAAAAAATTTAAATTCGAAATTCAACTATCCTACTACGATCCATAGTGATTATGCACATGAACTTTTTTTATATTTTATATTAGTGCATATGTTTTTTTGAGCTAATATAATGTACCCAATAAGGTGGAGATATATTTGAAGATTAATTCATTTCGATTGATTTTTTTGTTTAGCCATCCTCTCCTAATTTATGATCAAAAATCAAAACAAATAACATCAATGTTATAATTTCACCTTTTTCATTTTAAATATAAGTATAATTCAGTTTATGGGCTCAAATAAATTATTGACCTTAGTTATTAATACTCCTAGTCAAACGCAACAATTTATTATTCATCTTCAGTAACTCTACTTTTAATAACCCTTTTTAAAATGTTTTTATTATCAGTAAGAACAGATCTTTCCGACTCCAAGAATCTTTCTCGTATTTACACATATTTAACACAAAATTTGATTTTATTTCTTTGAAAGTTCTTTGTCTCTTCCTTATTAATTGTCAAATTTATTATATTATATATATTTAATTTTGTTTCGTTCATTCATATTTACCCGATATTAAAAATATATTTATTTTTACTTATCTATTTGAAAAATTAAGAGAAAATTAAGCACTTTTTTTTTTTCATTTTTAGTAATTTTGTGTAAAATTTGATTATTGTCATAAATTCTCCCTCATGCCCTATATTTCTCATTTGTTTTCAATGATTAAAATACTGTTACTCAATCTTGTAGAAAAATACTTGTACCAATGAGTTTGTAGTTTACTTAGAATATACCTTGTGCATCGCACTTTGCTTTGTTAATATTGTATTTTAGGAAAAAAATTCTCAAATTTGATCATGCACTACTATCTGAACTTGAGCAGATTCACTCTAATATATTTTGAATTTAATCTTACCCTGCATTAAGGAAAAGTCTCATTTTATCCTTGGGCCTTAACCCCCTAATGAAATTCTAATCTAAAAAGTTAATTAAGAACAATTGAATTAGATTTGAAACTTTGTCATGAAAATACTTTGACACATTAATTTGCCCATTTCACACTATAATTCTAACGATATGAATGAACCAAAAGCATAATAGCACATAAAATTGAACAATTTGGAATTACACACATAGACAAATCTGAACTTTTTTCCTTAGTTGTTGGTATATTTTATATTTAAAAGAGGAAAGACTTGAAATTGACATTTACCATATCAGCTACACTTGCCAAAAATCTGTAAAGTAATAAAAACTAACCCACCTGCCTGTAACTAAACCCAGTCCTTTTTTCAATATTAGGAAATAAAACACTAAATTTTTACAGAAATATTAACTTACCACAACAAGCCATTTGTTAAATTTTAATTGGTTAAGACAGTGTTTGGTTAGTTTTTTCCGAATCTACAATGTACACGTGTCGTGTCATCTTTAGATTCTTCTACAAGAACACGAGGTAGACAAACATCATTGTGCTGCACTTTCAACAAGTATCTATCTATAAATATGTACTTATTTTTTTCACTTGGTCAATTAGGTCCCTTTAATTAAGGAAAGGTAATTTAATTTATTATTGAGGAATTATTTTCTTATTTTTATATACTCCTATTTCCAAGTAGTAAAAAAAGAAAATGATAATCTTTTGTAGTGTTGAAAAACAAAACCCTAAAACTACCTTTATAACTACAATTCGCCGCAAAGATTGAATTTTTCTTGCTCTCTCACTTTTTCTCTCTCTCCCACAACATATTCAATAAAATCCCCTCAACCCCTTTACACCGCTTTCATTATCTCCATGTTTATACATAACTTTCATGGAGTTATGTGATCAAAGATTAGATTTTTCTTGAATTAAATCTTTGATATTCATGTTTTGATATGTGGGGTTTTTGATTTTTGGTGTTTGTATCATAAAGTTTTGATCTTTTTAGCTTTCTTGGGTTGTTAGGGTTTGTGGGTATAAATTATATTTTGTTGTGGTGATGAGCGGAGTACTATAAAGTGTTTAATTTTATTTTTTTTGTGAAAGATGCTATCTGAATTTGGTCCAAGTCCAATGCTTGGAAACAATGAGAATTCGTTTGGTGATGAGTTTGAGAAAGAGATAGGAATGTTACTTCGTGAACAGAGGAGACAAGAAGCTGATGATCATGAAAAGGAGCTGAATTTGTATAGAAGTGGGTCAGCTCCACCTACTATTGAGGGTTCTTTAAGTGCAGTAGGTGGGTTGTTTAACAATAATGGGTTCAGGTCTGAAGAGGAGCTTAGGTCTGATCCTGCTTACTTATCGTACTATTACGCGAATGTTAATCTTAACCCTAGGTTACCTCCACCACTGTTGTCTAAGGAGGATTGGAGGTTTGCACAGAGGATGCAAGGAGGGAGTTCTGCAATTGGGGATAGGAGGAAGGTGAACAAGAATGATAATGGGAGTAGTAGTGGGAGGTCACTCTTTGCTATGCCTCCGGGGTTTAACTCGATAAAAGCTGAGAACGAGAATGAGTCAGACAAATTGCAGGGTTCAGTAGAGTGGGGTGGTGATGGGCTGATTGGGTTACCAGGACTAGGACTAGGTAGTAAACAGAAGAGCATTGCTGAAATATTTCAGGTGCACACATGAAACTTTGTTAGTTTCAATTTGAACTTTGATTAATGGATGTTTCTTCCATATTGAGGTATCAAATGCTTTAAATATTAGGATTTTTTCTGTAAGAAATAATCTTGTTAATTTTACTGGACAAAGCTGTATGTTTTTGGAATAGAACCAAACAGCTATCTACAGGTTTTTTGGAGGTATTTAGGCATGATTTGAGATTCCAAATTTGTAAAACTTACTTTTGAAATTGTAGTATACTAGAGTATAATGTTCTATGGCTGTATGAGTTCATGATAGCATTCCTACCTTGAAATATTTTGCATATATGTGTGCATTAGTAATTATACTTTTCATTTCTGTCTCTGTTAAACTATTTGTTCATGACATATTTTGATAGATTCATAACTCCATTTACTCAATCATTTAGTTAGGATGATGAAAATACTAGGCACTTATGCGTCTTAAGGAAATTCTGCTATTGATAGTCCTATTTTTTCATTCTTTTCATTCTACAGTCCTTCAAGAACCACCTATAATTGCAAAAATGAGTATAGTATATTCCATAGATGATACTGGTTTTTGCACTGGCATGATAAACACAAAATAGTGTAATAACAAGTGATAACTTGAAAACCATAACTCTGTCCAATTAGTGGGTATATGAACATGACAAGTTTTTATTATATATTTGTTTCATCTGTGTATCAGTAGCATATTGGGTCACTTCTTGATGGACCAAGGAATAAGTGGAATGATTAGTTGATGTTTCTTTTAATTAAGATCTGGTCCAGTCATGCTGATTCCACTTTTACTCCATCTGCGTGGATTGAGTTTTGACTCAATATTTTAAGACCTCTTTGCTTTCCCAAAATCGAGTCCCCTTGGAGAAAAACAGAAGTAGCTGTTTGGTAATTTTCTTCTAACCTTACTGGCTAAACAGTGGAAATGTTCCCTGCTCTTTCTGCAATTACATCCGGACATGTTATGTCCTTCCTATTTTTTGCATCTTTTTTTTTGTGCTTG
The DNA here is from genome assembly GCF_000226075.1 of Solanum tuberosum. Taxonomy (NCBI): domain Eukaryota; kingdom Viridiplantae; phylum Streptophyta; class Magnoliopsida; order Solanales; family Solanaceae; genus Solanum; species Solanum tuberosum. The sequence continues at coordinate 531,937 of NW_006239053.1, forward strand.
GTGATATGTGTATGGGATTTATTTACCTGTGTATATAACTGGAGTTTTCATACTGTATATAGGGAAGTCTTGGTAATTGCACTGAATCTAGGAAAGTATACCTTTTAGAATGTAATGGAGAATCTTCAACTGCTTGCTGCCTGTCATCTGATTCTTTTTAATATGCCATTCTTATGCTGATATAGATGTCTCTTGTTAATTTTTTCTTCCATTTTGTAACTTGAGATCCAACCAATGTAATAAATCGTTAATGATATCTGTTATGTAGTATAACCTTCTAGCTGCAAGGTGAAAAACACCTTTAGGTTTCTCCAATAGAAAGTGTTACAGTTTGTCAATATTTCTTTTTTTTTAAATGACCATTCTGATGGGTTATAAATTATGTTACTTCAGGATGACTTGAGCCGTGCGACTCCTGCTCCTGGTCCCCCTTCACGACCAGCTAGCCGCAATGCTTTTGATGAAAGTAGTGATAACTTGGGTTCAGCAGAAGCTGAGCTGTCTCACCTCCGTCATGAGTTTTCAACTTCAGATCCTTTAAGGTCAGTATCTAATGGACAAGGCTCATCTGCTGCTCAACATGTTGGGGCGCCTGCTTCCTTTACATATGCTGCTGCTTTGGGGGCTTCCTTATCAAGAAGCACTACTCCTGATGCCCAGCGCATTGCTAGGGCTCCTAGCCCTTCCCTCACTCCTATCGGTGGAGGAAGGGTAGCCACTTCTGAGAAGAGGAGCGTTAATAGTCCAAATTCATTTAATGGTGTCTCTCACACCGCCGAGTCTGCAGATCTGCTTGCTGCTTTGTCTAGCATGAATCTTTCAAATGGTATGTTAGATATAGATCTTTCTCAGATTATACACAATGCCTGTTACAAATAATATTCTTACAATTTAACAGGTAGTCAGAATAACTCTCAGCAGCATGCATATCTGAAGAGATCTGAATCTGCTCAGTTTAATATGTCGTCTAAATCTCACTCTGCTAAAGGACCATATATTGACACTGGTGCTGGCAACAATGGGCGGTCAGACCTTAACAGTTCTAACCTCCATGACGATCTGCACAGATCTGCAGTTGCCTCTAATAATTCTTATGTGAAAGGATCTCAAACGTCCACACTGAATGGTGGAGGTGGTGTACTTTCTCAATATCAGCATATGGATAGTCCTTCCAATTATGGTTTAGGTAGTCATTCCGTCAATCCAGTGACAAGCCATCTTGGCAACTATAATCTGCCTCCTTTGTTTGAAACTGCTGCTGCCGCGTCTGGGATGGCTTTACCTGGAATGGACTCTCGAATGCTAGGGGCATCTCATTTGAACTCTGGGGTCTCAGAGCAGAATCTCAGCAGAATGGGAAATCAAATGTCTGGGAGTGCTTTACAGGCATCCTTCATGGATCCTATGTATCTTCAGTACTTGACAGCTGAATATGTTGCACAGGTTGCCGCACTGAATGATCCTTCGATGGATAGGAACTACATGGCCAATTCCTATATGGACTTGCTTCAGAAAGCTTATCTTGGTAATGCACTATCCCCGAAGTCACAATATGGTGTCCCACTCAGCAGTAAAGGTAGTGGTTCAAGTCATCATGGCTATTATGGCAATCCTGCATTTGGAGTCGGTTTATCATATCCTGGAAGTCCCTTGGCAAGTCCTGTCGTTCCAAACTCTCCAGTTGGTCCTGGTAGTCCAATGAGGCACGGTGATTATAATATGAGGTTCCCTGGTGCAATGAGAAACGTAACTTCAGGTGTAATAGGACCATGGCACTTGGATAACATGGAAAACAGCTTTGCTTCCTCTCTATTGGAAGAGTTCAAGAGTAATAAGACCAGGTGTTTTGAGCTTTCAGAAATTGCTGGTCACGTTGTCGAGTTCAGGTATCTAGTGAATTTTGTCGTGCATTTTTTTTTTTACTTAGAATTGTTCCTATTTAATAGTAAGTTGATCAGAAATTATTCTGAAATTGTCTATATCATATACAATCAGTGCGGACCAGTATGGTAGCCGGTTCATCCAACAAAAACTGGAAACTGCCACCCCTGAGGAGAAAAACATGGTTTTTCAGGAAATTATTCCCCAAGCTCTTACTTTGATGACTGATGTTTTTGGTAATTACGTAATCCAGAAGGTATGCGTAACTTTGGTTTCAGTGTGGAGTGGGAGGTGGATAATGACCACTGTCTTGTGCTCTCTTAGAGTGTTTTGCTTAGACTGACTCAAATACTTCCCTTTCAGTTTTTTGAACATGGAATGGCATCTCAGAGGAGAGAATTGGCTAGCAAGCTCTTTAGCCATGTATTAACACTGAGCCTTCAGATGTATGGTTGCCGCGTGATTCAGAAGGTTCACAGAACTGAATTATAAATTGTTTATGCAGACTTGTTTCCGTTGTATCTTTGGTTCAAAAGATATTTATCCCAATAAGAAAAATAGCTCAAAAGTAATATAACTATTTAAGCAATAATGTTATGTAGTTGCTGGAGATTTATATTTGCTCTGCCAGTGACCCTGATGTGTGATAAATGTTAAAGAGTTCTAACTAATTGGCTGATTATGAGCTGCTTTCCAAGTATATGAACTCTGTGAGTTCAAAGCTTTGATCAAACAAAATTTTGGTTCACTTGCAGGCAATAGAAGTGGTAGATGTGGACCAGAAGATTAAAATGGTTGAGGAGCTTGATGGTCATGTCATGCGTTGTGTACGAGATCAGAATGGGAATCATGTCGTCCAGAAGTGTATTGAATGTGTACCAGAAGAACACATTCAATTCATCGTCTCTACATTTTTTGGTCAAGTTGTGAATCTCTCCACCCATCCATATGGCTGTCGTGTAATTCAGGTAGATGAGTAATGTGCAGTAGTGTTATTCATCACAGTCATTTGTAGTTTATTTTGAAGAATTTTCTTTATCTGGCAGAGAGTATTGGAACACTGCTGTGATGCAATTACACAAAGTAAAGTGATGGAAGAAATTCTGGGATCTGTTAGCATGTTGGCACAAGATCAATATGGTAATTATGTTATTCAGGTATGTGCTTTTCTGAAATAACCTGCATGCTTTGCTTTTGGAGTATTGTGATGTATCCTGTTTTCCTTCTCATATCCTTTACAACATATTATGGAACAATTCACACAATGCATCCATTTCATAAATTTGATGCGGAAATAGCATATGGAGTCACTTGTTCAAGAAATGTAGTATTGTGCATTTTGATTTGATTTTTCAATGAATGCCTTTTATTTATGTCTAAGAAAATGTTGACCCCGTTAATAAATATAAAAAAGGAGGACTAATACGGTATGTTCTCGAAATCGGACTTATAGCAATGTTGGAAGGGTGTGGAAACTTAACTACCGTGGACATTTGCGTAGCTTCGTTACTGGTGCCAAATATGCTTTCTTTGTAAAGGCAAATGTGGATCTTAGATCAAAGTTATTGTCAATCCATCTTCCATACCTCACTAAACTTCAGCTCTTGCTCCACTTAGTTATAATGTTTTTCTTGCTAAAGGACTCGTTATAGGCTTGCTGTGAGGGAAAAAGCTCTTTTTGCTCTTTTCAATATTTGGAATCCAACCATGCTATGTTCTTTAGTACTCATGTTTCTTTGAAGATTTTTCTCATCCGTTGCTGAGATACCCCCCACCCTCCCCCTTTTATTTTAAATGCAACACTGGCAGCATGTACTGGAGCATGGGAAGCCACACGAGCGTTCTGCTATTATCAAGGAACTAGCTGGGAAGATTGTGCAAATGAGCCAGCAGAAGTTTGCCTCTAATGTTGTTGAGAAGTGTCTAGCTTTTGGTGGTGCCAGCGAAAGGCAGCTCCTGGTGGATGAGATGCTCGGCACGACTGATGAAAATGAACCTCTTCAGGTTTGTCTAAGCTTTGTTTTATTTCTAGTCTTAGTTTCAAGTATAATATTGCTGTGTATAATTATTATGTTCCCATTATTCTTTTTGATGACAATTATGTTCTCATTATTCTATACTGCCTTGTTCTGGACCTTCTAACATTTTTAACCTCCCTCATTTGTTTGGCTTGGATCTATGTAATGTTGAGATATCCTCATCAGAGTTTGGGAATAGGGTATAAAATTTCCAACCCTTGGATGTAATAGAGGTTGAGCGTTCTCTATTTTTCTCTTTTTGTAAAATTTAACTCTTGTATCTGGTCAAAAACACCAATGTTCATGAATAACATCATTTTACTAGGCCCTTACGGTGGTGCTGGATATTTTGGTACTTACAGTCTAAGTTGCTCGACTCTCCAAAAATGTTGCCACAGTCAGTCGGATCCCACACGCACCCCTCGACATTTTCGAAGTGTCGAGCAACATAGCTTGCAGTTTAGGATGTACATACCTATAGAATTGGTGAGGCCATGATATTTATACGGTCTTTTCAGTGGTCCCTTATTGTTGTAGCATTCTTGTAACAACCTATTAACTCACAATGCTGAAGATTTGGCTCCTGTGTACTTATTGTGAAGCAGAGCCCAGGTCATAGAATACGATACTAGCAACAACTGGTAATTATATGAGACAGCTCTTAATGTTCATATTGATCTATTATGCACCTTAATATCTCTAGTATTGGTTAGTTCTAATAGGATAAGTGTCTTATTTCTACCATTCAGTATTAATGTATTGTCTACTAATGTAACCTTAAACTAGATTGGAGAGATTGGTAGGATATCTAATATTTTTTCATTTTTTTTAGAACAATAGGGTATGGAAGAGTTGGAATCTTAGATCTAAACGGTAGGTATGAGAAGAGGCAACGAAATACTTTAATAAACAAGGAGCTCAAAAAACCATGTTACACTGTTCTGTCATTTTCCTTAACTGGATCTCGAGGAACTCCAGAATTGAACAGTGGCCAGAAGCCTTTCTTTTAAAGTATTTGAGTTTGAAGGTATCAGCATGGAGCTTGTTGATAGCTACTCATTTCTGTAAAAGTTTTAGTTGGTGAAAAGTGGCAGCTAGGAAGTTGTTTAGGGTGGTATCATTTCAATTGAAAATGAGAAGTTGTTTAGGGTGGTATCACTTCAATTGAAAATGAAATATTTTGTGTCAAAATTTCTTTTCCCAAGGGCAGGAAGTTTTTAAAGACCGTTCTTTGAGAAAGGTAAATATATTATTATATGAAGCACTAAAAAAGACCAAAACTACAAATAAGCAAAAACTAAAAGAACCCTAATATAATCTTGTAGGGATTCTAAGAGGGTAACTGTAGAGTCTGTTTCATTTACAAGTTTTTCCTTACACCAAACCAAAACAAACCTGTGCAATTAAACTTGATCTGTTATATTGAGGTGATTTTGTCTTCAAAACATGATACATTCCTTTCGTTTTCACAGTGTCCAAATGCAAGATGGAATAGTGCTCCATCAAATTATTTTCCCTTTTCCTTCTCTTTCAGTGCCAATATTGCAACAACCAAGTTGTGGTTTTGAACATCACCCATCGAAACCCCAGTATGTTGAGAAAATTAAGCCATAGCAAGGCAATCACCTTACTGTGAATGACGAGGTGGCTAATAAACCAATAGTACGAGAATCTTTTCCACACTAGTGGTGCCTGCTGCTCAACCAGAAACCTATTTTTGAAGATCTCCTATGTTAAACAAGCCTCTTTGTCCACCAACCATAAGAAGCACTCCACTTTGTAAGGTGCCCGTGTTTTCCAAAAAAATTGAATCCTTGAGCAATGATTGTTTCGAAGTCCACACTGTGTAGACTGTTCACTTTGTAGCAAGACTTGACAGTAATTATGCTTTACTATGAGTTCTCTGAATCATTTTTTCATTTGGTTCGTGAAGATTACAAAATCGATAGGACATCATTTTGCCTTTTCTTGTGGTACTACATTTAGCCATTCTTGATCCCCTTTCCATTGTTCCAGGATCAGGTGATTGATAAAATTCTGCATGAAGTAAGTAAGCAGTTAGCTTTCATGGCTTAAAGAAGAGAAATACTTGTTGGTATCATGTAACTCTTAGCCAAACATGGTTTACCTTAATTGTCACAGGAAAGCCTTATAACTCTCCTGTCCATGATATCTTTCAAAATCTCATCCACTTTTGCATCATGGACTCATGGCTGTCTATGGCATCTAATGTGTTATTACTTCTCTCCTTGGATTGACAAATGCATTCAGTTATACTAATCATTTAATGGCTTCACTTTTCAAGTCTGCATTTTCCCTTCAAACTGGTTTGACTTGCTAATCTCCGTTGCTAATCTCCGTCACCTCCTTTTCTTGTCTTTTCCATTAAATTTTGTTCATAGGTTTATTATACTATATTAAGTCAAGGCTTCACTTTTCAAGTCTGAAAGCCTTGCTTATGCATTTCATGTCTGTCTCTGATTGACTATGTCTTAATGTGGATGTCGCCGTTCCTTTCAATTTGTGTTATTTTCTCATTTTTCTTCCTTCTTTACCCAGGCAATGATGAAAGATCAGTTTGCAAATTATGTTGTACAGAAAGTTTTGGAAACGTGCAGTGATCAGCAACGTGAGCTGATCCTTTCTAGAATAAAGGTTCACTTGAATGCTCTGAAGAAATACACTTATGGAAAACACATTGTTGCTCGTGTTGAGAAACTTGTTGCAGCTGGAGGTAAGCAGCTCTTCTGCTTGCATTTGACTAGAACTTTGCCTATCTAGTTGTTACAATGATACTGAATGATTTGCTTTTATGAATGTTGCAGAACGAAGAATTGCTGCTCAGTCTCCAAATCTTGCTTAGCTTTTAGGAAAAAAAGTTGTACAGCTGACCGAGGCTAGTTTGAGCTACCTCTCTTCCTTTATTTCCCCCCCCGTATCTTGTGCTCTGGCTCTAGAACTCTCTTTGAGGGCAGTATGGGCTGTGATTGCAAATAAAGTTGTTGCTTGTACTAGAGAACTGTATATTGTGTAGTTGGACGTTTATACATAGGATCAGGTATGCTGGGGCTCGGATGTCAAATATTCCTGATAGCCATGCAGAGGAAAAATCAAGTCTCTAAACGGTGTATAAATGATAAAAAAGTGAGGTAGTTTTTACATCAACGAGACTGTACAAAATGTCGCCATGTGGAAAGTTGATGTTTTAGGTGAAGCCAGAATTTTTATGTATGGTATTGACAATGTTCTATCATGGCCAAGTATGTCTCATTTCCTTCTATGTTTATGTTTGCTTAACTTGCAATTTCGCTGCTGTTAGATTCTGCTTATATTTGCTATGTTTGTTGTGCTGGCTTATGCAAGTCATACTACAACAACAATAACATACCAAGTATAATCTCATAAGTGGGGGTCTGGGGAGGGTAAGATGTACATTCACAGACCTTACCCGTACTGTTGTGAGGCAGAGAGATTGTTTTCAACTTTGTTTGAATTAAGGTTAATTTATTGTTGTTGAACTTATACTAGTTCAGAGTAGGTTAAAAACGGATTAATGGTAGGGTAGATAAGTGTGGGGAATTAAAAAGAATCTCTAGTTTTTGAGTGTCTAAATTGTCTTAGCAATACTAAAAGTCAGTGATTTTTGTGAGGAAGTAGTCATAATTATAAGGAGAAATTGTTTATATATGTTTGTTTGGAATTGAGGAATAGTTGTTTATTAATGTAAGGTGAATACATAGCAAAGAACTAATTCATAATGCACTGCTGTTTACTCTGAGCTATTATGATCCAACTAAAAGACCTATTATAGGAGGTAAATACTTAGGTTGGTGGGATAGATAATAATAATTTCAAGGTAAAATGCATGCGAGATTATTTTAGTTGTGTTTGATTGGTGGAATTAACGACAACAATATCATATGATATACTGAAATGATCTCATGAGGTATTTTTATCTATATCATTCCAATAGTGAAACATGTTCAACTATCTAGTCTATTATCAATTGGAGCATCCATTTAGCAATCGTTTTAATTATTTGACCAGGTCTCGTTTATATTTTTAGTTACAATTAGTTTTGATACATATAATAGTTCTATTATTATGTACAACGTCAAGTAGTGTTAGTTTAATAGGGTCAAAATATTCTTTTTTAAAGCTTGAATTAATTTTTTCAGATTTTAGGTAAATCTCTGTAACCCCCCAAACTCAAGGGGCGCAACTGGCTCCTAATGCCAAAACTTAGGCCCGACCCGACCCTACTGAACCATTTGCTACTAGCGCATGGCAGCCACACGCAATCAAGAAAACAAACAAGTATATCTCGGCTTAAAGCTAAGCCCTCGGCCGGCAAGGCCCTTGTCAACTGATCTATAAAAGAAACAGCTACTCCTAGGAGATCATATAAATAAATAGCCAACTAGCACATAAGTCATGATTGGGCCATCGAGGCCACCATGATATCTATGTCAAAACTAAAAGCAGGTATATATTAATACAATACATCAAACAGCTCACAAGTTTCAGCAAACCAACAACATAGGCCAGCATGGCCATAACATAGCTATACACCCCACACACTAGTCTGCAAGCCTCTAAGAGTAGTAAGGATTAGCGAGACAGGGCCCCAGCCTACCCATAAAGATATATACAACAAAAGGTAACAAACCTCCCAACTCTGGCAGCTTCGGAGGAAAGGGGCTAGCCAACCGGATAAAAGTCAATCCTGCTGCTGAGGAGGTCTACTTAGTCGTCTGTCAGGATCTGCATGCATGAATGCAGCTCCCCCAAGGCAATGGGGATTCAGTACAAAATAATGTATAGAGTATGAAATGCAATAGACAATGATGAGGTATCCTGATATACTGGAATAATCTGATAAATAAATCAAGGATAAGAAAAGTTTACTGACCTGCTCCTAAATCTAAACGTATCAAAAATAATAAAACAACAACCTAACCAAGCCCCCATAAGCTCGACAGGTACAAACA
>NW_006239053.1:541321-541915 GCF_000226075.1 Solanum tuberosum
CTTTAAGGAAACATGTCGTAAGTAGGGAATAGCCTTAACATACTTTTTTCGCTGAATTCACGTGTCGTAATAACTTTAATCACAACCCCCCTTGATACTACAATAAGGTAGGATCATAATCAATACAAAAGAATAGAAGATACAACAAAAATCCGATAAAAAATATGTATTTCCGTCGTAAATTGCTATTTGCGACTTATCAAAGCTAGAGTCGATGAAAGAAGGGTCTTACCTTGATTATAAGTTTGTAGTACACCTACAAAACTTTAAAATATGCCCAAACCCTTGCTGTCCAGACACCAAAGTACGATATGCTAGGAAATCGATAAAACAAATTATACTATGTTGACGAGCTCAACGCGTAGAACAACTTTTGTCAAGGACTTAAGTCACGAAAATCAGTAACTTGGCTTGTCCTAGAAGTGGGTTTTGTAGGTTTTGTGAGTTTTCTGGTTCTTCACTAAGGAAAAGTGAAGAAAAGTCGAAGAAGATTATATATATAAAGTTCCACCGACCTAGGGGACCCACCTCACATGCCTGCTTGTGTAGTCTTGCGAAAACGTGAATATCTCTCCATTCTGAAGTTGTATGAAC
>NW_006239053.1:542071-543086 GCF_000226075.1 Solanum tuberosum
TGATATACTGGAATAATCTGATAAATAAATCAAGGATAAGATAAGTGTACTAACTTGCTCCTAAATCAAAACTTATCAAAAATAATTAAAAAAACAACCTAACCAAGCCCCCATAAGCTCGGTAGTTACAAATAGCACACAAGACCACCTACTCAGGCCCCCATAAGCCCGGAAGGTGCCAATCAGTCGGGGTGTTACAATCTCTTTCATTTTTTTCACAAAAATAATGGTGAGAATTTAACAATATAAAAAGCATACGTGTGTACTAACTACTCGTAAGTCGTAAGCTTCCTCAATCGTCATTATAGTTTTTTATACATAGTAAATTGGAAATATTCGGCCACTTGTAGTTATTTTATGGGAATTTAGTGCATTGTGAATATGGACGTTAAATATATTGTTAAAAAAGGAGTAAAATAAATAAGAGAGTTGATTCTGGATAATATGAGAATCTGCTTCTTTAAAAAGAAAATCTATATATATAGTATATAATAGGTGAGGTCAATTCTTTAAAAGGTAAAATACATAACAAAGTGCAATAAAAGTAGGTGGCATATTAAAGAAAGAGCAAATAGTAGTAACTTTAATATTTAATTTATCGTACGTTGGAGCTACGAGCACCATGACCAGTGGCGTAGCCAGGAATTTAATGAAGGGTGTCCAAACTTTTAATAGTAATTTTTTTTTAAAAAAACGACGATTTAAATTACCAAAACAAATAATCAAGTTAAGCAATATTTAATTAAATATAGGAATATTTTAAATAAAATTACAAGTGTATAATTCAAAACTAACATAAAGAAAATAAACTACTATTGAAAACATAATTTAAATATATTATTACAATTGTACTCGACGAGGTTTCATATCCTGAAACGTTTTTATAATAGACTCATTAGAAATAGTACGAAATACTTTCTTTTCTACATAAGGCACTATACAACCGTCTAAAAACTCATCATCCATTCGATTTTGCAAGTCATTTTTAGAGTATTTAAATCAATGCTTTGTTTTT
>NW_006239053.1:543560-561231 GCF_000226075.1 Solanum tuberosum
TGGAGACCTTCATGATACTATTAACCACTAAGCTATTAAACTTTTATGTTAAAATTACGCATGTTTATTTACTTAATTGAATTCAAGAAGTCAAAATAATTACAGAAAAAGAAAACAACTCTGCGGGGAATCGAACAGCGACAAAAAGTAGGATTGCACAGGCTATTGTCAACTCCACTATGCATCACTTTGTTATTTCAGGGGGTCCAAATTCTATATATACCAATATAAAGTCAAATTTTTACGTGTATTTATAGTATAATTGGACACCCTGGAGCCTACGTGGCTCCGCCCCTGACCATGACACTAACAAATAAAGTTTACTTAAACTAATATTATTATTTATTACTTTTTTTTCATAAAACGTTTCACTCTAAAAGTTACTACTTTTCTTTACGGAGTAACAAATAATATCTTCTCTGTAATTTAAATTTTAAATTTTTTTAATTGTGAATTCGGATATAGAACGCCGTAAATCTATTATGCTCTACTTATAAACCTCAATAGCATATATGCTCTACTTCAGACCATCGACTCATACACTTTATTAAAATAAATTTCATGAAAAATCAGCTATATTCGATCTTGGTTGGACTTTCCCCCCTTAGCTACAAGTCATCGCCACATACGAGGGGTTTAGTCCTTCAAGGCATATGTTAAAACTCTCTTAAACCTACTTGTAACTAAATGAATCAGTTTTAAATTAAATAAAAAGATCTCACCTCTCTGAAAACGCTTATACCTAATAATTTAAGTCGTTACTTCCATTTTCTCGCTAAAGACTTAGAGCTGAATGCTGATTATTTGCATTGGATCTAAAAAGTAAATGTAATTTTGTACAAAAAGGGCGTAATTATACTATTTTTAATAATTGAGGGGGCGTTTTAGGACCTTTAACAAAGAGAAGAGATGAAAAATATCTGGTAAAGCATCCACGCTGGTAGTGGGCCAGTGCCACGTTGCAATGAGATATTGTACTTTTTATTACGCTATCGACCTTTTCCCTTTTAGCTTATTTATTTCCATTTTCCACCGCCTATCGCTTTCCCATTTCCTCATCTTCTTCGCCTTCTCCATTTTCGTTCATTCAACGGCATCTCTCTCAAATTCGCCGGAATATCTTCTGGTGACCGGAATAAAATTTAGTAGTTACAAAATATTGTTACCATGGGTGAAGAAGTGAACCTAACCGACTATGAATACAGCGGTGGTAACGATGACAGACTTCTCTGGGAGGTTGGACTTCCCGACGTCGATGATCTCACGCCGTTGACTCTGCAGTTGATTCCCTCGGAACTCGCTGCTGCGTTCAGAATATCGCCGGAATTGTCAAAGACGATGACCGATGTAAATCGTGCTTCGCAGAATACGTTTTCTTCTCTCCAGAGATGGCACTCACAGGATATGGCTTCGATGAATAACTCATATTTCAAGCCGTTTAGCTATGAGAGGACTAGAGAAGAGACTGTTACTGAAAGAGATGAAACGGATCTGATAAGAGAGGGATCCGACCCGAGGAAGCTCCGACGGGTTGAATCCGGAGGCACTGAGGAGGCTGATTCATCTCTGTGTAACGAGAATTTTGCGGATGATTCGTCTGCTAAGACTCCGAAGCGGTCCAGACTTGTTTGGACGCCGCAGTTACACAAGCGTTTTATTGAAGTGGTGGCGCACTTAGGTATCAAAGGGGCTGTGCCGAAAACAATTATGCAGCTTATGAATGTGGAAGGATTGACGAGAGAGAACGTAGCAAGTCATTTACAGAAATACAGATTGTATACGAAGAGAATGCAGCCGAACGAGGGTCCTTCTTCGTCTGATCATTTGTTTACTTCCACACCGGCGACAGAGAGTATGCGTGAGTCCAGTGAGGGTGGTCACCTGCGCAATACTAATGGCCACATGGCAACGCCAACTCTGATGCCGTACCAACCACAAATGGTGCCGATGCCAATGATGGGAATGCCAAATGGAGGACATGTAGGCATGCCTGTTGGTTACGGGGGTGGACCGCCACTTGGGTTTCATCATCACTATAATATGGTGCAGCAGCGGGACTGGTCTGGAAATAATTTTGGTTACTATCATCCTGTTGCTTCTAATGATAAGTAGCTCCAGAAGCTGGGGTAAGGTCCTTTAATTATCCGAGCTGCCAAGTCCTAAAATGTTTATTTGAGTATTTTGGAGGAAAAAGTTATCATTTTTTTTGGATAGATTTCCGAACTCAATTATTTACAATTGCTTGTAGAGGGATGAATACTGATTTAAGTTATCAGAAGTCTGACTTGGTGGTTTGCAACTAGGACAACGAGTTTGAGCATATAATCTTGCATTTGTGGTAAAGAAAATAAATTTACATTGATCAATCTGGTAAACAATCAATCAAGTATACCTAGGTCCCAAACTAGTTGTGTTGGCTATATGAGTCCTTTAACGGTTCCACTCCTTTATAGTTCCGATGCTGAATCATTTATCTTTTAAAGCAAATTAGAAGTTCTTTAGAAGTAGAAGTTTTCTAAATATCAAGCTTTTTTTTATGGAAACACAAGTTTCTAGCCAGTCTAAAAGGTCTCCTGTCAAATACTAGACTTATTTCCCTAGCTTTCCTGTTAGCTCTTTGTTTCTGACTGTAGGTTCCTAACTCGAAAGATCTTCTAACATAACAGAAGAATTCATAGAATAATATATGTAATTCACTTTTTCCTTGTGTATTGGTCAGTACTGTGGTTTACATGTTTGTGTTCTGGCACTCTCTTCATATATGAATTTGGAGGTGAATCCATGATTTTTCTAGAAATGAGAGAAAGCAACATAGGATCACCCCACTACTCATAGTCCATAGATCTTTTGTTCTGCTCATATTCGTGGTTTTTTAGTGTATTCAGTTGTGAAACTTAATAAAGCTGAAAGACTTCAATACGAAAGCTTGCAGATTTTATTTTTGGGTTTTACAATTACAATAGCTTGCAGATGTCATTTTTGGGCTTTAGGACTTGAAGGTAGAATGCTTCTGTAGAGGGTTGGGGATATTGACCATTTTATCTGGGAGTAAGACTGGCAAAAGTGGTCTCGGTCATAGCATATTAAGAGATTATTGCCATGGAAAGATATTATTGTGTAGTACAGATCGTGTTGGTGAATATGCCTTCTCAGCATCTGTAAAGTAAGATATTAGAAGTAACTTCTTTGCCATTCTTTTGAATTGATGCAAACAAAGATGGAAGGACAAATTAAGTAAATAGGAGAGCTTCATTTATTCAAGTTAGGTGTTTTTCTTGGTTTCTGTTTCTGATGAGCAGAGATGCTTTCGCAGATCAGAGCGAGCATTCTACACATACTGGAAAATTCTATGGCATGCCTTATTACATGTACTTATGTTTTATTGAAAATTTAGTTATTATAGAACAGCTCCCAACATAACTTCATTTGTAGTGCAGACCTGCAAATCATGGAGGAATCATGGCAGATTCATGAGGTGGTGTTCTCTGGTAAAATCTGGGACTAATTTGAGTTAGACAGCAGATAGGCAGTTGGTCTGATTTATCCTTGCGATGCATTTTAGTTGTCTTTTTCCTGAAATATGTCTCGTCCAGCAGCAGCAAATCGTTTGCAGTACAACACCGACGTGTCCTTTGAATGCTAAATGGTGTATCGTTTTTGTAGTAATGGGTGTGTTGAACCTTCTTTTTCCGCAATGATCTAGAGAGTAATATAAAACGTTGTCAGCAGCCCCAACATATTGGGTATTTGAATCTTCATCCTTCTCCCTACTCCTATGGGCCTATATTCTTCTTCTTTTTCTTCTTCTTTCACTCTTCTTCTATAAGAAATTAATTATTTGCTCCATATTTTATGTCTCCTTAGTTTTGTGCTTGCTTCAAATTCTGTAATAGGAGGAAGAACTTGTCTGTACATATTATTGGAGTGATTCTAGCATATATTTTCGTAATTCACTTAGATTTTGCTGCCCCGGTTCCCTAATATGACAAACTTGATAATCAAATCATTGGGAGGATATTAAGTGGAGAAGGGTAGAGGGGCGGGCCCATTATCCACCGAGTTTAGAAGGCTGTGATTAGTCCAAAGGGCGGGTCACAGACGGATTTCTCGGTTATCAAAAAAAAAAAAAAAATCATTGGGAGGATACCGTAACTGAATTTCTTATACTGTCTTTGTTGAATTAAGTAATTGTATGTCTCACCTTCATATTTATTGTATATATTTCTTATGTTCATCTACTTCGCGACTAAAATTATATGGGGATTAAATCTGTGAGAGCTATAGATGACTTTTTTGTGCATCATTTTGTTCACAATTACATGGAAGCGTTGGTTCCTTCATTTGTCCTGCTTTGAGCCTTCTATTATGGCAGATGTATTTCCCTACATAGGTTATTTGTATGTATGCTTGTATGAACTATCTTTTAGTGAGTGTCTGGTTTGTACTGTTTCCTCTTTCAAAATATACGGAGTAGGTAAAATTCAGCAGCCCTATCCTGCTGGTATAAGATTCTGTGTATTCAATGAAATTTAATCAAGCTCTGCAACTCTTGTTGTATTTACTTTGCTATTCTTTGAATAATTGATGAAATCTCTTGAAATATAATTTACTTCTGCAATTCTTCGTATTTACCTTAACCAAAGTTGTAATTATTGCACACAATTTGCTTAAATAGTTGCCATTTAGGTTTTATCTTAAGATGATGCTTTCTCTACTCTAGTGTTGATGAACATCCAGAAATCTTGTGAAAAATAGTTAAATTATGTATTGTCAATAGAAATAGATATTGTCATTATAAATCATCTCATAACGGCAGATTCCAATCAAAGCAATTACTACTTAGTTATTTCAAGAAACCCCACCAAGGGAAAGAATGAAATTTTGGAACAAGAAATGCACAAATTCCTATATTACATTTTTGGGGTTACACGAATGAAGCATCAAAGCTAGAGAGGATACTCACTTTCTTTCAACAAGGTTCTAACCATAATCTTAGAAGATCTTTTACCAAACAAAGTTTTAGAGTTTACTGAATGAATACCAAACTCAACCGTGTGCAGTTCTTGACTCATTAAATCCGACTAGCTGCAAAAAAAGGATCTGACCACGAAATCTGAAACTAGAATCTCTCTCCAAAACGGAAGAATACTGCCCCAGTTCCAGAATTGTGGTCAACAGCATATTCTGCTCGTACTAGACCTAGTTTTACTCCAACACCATATGAGGAGCCATGACCCATCCTCCTATAGACCTCTGTTGGGTTTCCTTTGACATCTTTTGAAGTCCCGAGATCATTTCCATGTTCTGCAAATGCATACACATGTGTGTTTCTAACAGGTATCCGCAGCTCAGCAGCCAACTGGAGGAAGCATTGCAACCATTACATTAGATAAGTTTTGTAGCAAAAACTGAGAAAATAGTACAAACCATACATACCTCAACAATATTTCTAGCTGCACCTATCTCTCCCATATTGTAACCCCGGACTGAATAAGGTCCCCCAAGTGTGAAAGCATCATAACTGGGAAGATCTCCAACACATCCACCGTAATGGCCATGGAGGACTAGCACAGGTGGTGGAGCCTTACCAGCACCTTCTTCTACTTGCTTTAACTGGATAAATTGGGTCATTGTCAGCTGGTGACGGTTAAAGAAAGGGAACTTAGTGCCAACTCCAAGTCCTTGATCGACCTGTAACCCAATAACTACATTAGAATCCATAAAAGAAATGTAACCAGATATTATATCCAAGATCTCGTACATCTACAGCATGAATTAGAGGACTTGTCAGAGTAGCAACAAAAGTCACAAGGTAAATGAACTTCTGGAGCATAGGAAACAGTCGATTATTAAATGTAGAGCACTTGCTTCGGGAGGAACGTATGAGATAATTTCCCAATGAAAGCCGACCAGTTGCTGCTATGCATTTTTTGTTACGAAGCCCAAAAGCTACTCCAAACTTTGATTTGCAAAACAAACTCAATGAGTGAAGACAAAACAAAAACAGAAACTAATCTTACCTGGAACACATTCCTCTCACCAACTATTGTCCCATTTATGAACTTGGTGTTATCTCGTGTAATGTTAGCTTGTAAAAATGCCATGCGGTCAATGCCAGTTTCACTAAGGGTAGTGGGAGGTCCATCTGCACTAATTCCACCACTTGGCAATACCCTCTGTCCACGAGCAGAGATGTGGCTGCTTTCATCACGTGTTGTTATTTCTTCCATCACAAGTCCATACGTGAATTTACTCTGACGAGTGAAATTCTGCAGCAAACAAATGGTTAAATGCATATGGTAATTAGTACATTATCTATGTGAAACTTTTATCAGTCCCAAACGAGTAATCAAAACAGACACTCTATACTGTCCTATGAATACGACTTCCGAGCTTTATCAAAAAAATAAATTAATACCAACTTCCATAATATTCAACAAGTCATTTAAGCACCCACGAGAGAGATCCTTTTTTTGTTGAATTTTGTTATTAACCACCAAATGCTATAAAGGTTCTCTACAAATTAGACAAACACTTCATAACGGAGACCTGTTGGCCAGATGCATCACAGTTATACCAGTGTTGGCATACCTCAGTAATGTTGGCTTTAAGTCCAGCGCGATCAACCCAAATGGGAGGGACTTCATCTACTCCAGGCCCCCCAGTAAAGACAGGACTCAACTTTCTGCTGTTGAAGCAGCTAGTACGGAGTGTACGGTTTCGAGGATTATAAACACCATCTAAATAAGGATGAACATACTCCAACTTAAATGCAAGATCATCCTGTAAAAGAGATTAGGTTGGGATCATTACTAATGTGTACGACACCACAAAAAAGGACAGCAGAACACAACCAAAATCATCAACAACGAAAACATAATGAAACAATAACCTGAGGATTGAGGAAGTTACTAGTAGTAACTGAACCAAGAATTGAGCGATTGAGCCCGTAAAGATTCCGATGCTCAAATGAAACAGTTCCACCTGGTTGAATTGAAGCCTGAATGCATGACACAGAAAATGAAGGCACTTAGCAGTGGGCTAACAGTAATAATCCGTACCAAAACTATGCAGTTCAGATGTTTAATAGTGTACCAATGTGGGGCGACCTCCACGTCCTGGGACAATGCTCCATTCAGTACTGACTTCAGCTGACTTCTGTTCCAATTCCTTGAGCTTAATTTCAACAATTATCCCTCCCTCATTCTTTTCATCGGGGCGAGGGTTGACTTCAATATTAGAGAAGAGGGCTAGAGAATTTATATTTCTCAAAGCTTGTTTTCCAGCTTCAATGTTGAAAACTTTCCCTTGACGAAGCTAAATTATCACGCATTGTTAGAGCCATGTTAATCCCAAATTGCAGACTTCAGTGCATAAGAGCACAAAAAGACTAGAATTGAAGTATACACGTAAAATGTTACACCGAAGTGCAGAAATGTCGAAATAAATTTTGATAAGAAAAATCACTTTAGACCAATACTGTATTTTACTGAATAAGAACCAAAAGATATAGGACCACTAAACATGCAACAGACCAGCAATAAATATGAGATTTAACAGAATACTCAAATCATCAACTTGTACCAGAAGTGTAGTAAAAAATTAAAACGATGAAGCAAAAAACTATTGTAGTACTTCCATCAGCAGAATAATAATATAGCACTTTAAGAAACAACAATGACTATGCATTAATCAAATTTATGTTTATTAGTGAATCAAACCAAACAAAATTAAAATCAATCCAATGAAGGAAATCCCGCAATTCAAAAGCATAACATGCATAACTCTCATTCAGTTCTGGCATGTAGTGAAGCAGTCGTTCTTCTATAAATACAATGTTACTAACAAAATGCAACATGGGAACCAAATTTAATAGCATGTCAGAAAAATGCGAAGGCTTTTTTTCTTTTAAAAACTAACTTAAAAATTCAAACGAAGTCCATTGCATTAAAGAAATTCTTACCTGCCTAGGCAATTCTCTCCGGACGACCGGATACTGAGTGTTACCTTCACATACATTGCCCAGCTTATCCTGAAACTGAATTACCATTTGAGTAATATCCCCTTCCACCACCTCACAAACAACCTCCTTTGTATTCAAATTTCCAAAGTTCACTACTTGAGCACAAGCATACCCATTGTCATGATACCACTGCTGCACTTTATCCCTAATCTTCTGCAGCAACCTGGCACTAACTGTTCCTTTCTCCCTCAACAACTGCAAAATTTCCCTTTGCACCGACACCGGCAACAAACATGGCCTAGACCTTTCAATCCTCCTCCTATAATCCTGCTCCTGGCTATTAAAATACTCCAATTTCTCCTTCTCCGTCATGTCTGCATCCATCTCTATGGGTTTCGACTGTGGCATTAACCCAACATTGATACATCTAAACTTATCAGCTGACTGCCAAGTGCTTTCCAAGAAGGATATAGTAACCCCGACTGTCCCATCAGGGTTAGTCTTCGCATCAAGATCAACTTTTTCAAACATTCCACTGGTTGCTAGCGTTTCTAGCTCTTTCTGGAGCTGCGCCTTTGTGTAAACACCACCTGGCCGCAAGGATAGCATTTCGAAGAACGAATCCTCCGTCCCAACCGTCGACCCACGACGGCGGTCGAAGAAAAGGATGTCGGAAACCTTATACTTCTTAAACCCACTGAGCTTGTTCAGCTGTACCACAATATTCGCCGGCAATCCATGCGAATCCCATTCCTGTGATTCCTCTTCTCCTGCAATCGCGGCAGGAGAGAAAATCTTCGACCAGAAACTATCTCCACCGCCTCCACCTCCGCCTCCACCTCCATAACCACCTCCTCCGGATCCACCACCACCGTTCCCACTGAGGAGAACATTAGACACACCACTGGAGAGCGCGTAAAGACCAGCACCAATGGCGGCGGAGGTTTTCACCAGATTTTGGAGCTGTTTTGAGGCAAAAATGTTAGAATTATCACGGGTGTTTGAGGATGAGGGTTTAGGGTTTTGCGAAGATGAAAATGTCGGTAGTTTTGACTTGATTGTAAGGGGATGGAGTGAAGCAGCAGTGACAGAGGTACCGGTGGTTGTGCTAGCTGAATTGAGCCGGCGGTGAGAACGGTTGACGGGAATTGCAAGACCATGAGCGGCGATGGACGCCATCGCAGGAGATGATGGAGAGTGAAGAAATCGAGAATGGTGATTTTCTACACTTTTGAAAAGGGTAATATGAGTGTACCGATTAGGATATTTGAGGATGGACCCGATTACGCCATTGGGTGGGCTTTCACTGTCCAATCAATATGAATCCTGGCCCATGAATCAAAATTTGAAATATCGAGGCCCATCAAAACGAAGGTTCATTCTCTGTTGCGGAAGTTGGGATTTTCACTAATGAAATTCAAATTATGAAGAAGTAGACACACTAATTAGGTAAAATAGGTTCGACATCTACTATATATACATAAGAAAATTATTTTAAATATGTATAATTCTTCGCTTAAGGGAGTTTGGATGAACCCCGACCATAAGATAGCTCTATCTTTGATCATTACTGCAATAATAACACACTCAGTGTAATGTCATAAGTAAGACTTAAAAAGAACAAGTATGTATGTATATGCAAATTTTATTGCTACCTTGAAAGGTAGAGTGACTGTCTTTCAAATTCTTATTACCCTCATAGATAATAGTATATTATCACTATATTTGAAATAGTTCTAAGCTAAACAATATATATGTACCCAACATTTTTTTCTCATCTCAATACAAATAAATTTTCCATTAATCAAGATTCAAGACCACTTGATCTAAAAAATATTTGATGTTTTTAGAGTCAACAATTATATAGTGAACTTAAAATGCCAAGTTTCTTCTTCTTTTCTTCTTTTTTTTTTTTAGTGAAAAAAAATTTCTTTAGTTATTTAAATAACCACACTGTTTCTTGTCATGAGATTTTTGTCTCTAAACATGATGTTTGGACATAATTATCTTATCCCATGACATGAGGCTAACATTAAGGAAATTAGTTACTCTGAAGACAAGGTCAATTCCTATTTCAAATAAAAAACATTCTTAAAAATATATATGCATCTTTAATCTATCGCCATTTGTAAATTAGCAACAAACACTTCGATTAAATAACACTAATTGGCTTTTAATTTCCAACCAGAGGAACCCGCAAACCATGCTTTAGCTATCGTTGAATTCATATGTATGAAAAGGTGAAGAAAAAACTCAGATAGATTCACAAGCGATAGAAAAGATTTCAAGGTATCTCATAAAAATAAAAAAATAAAAAAAATACATATGGCTCAACTTGAAAAGTTTTCACACTCATCCAGAAGTAGTCCCAAGTCTAATTCAACAACTTTTGAACAACTTTTACCAGGTTAATACTCTAAAAAGCATAAACAATTTAAATTTTTTGTTATTTAGTGGCTTAATTTAACACTAATTTTGTATTAGGAAATGAAAGGAGTTGGTCAACAAGTTCATCCCCAACAGCTTATTATGATCATGAAGAATATACACCAACTCATGGCAAGAAATCAGTTATCTCCAAAGTGAAAGAAAAGGCAAAAAAACTCAAACACAGTTTAAGTGGTAGGAAAAAAATGCAAGAAAATGATGTTCATGATGACAATAACACACCTTCATGGGGTGTTACGTTGGATGACGATGATGAAGAAGATGTAGATCCTGAATATCTTGGTGCTCCAAGTAATATGTTATTAACATTACTTGATTATTATTTATACGAACATCCTGATTATTGATACAATAAATCTAGTTGATTGAATATATGTAACGTATGTTATTGTGTATTGCATCTATAACTTTTGTGTTTTTGTTTAGTGTATGAATCAGAATTGGCACCTGAGCCATTAAAGGAGGCAGCACGACAACATCCACGAGCAGATCCAGTGTTATCTGAGAAACATGTTACTCCTAGAAGCATCAAACGCAATCAGGTTTTTGAACACGATAATAATACGGAGAAATTACCTGATAGTCCAAGTAAAACCATAACAGAAACTGTTACAGAGAGATTGGCACCAGCTTATGCTGCAGTATCTGATGCAACACACGCGTTTGCTTCTAAGATCTCAAATCTCACTCTATCAAACACCGATAACCATGAATCTGATATTCAAAAAACACCAAAAAATGTTCACTTTGCTAATGTGAATAAATTGGGACAAAATGTAGACCAAAATGCTAACGCTCTTACAAGTCCAGTTAAAAAATGGGACAAAGGTATTTCAGTGAAAGAGTACTTTGCAGAAAAGTTTGAGCCCGGTGAAGGCGAAAGATCACTTTCACAGATCATAACTGAAGCTATGAGCCCTAGGCATTCATCTTCCAGTGATATAGGTATAGGTGCAATATCTCTTTAAGGAAATTTAAGCCTATTTCGCGCATTAAAACCATTTCACTGCTCTGTTTTTTGTTGCTAATAGGTATAATGGAGAAAATGAAGGGGGCTGTAACTTCATTTATTCAGCCTGAATTTTCCCCCAAATCAGCAACAACAAAAAGCATCAAATCAGCATCAGCTTCCAATATTCCAGTTTCTACAAGTGACATAATGTCTCCTAAGAATGTAATTATCGCTACAAATAATAATTTGCCTCAGGATAATCCCATTACTATGCCTCATAAGAGTCATTTATCTACTACTAATGACCCTTCATCAATATCACAAATTCCTGAGTTCCACAGTGCAAGATCATCACCACTCATTCCTATCTCCTCCAGTATTCAAGAAGGTAATTAATCATTCTAATTGAAATGCTTAGTTTACTAATTACTTATTAATAAGCATGGAAAAATTATTTAGTTTCTAATGAAGGAATTTTTTTAAATTTATTGCAGTTATTGAGGAACAAAACCATGAGAGGATTCTCCAACCAAACTGAAATTAATTAAGACTGGTTACAGACATCTCCAAAATAAAATAAAGAATCAATCTACTGATTCTAAAGTTTAGTTTTGTGTATTAGTCAGCAAAATAAATAAAGAAAATGTTGTATTTTTTTAAAGTTTAAAACCAAAATAGGAATTACATGACGGACTTGAGCATTTTCCTGCTTTATTGAGCCTTCTGAGGCTAGATTTCAGGGTTGCTTGACACTCTGAAAGTCTTCGATCAAATGGAAGGATGGATGTCTGTCTTTAGCGACTTTTGTTTGATCATTAGTAGGAAAAGTTCCTCGAGTTTTTGGTAGATCTTATAAGAAACGTTGTTGCTATGTATGAGCAACAAGATGTTTTCTTAGTGGTATTATATTTTTGATGATTTTGTAAGAACACTCTATACGTACGTACATTTGTATACTTGTAAATGTATGTTAATATGTTGCATGTCAATATAAATTAATAATAATGCATTTGTGCATGATTCTTAGCTGAGAACAGCTTTAACACTCAATTGACATAAATTGGCTATGGTTTCAATTGTTTTCATCCAAACTTGATCACTTTTCGTCAAGCCATACAAATTATCACAATTCGAATCATAAATAGGGAAAAGGTTCAAGCAACTTTGGTGGTCTGATCAACAGACGCTTTTCTTTTTATTAAAAGTCCCACTTTGGGAGGTAAAGCCTCCCTAACAAACGTGACTCTTTATTCAGGGCTTTAATATGAAATTTCTAGTTAATGATGGATGAGTATTTATCATTTCACCACAATTTTGATGACCGTTCACTTGTAGCCATAGGAAAACAGTCCTAATTAAATTGGATTTAATTTATATCTCTTTATAGTATTAGTATAATTTTACATGTTATATGCCAATGGACTCTTGTGTCCGGTCCTTTTTCAGACCCCACATAGCAAAGGACACCATCTATTAGGGGAAAATCATGACCCAGCTAATGATTAATTTGCACCACCAGCAATTTGGGGTCCCTTCTTATTTTGAAACTAAACTTGGTTTTACTGAAAATCCGGTTTAATCTTTTTACTTTTCTTGTTGATTACAATTATTAAATGAATAAGGACCATTATTATTAATTTGTCTCTAGTCATTGTGTGTTTTTACTCATAAAACAAACTGCAAATCCAACCATGTGTCAATGATCGATGCAATATGCAGACAGTTCATTTATTGAATCTCTGTGAAAATTTTGATTCCGCCACGGTAGACAAATCAGAATATGAACCAGGAGTTACGACATTAATAGCCACGTAAAGTGTTGGGAACTTGTGAATATAATGTTCTTTGGAATAAAATATTGTATGTTACATGTAACTGTTCGTTATTTTCTTAAATCATCATTTAATTATTATACATAAAAATTATAACCGTGAAAAGTAAAATAGTACCTTCACAACTGACCCCATATTTTCCGCACCATAAAAACACATTTCTCTTTTCTTCTTTCTTAAAACAAATTTAGCATTTCATCAAAATATAACTAAGATTAAGATTCCTTAAGGAATCATAATTATTAGTTTGTGACAATGGAAACAAGCAAGAAAGAGGGGAAAGGGAAAATGTCTTGTACAAGGTTGCAAAAAAAAGCACCTTTTTCTCTACAACTAGATGACAAAATGAATGTTGATGGTTACAAAGTACCTTTCAATTTCATGGAAGAAGCTTCTTCTAATTGTGCAATTCCTTTGTTGTCTCCACTTATATTTTCTCCTACAACATCTCAAGATGAAAATGTTAAGTGTGTTGACAACGTTAATGGACAAGCCAAAAACATTATTCAAGGAAATGGTCCTTTGGAGAATAGTGGTAATTGGCAACATCCTGCTTTAGGGACGTATACACAACCTTCGACCATTTTCGCCTTGTTTCAGTCACAATGCACCCTTGCAAATTCAGGGCGTTGAGGTTTATCCTTATATATGTTGCTTCCTACCCTCCAGAAATGTTGTTGTACTCGTGAAGAATACTACAAAAAATGCATTTGTTTTGAAGGATCCAAAACACACTCTACGTTATTTCTGAGTATTGGTGAATTAGATTGTACTATTTCCTGAACTTGTGACATTAATAAGTCGAACCTTCTCTTATATAATAAAATAAGAGGTTAAGGATCGAGTAGTGTGTATTTGTTTTACAAAGTAAAACCTTATTTTGTTATCTTGTTTGTATATTCATTTGAGTTTGGATTCGTAACTGTTTGAGATGATAAAGTTATCATGTTTTACAATCTGAGAAACCAACGGGATGACAAATAGGCACTTAGTATAAATGAATCAAAGTCGAATAGAAAGTACGATTCAAGAATGCACTGCCGGGTGGCTACGCCATGGGAAATAATACTTGATTGTATTCTATGTTACACCAACTCATATCAATTTGCCATACATTATTTAATATTAACATTCACGTTAACAGTATATTTCATAACAATACGCATCAATTAACTATAATTGCAAGATTAAAAAACAGCATATATATCAATTAACTAAAGTCTTGACCTGTCTCAGTTTTTATCTTTCCAATTGCTAGCACGTAGGTAACAAATTATACAAGGTACCCACCCGTCTAAAGCACGACAAATATGTAACAAGGCAAAACACAAAGTTGTAAATAGTTGAATGCAGGCAGCACATTAAATTCATCGAAACCAAGCGGCAGCCGCACTCTAAAACAAAATTGTCAAATGACACATCACAGCTGAATACCTAACAAGCAAATTGGGAATTTATATTAACACAGCTGATCCAAGGAGCACACAGTCATGGTAATAACCCAAAAGGGGTTTCATGAGCTCAGTTCAACTAAAATTACATAAATAAGAGAAAAAGAAATATTCCACTAGTATTAAAAATTAACCAAGATGTTCCAAAAGTGTTACAACACTTGGCCAACCAAAAAACTTATCCACGAAAGAAGCAGTAGGCAACTTCGTCTCCTCCAGTTTTTACTTTCACTGAAATACCATCAACAAAACAAGTAAATCAGCTTGATTGACTCCCAATTTGAGCTCCTTAATGTTGCATTAGGTTTTCGTTCAACTGCTTCAGAAGTCAAACTCTCCATTTGCCTAGACAAGTAACCAGTGATTAACTCAAAGGATAAAAACAACAGTAACAAAAACAGGGACTTACTTAGCAAATAAAAAAAGATAAGTAGAACAAAAGGTTCTAAAAATCCAACCTTATTGAAAAGAATGTCTTTATTATTTATGTGCATTATGCCATCCTTAAGAGTGCATTTCCACCTGCTCTTTGTACGTGTCACCTACAGAAGTTTGTATCAAGTCAGCTTTTGTAGCACAAGTCAAGACACTTCCATGTTTTTAGATAAACAACAAATGGGGTATACAAAATCTTCCCCACTCAATACATTAACCAAAAAACATCATAACCTTGTCAAACTGAGCCAAAACAAGATGTGCTGTGTTTAGATCCTCCCCTTGGTCCACATCATCCAAATCATCATCGTCATCTTCATTCAAGGGCTCGTCATCATCATCAATATCATCATTCTGAAGGGCAGGAGCAGGAGTAGGTGCTTGCATATCTAAAGGATGCAAAGAAGATGTTCATGCAGCATCAGAATAAAGATAAGTTACAGCAAACTAGAAATTATGCAACTGAGAATAAATTACCATTTGGTGCTGGTGTGTTGACTATATTATAGTCTTCATTGACCACCCCTTGATAATAGATCTTCAAGTTACGAGAAAACAAAGAAGGTTACAAAAATATAATTCTGAAGAAGACAGATTTCATGTTTCTCAAACAATCTGAGGAGAAGAGGATAAAGAAGTTCTCATCCTCACTCCAACAAAAGATCTAGAAGCAGAGTTAAATGTTACAGGATAGGCACAATAGTAAGGACAGATTGTATTTGTTATTCAACATTATGATTACAGACAGGATTCAGAAACAAACACTAGGTAACACTTCTCTTTACTAGTTGATCATAGTCCAAAATTTAGGGCAGAATCTAGGAATGGATGTTATACTGACCAAAATACCAAGGTTAGGGGATTTCAAAATAGAAGAAACGTGGCAGGTAATTGTTTGCGAAAAAGATGTGAAACTTCAGTCAAAAGTAAAATAGAATGGAGTTAGGTTATTTATTTATGCAATTCTTCATTGATGTATTAACCAGGTTGACTTTTCATGCAGGTTAAGAGAGAAGAGTTCCACTGATTTGTTATATTTGAGTATGTTAGAAATATGTTAAGATAATAGTAGGAAGACATGGGTGGGTATGAGATGTCGCATCAAATTCTGACTCCCATTTAACAATAAACTGCTTCCTGATATAGTGGACTTCGCCTTTGAAGGGAAAAAAAAGGTTTTTTCCAGGTCAAACTAAACAAAAATTACATCAACCATCATGGATCAGTGCGTGCTGTTCTTAAACAAAAACAAAATTAGTCTCTGACCTTTTTATAAGTGAAAAAGAAAACAATATTAGTTTACATTGGCGTGAATTCTTAAATATAGAAAATTTTGGTCTTCAACAAGAAGGGTCGGATAATTTGGATGGACACAGACAATCAGATATAAATGAATGTTAGACCATCTTTTTGTGAGCTTATTTAATGTCATAATAACTAAGGTTTTCAGGATCTTGGCCAGCTCCAAACCAACTTAACCATGCCTTCCTACGTAGGTAACTGTCTATCCCATCAAAATACATGCCTATGTTCATCAAAAGAAAAAACCAACATATCTGTTTCTCATTCAAATAAGCACTTTGTGGACCAAGTCAATAAAATACTAAGATTTTGAATTACTGGGTCACATTACCCCTGACAAGGGAAGCTTCATTGGGTTGTGGTGGTAAGTGGGAACAAGGCATGTCAGCCATTCATATGCATAACCATTTCCCTGATGCACATGGGATAATGCTCAAATCGATCATAACCACAGGTGAGCAGTGTAAGGAAGTCGGCTAATCATTATAACAAGCTTATTCTGCTAAGAGATCTATAATCTAAATTTTGATCGTCTTGATCTATTGGAAGGTGATCTACAAAAAACACCTTTCAAAACTCAAAAAGCATTTGGAATTCATTCTCAGAGTATAAAAGGTAACTCTCAGGGCACCTCAAAATTAAAATGCCACAATGGAAGCAAAAGCAGATAAATTACACATGGATTATTACTGCAATAAAAATAACACATGTGCAATCAGCAGGATAATTACGACTTGAATAAATAGGACAAAAGACATAATCTTTGTATAGCATGTGTCTATGCCTCTCAATGAGGATGTAGAACTTACATTGGGTGTAGAAAGTGCATCATCATAAGAGTCGGGAATTGGACCGTCAAATTGAGGAATTCTATAAGCAGAAGCCTGGACAGGACCAACTGTGACCAACTCAAGCTGAATATTGCTGCCTTCACCACTCTGTAAAGGACCAACTGTGATCAAACCAATACATCTTGTTCTTGCTATAGGTTATTTTGAAATGCAGAAACATAATTCAAAAGGGTGATCACCAAATGGAGTGCATCTATTCAGACAAGTAGGGCACCACTACGCTTATCTTGTAATTATGTAATTCCATGCCAAGAACTCTATTTTAATAATGTCGGTAACTCAACTCCATCCTCCTTGTAGGAATTAATTTCCCAGAAATGACTCATGTTATTGACCTCGCAGCAAAGTAATCGATCTACTTTCTCTTCCCACCCCAAGCTAACCCAAAACAAAAGGAGCAGGAGCAAAAAGAGGTGTTTTTGTGTGTGTGGGGTGGG
>NW_006239053.1:561298-628829 GCF_000226075.1 Solanum tuberosum
GATTGGCTATCAAATTATATGGAGGATGCACATATCGAGGATATAATGGTCTCATCTAGCAGTGAGAGCATCGATCTACTTTCTCTGCCCACCCCAAGCTAACCCAAACAAAAAGTGGGGGGGGGGGGGGGGGGGGGGGGGGGAGAGGTGTTCTACATCCATGGATATAAAAACAGACTTCATCTAGTATTTTTGAAATGGATGTGTGGTCATACAAGATTGGATATCATATTATACAGAGGATGCAAGTAGCACATATCAAGGATAGAAGGAGCAAATGAATTCTGTGATAGACTGGGCATGTCCTACGTAACCCTCCATATGCACCAATACGGAAGTGTGATGATACAATGATGAAGATGTTACAATGGGACAAGTTAGTCCTAAAATAACATGGCAAAAAGTTATCTCAAAAGACTTGCAATTTTTCGAAATAAGTAGCTAAGTAAAGGACCTCAATGAAGCACCCAAGGGTGTGGCCTAGTGGTCAATGAAGTGGTTGAGGTCTCAGGTTCAAAACAGGAGATAAAAAAACACTAGGTGATTCTTCCCGCCTTGGTAGACAGAGTTACCTAGGTGAAAGGTATCCCATTGAGTTAGTTAAGGTGTGTGAAAGCTGGCCCGAACACCTCGGCCAAAAAAAACCCTCAATGAAAGCAAAGGATAGATATAGGTGACACTAATTAGTTGGAATTAATGATTAGTTGTGGCTACACTTTAGCTAGAGATTCATACATCAGCAGAGGGATTATGAAATTCAGAGAATCTCCTTTTTAAAAAACGCATCTGTCTCTCTCTGATAGCAGACAATTCCACTAAATACATGCTACTTCCCACCAACATAGATATTGGATTACTCTATCCACCAAGACTTAGACACATGGAAAGGATACATACACC
This sequence comes from Solanum tuberosum, assembly GCF_000226075.1. Lineage (NCBI taxonomy): Eukaryota > Viridiplantae > Streptophyta > Magnoliopsida > Solanales > Solanaceae > Solanum > Solanum tuberosum. The sequence continues at coordinate 562,199 of NW_006239053.1, forward strand.
CCCCCCCCCCCAAAAATAAACCCAGCTCTTTCCAGCTATAATGCTCATATGATCACAAGTCTTGTTTGCTAAAGTTAAAGAGTTAATATCACAGATTCATGATATATATTCAAGTATCCCATTCAGTGAATAAGCAAAAACCCTGCCTTTAAGTTGTCATATATTGAATCTGCAGCACCATCTTGTTGAGGTATGTATCCCCCATTATGATATTGAGGTGGAAAATCTTCCCTTTTCCGCTTTCCAGCAGAATTCATAAAGAAGTCCTGCAATTTAGCTGACATCAAGTCCAATACTGAACCAAAAGGTAACATGTTTAGAGCCAAGAGAAAGGGAAAATTCAGCAGTATAGGACATTGACATGATATATAAATAGGTGTGTTCTTGAGTACACAAGAGGGTTGAAATTAAGAGTTCAAATCAAACTCAAATATTTCCTTCCCTGGATTTATACACAATACTCAATTGCATCCAACATGATGATGTAAACTCAATATTACAAAGAAAAGCATCTAACAACTACCCCTTCCCACCCTAAAGAACATAAATAATGAGTTCATGTGTTCAATGCACAGCAACTTTCTGATATTAAAATATGTACGAAGCAAAGCAATTTCTAATTAGCACCTCCCTCATTAGGATGAATCCCTGCATTTTTTATTAAATTGGTCTCCAGATTACTAAGTGTTGCTTTGAGCCCTAAAGTCAATGAAATCAGGAAGAAAAATAAATTCTGAACAAGAGTTTTTCAAGACCGATCTGCAGTTAAACAACCACACATTTCTCAGCATCTAATAATACTTGCTCACTACAGTCACAGAAGCCAAGATTGGCAAGGATCCTTTCTAAACTACCAAGATAAGTAACTGTACAAGTTCTTACTAAATGTTTAAAAAACGTCAGTTTGGTAGTTTCCAGAGAGAAAAAAGAAGGATCATCTTTAAACGTCATTTTGGGAGTTTCTAGTTGCTCTTGTTTGCCTGTCTACATAAGAGGAAATTTTCCAGGTGTGGAAGTTAAAATTATGCATGTGTATGTATGTTTAATAAAAACATGTGACGCGATTTACAAGAAAGATGATGTGGCCTTTCTTCTTTAGCAAATATATAAAAGCATAATATTTCACCTGAGTCATGGGTTGCTGAGAACCTCCACGATCACCAACTTCCTCTCGGCCTTCAACATAAGCTGCAGCAGGAGGAAGGCGACTAATGCTAATATACATATGTATCAAAATGATTTGCTTCCATGGAATATATTTAAATATTTTGCTCACCAACATTAACATCAAGGGGAGGTCTTTGATTCAACCAAGGGGAGGGTGGATGCTGCACAAGTAAAATCAAACTTTTCAATACCATACTATCTAGCAACCAGAATACTAGCAGCAACCGAAAAATGGGAAAGGCCAGCAAATTATCCTATTAGAAAAACTAAAATGTGCATGTCACCAACGTAAATCATACACAACAGATGCAGATTCCTTTGTAGAGAACACAACCAGGACAATGAAATGCCTACCATAAATGGGCTAGGTCTCCCTGGACCGGCTTTCAGCTCAGTTGCACCACCAGTATCATTCAAAGGAGAGTAATCACTAGGTGTAAAAGGAGTGCCACCTGTAGGAATATTATACATTGAGCTATCAGCTGTTCCAGGAAGAGGTGTTTGAGCAGTTCCTGGGAGGGGTGTCTGCACTGTTCCAGGTAATGGTGTCTGTGCTGTACCAGGCAAGGGAGTCTGCAATGGAGTCTGCAAGTTGGGAGCATACAAATGTCAATTTAGGAACCTAGCTTGCTTACCAATCAAAACCAGGCAAGCTAAAACCAAAAAAAAAAAACAATTACTCACTGGAGGAAACAGTATATCCGCAGTAGGAGTTTCATACTCCTCATTGCCTTCATAAGGCATATTAAGGTCATGAACAGGGGTTATTGGACCTCCAGGGGTCGCTTTGGCAGCTGAATTCCTTTCAATCGTACCCAATATTGCCCCAGCGTTCATCATCTTCACCTCCCATAACTAAAATATTCACAGAAAATCACCAAACTTAAAACCCTTAAATTCACCAAGCTGGATCCATAACCATTAGGAAAAAAAACAGAAGCAAGAAACAGGGTAATCAGATCAACCAACCAAAGCCCCATTAGAATAGTAATCCACTAAATTCAACCCCCATAAATACCCAATCTTAAATCGCGTCTAAAAATTGATGGAAAAAGAGAGATTACTGCTTGGAGTTCCTTGAGGATGCTCTCTCCTGGACCACCGTTGTTGATAAACTCATCACGGACCTTGCTGATAACATCTTCGATGACATGGATGTAAACATTGCTGGTAGTAGAACTCGCCATTCCTTCCAAACCTAGGGCTTTATCAAGACAAATAGATAGATAGAAATTCGAATAGAATAACGATCCTATGAAACTAAACCCTAATCGATTGATAACGCATCGGAGAAAAAGGGCCTAGGGTTTTCGAACGCCGGTGAAGGGTTTGAAGTGAACGGAGCGGCGGAGAGAGAGATGAAAGGATAGGGAAGAGCGGAGGTGAAGACGAATAAAAGATTGGAATATAAATAGGTTTGCATCCGATTATATGAGCGAGTACACGTGGCGGTATCTGCTAGCTCCTAATTTTAGTCAATTTTGGAGAAATATAGTAATACGTAGTTTTAACAAATTGTGGAGATTTTTTTTCCAAAGACAGACAATGGGTGGATCAGCTTAAGGCGGCCCAGAGCTATGTCACCAAATACATAAGTAGCTCTTTTCTTTTTATTTTATTAAGGAGAAAAAGTGAAAAATGTTTCAAAACTATGTTAATTTTATTTTTTGTTACAATATATATTCTATATTAGTTGATTAGCTCAAAAATATACTTCAATTTAGTCATATAGATGGAAATATTATTCCTACTAACGATTGCTTCCAAACATGAGGGGAAGGGGGAGTAAGGAGTCAATTTTGCTCTTTAAGTATTCTGAACAAGATATTCTGGTATTTGTTTTTTTAGTTATTTTATTTTATTGGGAGGGGGTGAAATGTAAAAAAATATAATAAATTATGTGTGAGAATAAATAAAATGAGAAATTTGCATAATTTTTTTATCCTAAAATATATCGTATCTTTATGCTATTAACAAAAGTTTTTAATAGGATTTTTTGAAGTATTCACTTTTTTAGCTTGTTGAGCTCTACCATTGTAGTGTAACCCAACCTATGAATTTCGTTGAATTCCTTCACCAATTGAGTACCAATAGCTTTCATCATGTAGTTATCATATGTTTCATGCTTGCTCATTCACTATTGACAATTTTTCACGCCAATTTCATGATTTCACGTCCTTTTGCCATGAGAATTGAAATCGTGACACGATTTGTGTCATGTGTTATATATCATATCACGGTTATTAAAAGTTTTCGTGAAGTGATAAATACTCTTCGTTAATCAGAGGTCTCAAGTTCAAACATGAGTATGAAGTCGTTTTTTTTTATAGAGAACACTTTACCTCCCAAATTAAAATGAAACATATTGATGCGAATCCGAATTAGTCCTGCCACACAATGTACCAAATATCGAATGAAAAAACAAAATAAATTATATACATATCATGTCACAAAAATGGTGACACTCCTCATGGTTTGTTGTTCATGTTAGTAGGATATCACATCTGTCTCTATTAAGCATAAAATAAACAAGTGCAACTCAATCCCCACATTTGGCCTGTCAGCCTAAAATATTCATAACTGTCATATTTTATACACAATTATACAATTTTCGATTATTTCGCCTCTTTAGGCTAATTTTACAAGGAACGTAAAGCCCATTTAAGTGGGCTGGTATGGGCTGGCATATGGGCTTCAATTATGACCCAACAACTTTTTGAGAGGACGTAACCAGTCGGTTCGTGACATTAGAAACTAAGGGTCTTTTAGGGGTCGTTTGGTTTGCAGATAATATTATTTCGGAACTATCGTCTTTGGATTATAATTCTAGGATTAATTTATCCCATTTGGAAGGTGAATAAAATAATATCAAGTTAGATGAGATAAAGTGGGATGTTTAGGATCAAGCCGGGGAAAAAATTTACATTTAGCCATATGATTTGAAAATTGAAAAGACTCGACTTTCTTAATTATGGAGTAAATTTTAGCACTATGTTTTCAGTATTTATTCAAGTAACTTCACATTTAAATCAGTTTTGGCCTGTTTGCAAACATCTCACGCGGACTATTAATAGTTAGCAAACGTTTTATTCTTATGTGTTTTAATTTAACTTTAATATACCGTCACGCAGTTTAAGTACATAAAAGAAAAGCTTTGAATATCCTGATCTTAAATTCAAATACATGCATCAAGCATCAAAATGTTATTTGAATATATGATCTTAAACATATCACGTATGATATTAAATTTTATAAATTTATCGTACGAATGTCGAAAGACAACCGATTAAAAATTATAATTTATCTTTGTTCTGCTTAATGATCTCTTAATTAGTAGTGAAATAGGTCTAAAAGTTCGAGTTTAAGATGTTTTTAGTAAGATACAAACACAAACGCCCTTTACAGCCTGCAGCGCTCCAGGCAGTATTTGGCATAATTTTCGCCCTTTGCAGCCTGCAGCGCTCCAGGCTGTATTTGGCATAATTTTCTACTACAGGTTCGAGGCAAAATGGATACTGGCGCAGGCAGGATGCTTAGAATCTGCCCTTAGCCTCGCCAAAAAGCCAGATATTTAAACCGCGCCCGAATGTTTCTTCACCACAAAGTATCTGATCAAGAAAAAGACGAATTTAAGATTTAAAAATTTACAAGATTAAATTTAAATTAATATATAATAATAATTGAGTTCTTCACCACAAAATATCTGATCAAGAAATAGACAAATTTAAAATTTACAAGATTAAATTTAAATTAATATATAATAATAATTGAGTTATTAATTAAAGTTATTGAGTTCCCACATATCCGTAGGTTCTCTTCTAAGACTCGGATATGCATCAATCTTTAACAAATTGATAGGTGAAAACACCCCAAAAATAGCTTTGTAATATCAATAATAGTTTTTTGGAAAATCCGTAATTGCTAGGTGCTATTTTATTTTTATTTTTGCGCAATAGATCGCAAATTATACCAAAGGCAAAAATTACACCCGGTCTAATCTTTCTTCTGAAATATCGCTTATTGGACCAACTCAACCACTCTAATGACTTAATATCAATAAAATACACTATTTTTTATCTGATATGTTTAAGATTCGAATATTTAAAAATATATAGATGCATTATATAGATGTATAATTTAAGTTTCCAAATATAAATTGACATACTATAAATTGGAAGGGGTGGATCATGTATGAGGTCACAAAAACCAGCAGCAGCCCACAGATGAATATTCATTCTGAAAGTTCTATTTCAATCTAGGATTCAAAAGTGCGGCAAAACCATCTTTGCTGTATTAGTTACAGAGACACTCAGCACACTTTGCAGACTTCCGCGTTGCATGCTTTGATATCTCCATCTCTCATGCCAAAACAAATCATGACCAATTCAAAATTTAAAGAGTATTTTTACGTTTTAATTTATTTGTCTGATCTTGACTTTACACGAGGTTTACTAAAGATTTTAAAGATGTTTGATTTTTGTGTCTTAAATTATAGATATGTATAAAATATACTAAGTAATATATTAATTTATTCTTATGCTATATACATGTACATCGAAATTTGAAATGAAAAAGTTACAGAAAAAGGAAAATATTTTAAAAAAAAGTGAAATAGATAAATTGAGAAGGACGGAGTATGAGTTTGGGTACTTGTGATTTTAGTATGATTTATTTTAATGGATTTGATTTGTTTTTTTTATTTGCACGTAATGCAAATATTGTATGTCAAGACTAATCGTTATCTTACATAGATGGATGTAGCCTTTCTTAGTTCCTAAATAAAGTTAGTGTTATCTTCCCAGTCAATAGAAGTGTGTCAAATTAAATTTTATTTTTTTAGAGAAAAATTGTATAAAATAGCAAATTATTAATTCAAAATAAATGTTATAACCACATTTTTATTTAATTCGATTTGCCACTCGCCTCTCTCCCCAGAAATCTCGCTCGCCACTCTCCCTCGCCTCTCACAATTTATACAAACACAAATGTATAAATTGTGTTTGTGTTTGTATAAAACATACAAATACATATCTTTTCGTCCTATACACTTATAATTATACAATACAAATCTTTTCCTGCCCAGTTCTCTTTTGCTTTTCTCTCTTTCTCGCTTATACAAACACAAATTATACAAGATACAATGTATAATTTGTGTTTGTATAAAGCGAAAAAGAGATATTTGTATACAAATCTATCTGTATACAAAAATACAGTTACATATACAAATTTATATTTAATACACAGAATACATATATCCATACACGACTAAAAATCACAACAAAAAAACATATACTTACACAACTTACGGTTGTATACAAAAATACAGTTACATATACAGATTATATACATACACAAACACACACACACACATATATATATATACACGAATATATACTTATACAATTGATTTTTATGTATAAGTAAACCAAAATATATAGATTAATAGTCATAACAAACATAAAATTTGCTATGAAACACAATGATGCAAACTATAGCTACAACATACAAATATAATTTTTATATTTGCTAAACCTAAATTTTACTCTCTTTTTTAACATGGATCATATGAAATTCATTCCGGTTTGATAGAAAGCGACACTATAACAAAAGCAATAGATTTTTTAAATATTTCCCACAAAAATATTTAATTTTAATTGAATTAATATCATTATATTTAGAGTCATTAAAGTCTTTATTAATATTTATAACAATTTTTTAGTTAAAAATATTTATATTTATTATTGTCTCTTAATATACTATAGCAAACAATTATAGTATGATAACTTATAAGTTACGTGAAAACAACTTTTATGTAAAAAAAAATAAGAATACAATTCAGTTTTCAAAAGCGAGTAGTATAGTTTAGGTTTTACTTGTTACTCTCTCCGTTTTTAATTGATCATCATATTAAAAATAGTTATCTCATACTAATGGTTCCCCTTACTAAATTTAAAAAACATCAATTTGAATACATTTATGAAACTAATGAAGTATTGTACATTAATATATTGTGTTTGTTGATCTTCTAATTCACCTTGTAGATAGAAATACAGAAATGGCTTTTCATGTGATGTCCGAACTCTCAAAAGCTATTCTTGTTTCCAATAGTAAAGTAAATCGTATGAGGCACTTTGGTTAACACTGAAAATCACACACACACACTTGTTTGCCTCTTTACTGCAGAGAGAGACACTGAGCATGTATTGAAGAGATACATGTAGCATTTGAAAACATACGTGTACACACTTTCTTGCATAACACTACACCTGCTTTGTTTCATCTATCCTTCTTCCTTCTTTCTTAGTCATGCTCATGCTTAATTTAAATTAGTTGGATCTATATATATCACTTCGAACACCATCGACTAACGTTTTGCGATTAGAGTTTGAATAAATTTGAATTTATATCGAAAAGTGTACTTATCATTTTATCACAATCTTCATTCGCTTAGACTTGAAAATTACTTGCTTCCATGGTTCAATCTTCAATGCTATTTTTTGTAACACCTTTTAATTTATGTGATATAATTTGAATGAGTCAAATAATATATGTCATATGTATATATAAGATCATAGTATATTCATCATTAATTTATATTTATATAACGATAAAAAATAATTATAAACATTTGCTAATTTTTTTAAAAAAATTATTAGAAAAAAATGTGTTAAAAAGGAAATAAACAATATATTTATTTGAAAAATGAGTGTTTTTGACCCATTAAATAACAATAAAGGTATTTTTGGACCAAAATATTGACGATAAGGACATTTTGAATCAAACTACAAACGGAAGACATTTTTATTCTTTTCGCATAGTTTAAAGACATTTTTGACTCTTTTCCTATTTTTAAATAAATGAATTATGCAGTACTCCCTTTAGTCCATAAAGGGTAGAGGTACTATGCCCCATAGCAAAAATATTTAAGAATGAATATTAAAGTTACTTATTTATTACTATTGTTTTGATTATTTCTAAACTATTTTTCTAAAAATTATTACTCCTCGGAGAAGCAATACTTCCTTGGAAACCGTCTTTGTCTGTCATTTTCTTTACAATTGTCAAGCCAGGCTGCCAATCGCCAACAATCCAAATTCCCTCTAAAACATCGATCCTAACACGTGTCCTTATCTTTAATCAATTCTTTGCATTATGCAAATTCATTGTAAGTGACAAAACCCTGATTATCAGTTGGGTACAAGGGCAGTTGGACCAGCAACAAATAAGACTTGTCGCGGAGGAGTAAGTACTTTTTCAGTTTTAATTAAATGTTTTGGGTTTGAATTTCCAAGTCTCTTTATTTAGAGAGCATTTAACCTCCAATATATGATTTTTTGACACGAATCTTAATTTAATTTAATTTATATATAGGTATTAAATATCGAATAAAAACCAAAAAGTATATTAGGCTTTCTTTTAATTGAGAGGGGTGTATGAAATTTTGTTTCATTTTACTAAGTACTAATAATGTTGTTAGTGGAGTACATTTACTAAAAATAGTGAGACAGAGAGGAAGTGATAGTGAAAAGACAATAGAAAGTTGGGAATGAGAAAGGTGGCAATATGTTAGATGGAGTGTCACTATCATAACTGTGTGGAATTGTTGGCCACAAGGAATAAGGGATACGTGGAGACTTTTCCATTTTTTCAGCAAACAAAATTTCGGGTTTCTTGCACTAAACTCAATATTTACAAGATTAAGTTCCGTTTGGCAATTTTGAGATAAAATGTAAAACTATTTTGTTAAAAATTTAGTTTAAATATCAGAATTAATTATACTAACAAAATTAAAAAGCTATCAATACACAATAAGCAATGTTATATGCATTATTTCACAAAATATAAAATGTGTAATTATAAAAAATTTAAATTCTTAAAAAAAAGGAGAAATTTTCGCAAATAGTCACTATAATAAACTTAATTATGGTTCATAGCTATAGTTTAAATATTTATGGTCTGTAACTACAGTTTAAGTTGCTTCGTTTGTATAATTCGCTGGTATATTTGTATAATTAAGTTATTTTTGTATAAACTCGAAATAACGAATTTATACAATTAGTCAATTACAAATATCAAAAGTGCAAACAGTTATAAAAATTATATTATACAAATTCTGAATTATACAAAAGTTATACAAATTATATTATACAAGTTTCAAATTATACAAAACTAAAAAGTTAAGCCGCGTAATTATAGCTAAAAGTAGATCGCAAATTATAATTAAGACAAATTATAATTATGTTAACTAATTAACTAGTATATGTTTGCCTATACGCGTAATTTTTTAAAAAAAATTAACTCTTACTATTAAAATTTAAAGAAACGACTATTTATATCAATTGTGTCGAGCGCGAATATCAAAGGAAGCTTTGCGGACAACTCGTCTCACCCGTCAACATCGCGACCTGCTATGCCTACCTCTTCCGATCCCCTACTTTAGCCACGTTTCTCACTTTTAGCTCTTATTAAAATATTTAAAATATTTTTTGAAAAAAATATCAAAAACATTTTTGAATCTAGCATAAATTTTTAGTTTTATCTTCGAATTATTAACGATCTTAAAAATATTTTCTATTTGACTATCTCAACTTAAATATGATCTGATCTCAATCTACCACATGATTGAAATTGAAAACTCTCCTAAACTTGACGAGAATTTTAGGGATGTATTACACATATGTGGCAAGATCAAAAGTGTATTTAAGTTTATTTAGTCAAACAAAAATGTATTTTTAAGATTGTCAATAGTACGAAGTGTTTTCAATATTTTTTTTCATATTCTTTATCTTCATCCGGTATTCCATATTTGTATGGGAGTCCAATTAATTTGAATTCATGTTGCATATTACCCCATTCAAGGAGAAGCACTCTCTATTAAAACTTTCTCATACTCAAGGCTCAAATCTAAGATTTCAAATTTAAAAAAAAAATCCAAGACCTTAATTCCAGATTGTCCCACACATCCATTCTGTAGATATTTTCCCAATTTTATATTTTCATTTTATTTAATGAGTATGATCTAATTAATGATCAAATTGACATTTGCGGAAATGTTGTTAGGTCTTTAACAAATTGAGGCGGACAGCATATTTATTTTGTTTGAAAATTCATTTACGTGTCACAGAGAAAGTAATTTTTTCGTACCACATTTCATGTTCACTTTTCCTTCTTTTATAGTAATATTATATAACGAAAAATCTTTTTGGTCAAAAAATTTGGCCAGGATGATATTTTTCCTATGATATTTTAACTTTTAAATATTCTTACCCTTTTAACTTAAATACATTTTAACTAAAAAATGATCAGTTTGTTTTAAAATAAAAAAAATTATAATTTTTTTAATTTTCAAGCCAAATTCTAATCATATTTTCTGGCTATTTATCACTTCCCATTATATAAAATACGTGTTAGATATGAAAAGACGAATGTTATCATAAAGGAAAACATACGGACACAAATTCTTTGGTTTAAGACCCTCTGCACTTAAAACACATGAAGCAACTGTTTTGGTTGATTGTAAATTTGTAATGATGTGTTGCAGTTAGTAATCTTTTTAGGATTCATGCTATATGAAATTACGATATCATAATAAAAAACTATGAGATAAAATTAAAATTTTGCTTGGACATACGATATAAAATTTTACTTTCTCATAAATATAAGAATCTCATAAGTTGTAAAATTATTAAAATAGCCTCAATTATTTATTCAGTCTTATCAAATACACAAAAAATTATAACATTGCATAATAAATTATTACAAAGTTATTTGTTCTCCACTTAAGTAATTGTTTCATCTAAGTTTAATTGATCAAACTTTAATTCAATAAAAAAAAAATTGAACATAAATTGTAGTGTGCTAGTCTTTAATATAATTCTCCCACATAGTATGTACAATATTCTCACGTTGAACTTGCATTTCTTAATCATATGATCGAAAAGACGAACCAATATTGTTACTTTGAGCCATTTGTTGGTCAATATCATCCGCAACTATATTTTAATGCTCATAGACCATACATATTTCATTACTCCTTTGGTATTTTCACAAATAATTATGTAACACTACATAAATTATGACAAATTTTACTTGTGTGTCAATGTCATAGTGGTTCATGTTTTATTTCACTTGTGTGCAATTACACAATTTTCAGTGCATTAATTTCATACTATAATTAAACATATTGGAAGTAGTGATTATCAAACATACATCACCAATTTTGTCCATTTGCATATTAAATGGCTTTAAACATTTTCATTTGTAGCCAAAAGAGAACTTTTATTTTAATCATGAAAAAACAAAAAAGTATTACTCCCCCGTTCTTATTTTATATTCACAAAATCAATTATTACTTTATTATTTTCACCAAATTTAAAGTAATAATAAATTTTATGTTGATGAGAATGATCATTTTTAGAAACTAATGATGTGATTATAAAATTTATTTATATATGCATGGTTTGTAGATATAAATATGTGGTTGTTTTAACAAAATATAAATTTGTGAGTCAATTTTTATAGAGGAAAGATGTTAAAAACCCCTCAATCTATACCCGAAATCTCAACTACACATTTATTCATTACAAGAGTCCTATTACCCCCTTACACTATTTTAAAGTCAAATTATTTGCTTCCTAAATGATGAAGTGGCAAAAAAAATGTAGTTCACTCTCTCTTTGAGAGTGAGAGGTAAAAATAATAATTAAAACTTTAATTTTAAAAGTATTTCTTAAATTTCATATTATAGTGTTTTTATCCTTCAAAAATCTCTATGTTTTCTTTAATTTTTTTAATCGTCTTTCTTCTTCTCTTCATCAAAGAAATATCGGTGGCTTTTTATTGACTTTGTTCTTCTCTTCGTCAAAGCAACATCGACGGCAGCTCCACTCCACCACCAGGTTGCCGCCCTCACCAACCTTTCATCATTAAGTTAACTTTTATTCTCAAATCACAAATTTCTCAAAGTAAATTCACTTCTCATCAGTGTGAAAAATTGATAATAGCTCAAAATTAAAATTGAAAGTCATCGGCGGCGGCTTTGCTCCACCACCAAGTCGCCGCTCTCACTAACCTCTCATCATTAAGGTAACTTTCATTCTCAAATCACAAATTTCTCACAATATATTCACTTCTCATTAATGTGAAATATTGACAATAACTCAAAATCAAAATCGAAAGTCAAGAGGATCGAACTTTTGAGTCATTAATGAAGAAAAAATCATCAAATAGCAGATCCATCAATGGAGTAGATTCATCAATGAAATCATTGGGTGACAAACCCATTAATGGAAAAGACCCAATAATCGAAATGGATTGCTCAACATTATTAAATTCTTGCTTCAATAGAAAGCATGAAATTTTTTCTAGTGTTCATAACTCCGGTGAAGTTCGAAGAAGATGGTGACAATAATAGAATGTATCCTCAAATCTGGAAAATCAATTTGTCAAGATCAAAATAAAAGAAGAATGGAAAAGGCAAGTGAAAGAGGGAAATATAGATGAAAAAAGTAATTACAGAATAAAGGATTTTTTTTTTAAAAAGCTAATATTACGTGGCAGGGCGCGTGCAATTCACCTTTTTATATAAATCTGGGCGTGCATTTTTAAGGGGGTATATATTATACTTTTAAAATGTTCAGGGGGGTAATAGGACCCCCGTAAAGAATAAATGTATAGTTGAGAATTGGGTAATATATTGGGGGGAGGGGGGTTAGAACATTTTTCTCATTTTTATATAAAAAATCTCAAATAATGATTCGGAATTCCCAAATCATGATTTTTGGAGATATGAGATTTCATCTCATGATATGAAATCATAAGAGGGAATCGGTATGAAATGACATGTCCAAACACTGATTTCATCTCACAATTTCATATCGTGATATGATATTGCATGGCCAAACACCTACTTAGTTTTCGATATCCATATGGAGCCCAATTGTTTTAAATTCATTCCATGTAGGAACTCATCTAGAAGAAAATACTTCTTACCAAGAACTTTTTTATATTTGAGACTCAAATCCAAAATCTTTAATTAATTCGTCCACTGCATTACATCGAATATGTTACAACCAATAATTAATATCTCTTGGGACCTAGGTCATTAACAAAATGAATAGAAAAATCGCTTAAATGTAAATTAGATATTTCTTTTTTAAACAAATCATAAAATTATAAAAATAGAAATTGAGTGACATAAAAAATATATTTTTCCCTGTAGAAAATTAATTACTCTTTCGTAATTTATATAATATAATTTTAATTTTATTTAAATAATTAAAAAATAATTATAAGTTATTATATATTTTTATTTTAATTTATTTATCCAATTTTTACTTGACATAAAATTTATTAAGAAAGTAAAAGAAACTGAGTCTTATGATTATAATAAAAATTGATAATATATTATATATTGAAATATTTTTTTATAAAAATAGGTGAAACATGTCATATTAAAATCTGTCATTAAAAACTATCGAGTGACTTTCCTTAAAATAGAGTAAAAAGATAAATAGATGAAGAAAATAATTAATCTAATTCTCTTGATCCTATCGAGCTAAACAAATTGAAACAGCGTAATATTTGACGTAAAATAATTGCACAGAAATATGAAAATGTTTATTTTCTAAAGGGAAAAGGGCCTGATTTACCCCTCAACTTTATGATTTGGAGCTGATATACCCTCCGTTTAAAAAATGGCTCATATATGCCCCTGCCGTTATAGAAATGGCCCATATATGCCCTTTTATTTAACAGACCAATATTTAATAAATTAAAAATTCATTTTTTTATGCTTTAATTTGATAAAATGCCACGTGGCTCTTAAAATACCCCACCCAAAAACTTTTCACCAACCCGACCCAATTGGAAACAAGAAAACCCCACCCACTTAAATAAACCTAGCCCATTTCATTCTATGGTCACCACTGTCCATGCTCAATTCGGAAAAAAAATCAAAAACTTGTTAGGGTTTTAGTGAGCTCTAAACTGGCGTCAATCAGTCTCAATATTGTTCAAAACCTTAGGTAACTTTCGATTACTTTCTTCTCTTTACTTTTAAGGATCTTTGGTGTTAAAAATATAGGATAAAATGTGAGAAAAGTGTAACTGAGTTTACCTACGTGCTTTTTTCCCTTGACATTCTGTCCATGGAAGGTTTATTTTCTTACTTTAATACATGAGTTTATCTCTTTTGTGTGGAAAGATGGAATCTTCGTTGGTCCCCAAATAGTTATTGTCTCTTTAGTTAATTTTAAAATTCTATTTTTCAGGTTGGTTTGGTGTTTAAATGCTAAGGTGGTCCCTATGTCTAATTTATTTGCTTGTTGCAGGTGTCATTTTGAAGGATGATTGAAGAAGTGGATATTGTTTTCAACTATGGGGGTAATTGGGTAATTTCCCCAAAGCTGGGATACAATATAAAAATTTCAGCACACCTGGTATTATAATACTTGTTTAGTTTGTTATGATGATTTGTGTGAAGCTTTTATGTCCAAATTTGGATTTAAGGAAGTTCAACAATTGTTGGTCACTGGTCCATCTGGTACTTATTATGTAATTGAAGATAATGATGGAATTAAGAATCTTCAATACTTATTTTCAAAAGATTTCAAGGTAATAAATTTTTATGCTATAGATGCTCATGAATTGAGAGTTTCTGCCACAAATATCATATATCATACTGAATCATATTTTGTGGATGTTGAAGCTGCTACTGATTGTGATTATAGTGATGTGGAGGATGAAACTCCTTATGAAATGGGCAACAACTGTGAAATTGTTGAATATAATGATGAAGTGCTTCAACGTTATGAACATGAAAAAGAGAGAGTTGTGAGTGATGGACTTGAAAAGTTTAAGGAATTAGAAATGGGTATGACCTTTAAGACTATTCAAGAAGCTAGGCAGGTTGTTAGCTTTTATGCTATGGCTAACAAAAAGAAGTTGAAAACAAAAAAAAGTGATACAAAAAGAATTAGGTATGAGTGTTATGATGGTTGTCCCTTTACTCTTCTCATATCTAAGGATGGAAAATCAGCAACATTTAAGGTTAAAACATTGAAGCCTAAGCATACTTGTGGTGATTCTTTTGTTAATCCATTGGCAACTTATCATACCTTGGCGGTTTATTTTAAGGATGAAGTTCAAAACAATCCAAAATACCCTATCAAAGACATGAGAGGAATTCTTGAAAAAAAATTCAAGTTGAATGTCTCAAGATCCAAACTAAAAAGAGCCAAAACAATGGCTCTTGATAAGTTGGAAGGCAGTTTCAAAGATGACTACAATAGGCTTGAAGCTTATGGTCAAGAACTTAGACAATCAAATCCAGGAACTGATGTGGTAATTAATATCTCTAAAGATGCACTTGAACAAGGCATAAGAAGGTTTTTGAGAATGTACATTTGCTTCAAGGCTTTGAAGGATGGATGGAAAAGTTTGAGACCTATAATTGGTTTAGATGGAACATTTCTCAAAGGAAAATGTAAGGGGCAACTATTAGTAGCTGTTGGGCAAGACTCAATGAATCATTTTTACCCAATAGCTTGGGCGGTGGTGGAAAAGGAAAACACAGGAACATGGACATGGTTTATTCAGTTGTTGAGGATTTCGTTGGAGCTGAAAAATGGTGAAATTGTGACATTTATGTCTGATATGCAAAAGGTAGATTTAATTTATTTTTTCTTATTGCCTTTTCTTTATCTTTTTTCTTACTGTCATATTTTTCTTTTCGATTTTTAGGGCCTGCTGGATGCTGTAGCTAATGTTGTTCCAGAAGCACACCATAGGTTCTGTGTGAGGCATATAGAATCTAACTGGTGCAAGAAATGGCGGAGTGGTGAAGAGAAAAAATTGATGTGGTGGTGTGCATGGAGTACCTATGAAGAAGAATTCAAAGACACTTTGAAGGTGTTAGGAAAGGTGGATGAAGATTCAGCTAGTGATCTTCTTCATTTTCCTGTAATTAAATGGTGTAGGGCATATTTTGATACTCAATGTAAGAATCTAATGGTAGACAATAACTTCACCGAGTCTTTTAACAGTTGGATACTTGAAGCTAGACAAAAACCAATTATTAAAATGCTGGAGGAAATTAGAGTCAAGGTGATGAATATGTTGGTGAAAAATGAAAAAATGGGCAGAAAATGGCAAAATGATATCAGTCCAACGGCTATGAAATTGTACAATGACTATTGATTAATGGCTACCAATTGTACAGTTGAGTTCAATGGAGATTATGGTTATGAAGTGAAAGATGGAGGCACGGACACACATACAGTGAATTTGGAGTTGAAGAAATGCACTTGTAGATTATGGGACTTGGGTGGAATACCATGTCACCATGCCATCAAGGCACTTTTGCATAAAAAAACTGAACCATTGGAAGAGGTTCATTACTGGTACAGAAAAGAGGCTTATTTGTTAACATACAAGCATAAGTTGCAACCAGTTAGGGGTTCTCAATTCTGGAAAATCGACCCTGCTCAAGCAATGGAACCTCCGGAAATGGTAAAACTTGTTGGCAGACCCAAGATGAAAAGAAATAGAGAAACTGATGAGGCAAGTTTGAGAAAGGGGGCATGGAAGCAGTCAAGAAAAGGAACTCTAATGAGATGCAACAAGTGTGGTGATTTTAATCACAATGCTAAGGGATGTTATAAGGTAATCTCTCTTAATTTTTTCTTTTAGTTAAAAAGTGTTCGTTTTTGTCAATCACAACAATTTTTTTGGGTTGAAGGACCATGAAGACAGTGAAAGTTCACATGAAAGAAATAAGAAAGCAAACAGTCAAAAGTCGAGGAGTCGAGCAGGAAAAAACTCTACATGTAGTGCCACTGTAGAGTATGAGACAGAAGCTTCACCCCAACAATTTCAGACACAACAGTCGACTGCTTATGGTCCGGAGATCGGGAATGAAGAAGATCCAGCATTGCGACCAATGGTAATTTCTGAGACAGAAACAAGGATGGAAAAAAGGTCTCGAATATTTGAAGGAATAGGAAGTAGGAAGATTGTTTTTAAAGGGGATGCAAGAGGAATCTCGACCCCTTCGGATCTACCATATTCACCAAAGAAGACTACTTGGAAGGGCAAGAAAGCAGTCACGACTGATCAGTTACAAGCTGAAGTAAAGAAGAAAAAAATGAAGCAAATGGCAATGAAGGGCAAATGGCCCGTGGATACTGATGATGATCTAGTTTAGAAGTCGTTGTGTGGTTGATCATTTTTGACATTAGGTGGTTATTTGGATAGTATTATATGATGTTAAATCCAAACAATTTCTTTTGTTGCTAACCATATAGTAGATATTCGTGGTTGGTTTAACCACCAGAAGGTTAATCTTCTTTTGCTAGTAACTTGTGTTAAGATAATTTTATAAAAATTGAGAATTATATTCTACTGCATCTGGTGTAATTATTGTTAATTGTATTTTGTGCGAGAGAGTAAATTTATGTGCTTTGATTGGTAGCGTTGTTTACATTACGACTAAAATTAGCATTGTTCACGAACTTCTTTGAACTAGTAGATAGCTCACAGATGATTCAACGTGGAATGTCAAGGAGTCATTGATGATTCTCTATCATTTTACCTCGAGCTTTTGATTCTCTTTCATTACTAAATAATACAGAAGTTAACAAAATCACTACACAAGACCAAATAAGGTGAATCAAAAGGTATCATAAATCAATACAATGAACCAAAAGTTAATTACACATAAGTCACAAAACTGCAAGTGAGATGAAAAAGTTTAGTCGCATAATATGGCCTTGGAATCTAGCATTTAAATTCCCAGAAAAGATATGATCCTACAAAGTACTACTATATTTCCAAAATTTACAAACTTTTTGCCTCAGTGAGTGAAGAAAAGAACCCAACTAAGCAACTGAATGTAAAATAACTTCAAACTTTTCTCTCGAATTTTAAGATTTCATAAACGCAATGACTCCGTCCACAGTTCGTTCGCGAACACTCTGAATATGTGGTGTGACGGCCAATAAAACTTCAGCAGACTCTTGATTTTCACTTGTAGCTGCAAGATGTATTAGCATGTAATTATCACTGAACCCTGCCTTTACCACACAACGAAAAGAATTGGCTGCCGCAACTACTAGCAGAGGACACATATTATCATCTCCTATTTAAGCATCAAAATTAGCATGGTGTTTTAACAAAACCTTAATAGCATCTTCCTGGTTGCGATCTACAACGCATATAAATGGTGTTCCAACATCAACATCACTTCGCAAATCAACGCCTACACCTATCGGCAAAAACAATTTAACCAATTCAATGCCCATTTCCTGCATCATTATATGGACAAAATAAAACACATAAGAATATCACTTCAAGCAAAGAATATCAAGAACAAATTTACCCTATAACTCTAACACCAAAGGTCCTTAAAAGAAAAGGGAAGAAAGTAATTGAAACTTACATAAGATTTTGAACAATATTGAGACTGATTGACGCCAGTTTAGAGCTCACTAAAACCCTAACAAGTTTTTGATTTTTTTTCCGAATTGAGCATGGACAGTGGTGACCATAGAATGAAATGGGCTAGGTTTATTTAAGTGGGTGGGGTTTTCTTGTTTCCAATTGGGTCGGGTTGGTGAAAAGTTTTTGGGTGGGGTATTTTAAGAGCCACGTGGCATTTTATCAAATTAAAGCATAAAAAAATGAATTTTTAATTTATTAAATATTGGTCTGTTAAATAAAAGGGCATATATGGGCCATTTCTATAACGGCAGGGGCATATATGAGCCATTTTTTAAACGGAGGGTATATCAGCTCCAAATCATAAAGTTGAGGGGTAAATCAGGCCCTTTTCCCTTTTCTAAATCATCCCATAGAAAAGTGACACCGCGAAAATGACTTCCTTTATATCGGGGTCCTCATTGTATCTGCCATTGATTTCTCTTCTCTCTTCTCTCTCTGTTTACTGCATTTAATTTTTCCGGCAATGGTTCTGTAAACTGCATATTTTTTCTGAGTGGGGACTAAAAATTAAAGGCCTCTTCAGTTTCTGAAGTTGTCTTTGCTTGTTTTAAAAGTGTGAATGGCAGAGGTCTGTTTTGGAGTTGTAGCTGAAACTGATTCATCGTCACCGTGTGAATCAAGTTCACGGGCGGTGAGGAGGAGGAGAATGGAGCTTCGAAAGATAAAAGTCATCGCTGGAGTTACTCAACCCGGAACAGAGAATGGAATTAAACGTCCAAAATTGAAACTTATTTCCGGTTCTGTTTCAAGGATTTGTGATAACGCTGTGGAAAGTTCTAGCACCGACGATGATGAAGAACAACTGAGATTAGTAGAGACGAAAGGGTCACCGCCAACTATTATTTTGACACCATTTTTGGGTCCTTCGAATTCTACTCTCCTTGTTCAAGCAGTGGCTTACCCAAAGTTTGGCTTCGCCTCTGTTTGTGGAAGGAGGAGAGATATGGAAGATGCAGTCGCAATTCATCCTTCATTTTGCCAAATGGAACAAGGAAACAGTGGAGAATTGCATTACTTTGCCGTTTACGATGGTCATGGCTGCTCTCATGTACGTTAATAACTGAATTTAACTCATACATACTGGCAGATTCAGGATTTAAACCTTTTATTTTCATCACTAAATTCATTATAGGAGTACTTCACAATTATGGATTCAAAACTCAATAGTAATCTCAACAATTCTTCACACAAATTGTTTGGATCGAGTTCAACTCGTTGATTTAATGCTTCAGCCTCGCCCGTGCGAACAATTTTACGTTTTCAGCTTATTAATTCTACAAGTTGTGGGCAGTGTATACATATTTGTGTGATTTTGTAGGTGGCGACCAAGTGTAAAGAGAGGTTACACGAGCTGGTGAAGGAGGAGCTGGAGAACAAAGAAGGAGATCATGAAGAGTGGGAGCATTCAATGAACCGAAGCTTCAATCGAATGGACAAAGAAGTGATTGAATGGAACAATAGCGTAACCGGCGCCACATGCCGGTGCGAACTTCATACACCGGAATGTGACGCCGTCGGTTCAACGGCGGTAGTCGCAGTTGTTACGCCGGACAAGATTATTGTCGCGAATTGTGGTGATTCCAGAGCTATTCTTTGCCGAAATGGCAAAGCTATTCCTCTTTCTAACGATCAAAAAGTAAATCCCTCGTCCAATACAAACAAAGAACTTGTTGGTGATAAATCAAAATCGCTTGATCTATTTCGCTAATCGGATTAATTTTTGTGTATATGTTACATTTCAGCCGGATCGTCCGGATGAACTTAACCGCATCCAGGAAGCTGGTGGCAGAGTAATCTACTGGGACGGCCCTCGTGTTTCAGGCGTTTTGGCTATGTCAAGAGCCATTGGTAAGTAGAATTAACTTGTCCTTCTTCGTAGACAGAATCAGGAATTTGAGAAGAAAAATGCAGAATGTCACACCTAAAATTCAAATCTCGGAAAATCAGAGTAGCTCAATTGGTTGACTATCTTTTACAGGATTGATGAGTGTTCGATTTCCACCTTGTAATCCCATTATACAGATCTATGTTTTGCTTTGATAACTGAATTGGACGTGATGATACTTACAAATTTGTGTAAAATATGCAGGTGATAATTATTTGAAGCCGTATGTGATCTGCGAGCCAGAAGTGACGGTAACTGATCGCACGGCGGAGGATGACTGTTTGATTTTAGCAAGTGACGGATTATGGGACGTAGTCTCAAACGACACTGCATGTGGCGTTGCCGGTATGTGCCTGAAAAGGAATGCATCGCCGGCGTCTACGTCGGGAAATGGAGCCGACGGCGAGATGAATTCCGACCAATGTTGCTCTGATGCATCGATGCTTTTGACTAAACTAGCCCTTGCTAGGCGGAGCTACGACAACGTCAGCGTTGTCGTGATTGATCTGAAGCACTACACGTAGAGAGCATTGAAGCTTTTTTTTCTTTCTTGCAGCCTTTTTTGGCTTTATGCTTTAACATTTCAGTGTGTTTATTTTGGGTGGCGTTCAGTTTTAGATTAGTTCTTTAGACGGTTGAAATTGGAAGAAAATGACTTGGGGGAAAAAAGGGATTCAACAAATGAGAGTTTTAGGTTTTGTTATCCTTGTTCTGCACTGCTTTAAATTATCCAAGGGATTTAGTATGTACAAATTAAGACTATAATATCAAGTTTACAAATGCCCCCAAAAAAATAAATCCGCAAAGAATCAAAGTTTTTCATTAGTATCTTCTAGTATGGTAGGTCTTTCTGTTAATTCTGATGAATTTGATACTCCCTCCCCTGAGTTAAATGATAGAGTTTAAATTATATGAATTGTAATTTATAATATTTTTCATAAAGTTTTTAAATATCTAATTTTTTTATTTTAAAATATCTTTATTTAATGTAGCCTCAAGATAACACCGAAGTAAAGTTCCAAATTTGTTGTCCCAATAGAACAACTTTCCTGTAAGTCTCTCTCATCAGCTTTAGTCTCCACCATTTGGCAGCAGCTTACAAGTTCTTTATGATATATCAAAGAATATTAAAAATTCTACTTCATTTAGGCCCCCCAGGATAGTGATGTTGATTTTTGGGCTACACGGCCTCACCCATGCATTACACGTAGCTTGGATTGTTACAAGCCTTATTCACACAACTATTTTTTTTTTTTTTTTGGGGGGGTCTTTCTTTTTCAATCTTATGACCAAAACAACATATTTTTGAGTTGGCAAGTAAAGAAAGTTGGATGCGTGTAGACTCTAATAATGTAGCAACAATCATTTAGTACGTACCATGTGATATTTGGTTTTGTAGTTGCCGTGAGAGACCAGTTTCTGAATGTACCCAGTAATTGTTTATGCAAACACGATGATTATATCAGGTTTGATCACTCGTGGCCCGTTACAAATTGAATGGAAGAAAATAATCCATTCAGATCTATTGAGAGGATACCATTTGTGGAATTAATTAAAATCAATAACTAAACCGCACGAGGTTGAACTGCGATGAGTAACCGGCCAACCACTATATTCTTCATTTGAAACTTAAACAGTTTTATGTTGAAGATCTATAATTTCATACACAGATAAAGTGCATAAACGATTTCAGCAACTATCCCAGAAGTTCCATCAACCAGTCCAGTCGAAGAGAAACACAAACTACTTAAAAGTAATGTTTAGTAAAATGGTTGCGGGACAAGCAAACCAAACCATAATGAATGGAAGTTAGAGCTCGAGATTTTGCATATTAACTGGGACAGCAGGAAGTACATATATTTTTTCCTCAGCTTCCTGCCAATTCCAAACTTAGCAAAGACAAACTTCAGAGAAGTAAAAACAGGAAAGACATAACAATGAATAGAAACTTTTTTCTATGGACATAAAAGATTGTTTTGACAACTCCAAGGACCAGTCTGTTAACTGATTCAGGGCATTGTAGTTGAGATAAAAAAATCAGATTAAGTTGGTCAATGAGAAGAAACATGGTAAATAATGGAACTTGAATAACGTAAATAGCCAGAACAAAGGCAGACACATTTGCAAGGAGAAAATTTTCCAAGACATGCTTCTAATTTCTAAGATGACACTACAAAGAAGACGATGTTCACGTCAAAACTACAATTGAACACAAGCACATAAAACTGAGGTATCAACAACAGAAACCTTCACCTATACGCTCTTGTACAGAAGCCCGTCTTGCAATGCCAGACCAGCCAAAACTTACCCTTTCACATCTCTACATTTCTTTCCCCTCAGCTTCACATGCATCACTCTTCAGCACTTTCAATCTTCTGTAACCCTTGTCAGTACCAAATAGCCTAACAAAAGAAAGAGATCCATCAAATTATTCACACACAACATGATACCTCAAACTTTTATTCAATTCGGCAATGAGATAAAAAATGAAAACTTCCAAAAATTATCACATACATCACTGAGATTGAGATTAGCAGTCAACATTTGTTACATGAATATGGGAGCATTAGCAGCTCATAATGAAAAAAGAGTACACAGAATGATGTCCTAAACTTCCAATGTCTTTGTGCTCAAGGCTTCATCAGAATTGTGTTAACATATTCATGCCAACTCCTAAAAGAATTTTGTGGCTCTACGATACTCTTCTGTTAGCCTGGTGAGACACATTTCTGTCAACAGTATGCTCTCTTTTAGTTTCAAGAAACTGAAACTGCATAACAACTTTTCATATTTCTGCAAATACACAAGGTAATCAAGTGCTGCTTCACAACTGCCAAACCTGATTACTACATTTCCAGAGACCCAACTCGGCCATTTTATTCACTATATTTCTACACAATTTACTCAACTGTGTTAATACTAAATGCAAAGGTTTCTGACTTGTTTTGAGGGTAAACTACCTCGCTGATTTTTTGGTTTTGCATAATTCAAGTTATGGGCCCAAAGTAATATTTGCTTGCTTACCAATTCCAATTTAATTTTTTTGATTTTAGAACTTTAGAAAAAAGAATATCGAAGGGCAAAATCAAATTTGAGGCATTGCCATGCTATCAGAAACTTTATGACTGTTCAGAAACAATCATGGGTTTTCCTAAAGGGCTTGCTCCATATGGAGAAGCATCAAGTAGAACTTGTAAGAAAGGAGAACCGACCCTTAGAAAATTCAGACCTTCACCGTATTTAGCTATTCTTCCATTTTTTAATATATTCTTTTCTTCTTTATTTCTTTTTCCGGAGGGGTTGTGCGACAACAAGGATCAACTCCCAAGGTGAGGTAAATGTTCTTGATTCTGGTAAAACACAGAAGTTGAATTTTGGCTATATAATCAACATTACCACACAAAATGATCTTCAGCATTTAGTAGCATTTCAAACACGAAATTGACTTTCTCATTGTTAGTTTATAGTAGAGAATTACCAGTCCATGTAAACAAATGTTGAAGAATAATTTCCAGACTTTGTATAGAGCAGTCGGTGATGATAGTCATGAAAATCAGCCCTGGGAAACAAAAGTAGCAGTTTCAGACATACAGTTGATGTAGACAAATGAACAAACAGTTCTCTAAGAGTAAATTTGTGTACAGACCCCCCATATAATGGCAAAAAGTTTGAGAGGCTCCAGGGGAAATGGTAACCACAATGTGCTTCAACTGTCTCAAGGACTCTAAGTATCATCCACAACCATAATGTTATCAAATGGGGCCCAGTGATGATTGGACCAACTATTGTAGCAAATCCAAGAAAAAGAATTTCAGCAGGGTGAGCATATTCAGAGGTCAATCCAAATGGTGTTGCATACCTGTGGATATAGCAAACATCAGATGTGAAGGAATGGACCCAAAAAACAGAAATGAAATATTGATTTGAAAACAAAATACTCTTCACTGACTCGTGATGGACACTGTGGACATGCTTGTAGAGCCATTTAGTATGTAAAATCCTGTGTCCCCAATAGAATACAAAATCCTCCAGGATAAAGTAGAATAATACTTGCGTAGAGATCACTTTCCTGCAGAAGCAAAATATTTGCAATTCACTCCCAAGACATCAATAAACAACCAAACAACACCTTCGATACCCCATGCCAACCCCAACAAAAACAGATAGAATAAGTCGAAACAATTAGAAGACTAAAGAAACAATATTTGGCAGCTGACAAAATTGTGTGGATCTGTCACCACCACCAAAATTTAAGATAATCATATACAGATATGTCACTGCTAAGATTTAGTATATAAAGAACCTGAAAGTACCAGGACGGCAACGGAAGAGTATTTCGCATCCCCATTAATTTAAAGACTGGATAGGATGCCATCATAAGTGGGAGATTAACACAAAAATGATACAGCAACAGGCGAGTGATGCATTTCTCCTGAGCTGCAGGAGTATTATTTTTTGTCTGCAACAAATGAGAGGTCAGGAATTCTACTATTGAGATTCAGTAGGACAAGGTCAAAAATAAATCAGAAGAGGACATATTAACTATCAGCTTTGAGGAAAAAATCAGGTTATAATGTGAGAGAATTAAAAAAGATAAAAGAAAGTCAAATGGTAAAAAAATCAGCTTTAGGAAGAATTTGTCAATTTGAATGTTTGTCAGAATAATTTGCTTTCAATATGAAGTTATACTTATAAGTAATTGATCGAATACTCTAAATTTAATTGTTGATACAAAATATGAAGTCCTTGATAACTTTTTATGCAGGAAGGATAGCAAAAAATGGATGAAAAGAATCCTTTTGTCATTCAACATATAGACAGTAGCAAATTTCTAGGTTAAACCAACAAATCTCCTTTCTTAAGTGCTATGCTGCTATACACTTGGCCGTTGGCGAGAAAAAGGACAGACTCTTTATGTTAGACACGTTAGATGCATGAACATGCAAGATATATTTCACTTTAAATATGAAGCAATTTAAGAGAAATTTCCCCTTATTCTGTCCCGCTCTAAGCATTTTAATAGAATAAGATATCTGAAAAGGGGGGCAGAAGTAAAAAGTTAAACTAAAGAGCGTGGTGGATATTAAAAGAAAAAACAAAAATGCTTTTGTGCAGACAGCACAAAATTGACACCGAGACAGATTGAGAATGTTTAATGAAGACAAATGATAAATCCTTGTAATTCACTTAATAGAGTAAAAAAGTGATACCTGAATTTTGTATTTGCTCAACCATCCTGCCCTTTCTAGAAGAATGAAAGGAAGTCCAGACAAGAAGAAGACGCTTTCATGAAGAAAGAAACTTCCAAGACAAGCCAATTGGAAGTCATTGAAATTTGTAATCAGATACTGAAACATCACGAATATAAACAAGAGGCTCAGGTATTTATCACTTCGTAACTACTCATAATGATGCAATACAGACACATGAATTTCATTTAATTGGAAAAGAACATCAAACTGCAAAGCTGACTATGGCAACACTATATAACAAGCAAATATGGAAGCAGACAGCTGCAAGTAAAATGAATAGTGATTTGATAACCAAGGAAAAAAATTAACCTCTAAGAGGTGCTTTTATGTTAGGATGTCTTACAATCAAACTCTACTGGGAGAAGTGATCTTTGAAATGGAAAAGAGTAAAGAAAAACACCTAACAAGGCTTAGAAGTTAGATAGTTGTAGCTTTAACACCCCATTGCTTCACCCTGTTTTTTTTCTTTTGTCTGAAACTGCAATCCCATGGGATGTGACATTAGTGCATGTCACCGAACTCTGCCACTGACTAGAGCCTGGTATATAAGTGGAAGCAGGGTCAAGGGTGGACCCACACTACCCCGAGTTTTGAACGTGGCCAAATAACCAGCAAATTCGCAGCTGTCCCCCCCTCACCTCCCACTCACCCACCCACGAAAAACAAAGTTGTTAAGGCAACTAAACAGACCATAACAGAGCAGTTCCCCGGAAATTTCGAGCAGACTTCCAGACCATGGGGCCTATTTAAGAAGCTGAGCACTAAACCACTATGCACTGTAAAACCCAAATTGTTCCACATAAAACCTGGAGCATGGTCCATTTTCATTTGTTTCAGTGAATGCATCAGCAGGTGGGTAACTAAATCTTCATGACTTTCCAAGAATGAAACATTTGTTAACCAAGGTTTTCCTCTAAGGTTCTATTGATCATAATTGCTTCATATAGTGCTCTGTCTGTCCATTATAAGAGACCTTCACAGGAGCTATAGTTCTATACATGGCCTTCCAGAAATCCAGGGGATCTTCTCTTCAATTCTTTATTGGTTGCAAGAATTTGATAGTAAAACATGGATGCCATATTCCACACTTCGTACATTTTCAAGTTAGAGAATCCACTTTCGGACATCAGAATTGGAAGCCATTTAACCCTCTAGAATTCAATTTATGTTGTCAATCTCGCAATCTATACACAGCCTCCTAAGTTCTAGATCCAAGCTGTAGCCTTAGCTTGAGCCTTGTCAAGCTCCCATCATTTCACAGCTTCCTTAAGGCAAACCAGAAGAAGTTTGAGAATTCTTCAATAAGTGAGATATGTCCTGGACAATGGTCAGACAAAAATTTGATTATCCGTCACAAACCTTCAAAACTGCCATGCTTAGTTAATTCCCCCCAAAACCTTCTTGGTAAATGTCTAAATTCCATACACTTAAACCCCATGAGATAGCTCATCATTAACTTTCTACGTATGTTTCAATAGCTATATTCAAACAAACCCAACACTTATCCAGGTTGATCAACAATACTTTATTCTGTTACCCCTGATCTAGCTCTGATTCCCACAATTTCTAAACAAACAGAACTACAACACTCCAGCTGTGTTTGATCCAATTTCAGCTCGTTCACAAACCTATTACAACTATAAAACAACAACTGGTCACAGTTTGAGCTCCAAATGCTCCAAATTCACTATGCACTCGATTTCTGATGGTGCTGCACACTGTTCAGTTATTTGTTATGCCTGTTACTAATCCAGCATGTGTCCTTTTGGCACACAAATCCAAATCAATCTTTACTAACTCTCTCCCCTAAAGTTATACTGCCTACTTTTTTTATTAATACTTGTACGGAAAGAACCCATAGCTATCTGACAGAGAGAGAAAGGATATGAAAAAAATGAATGACTACTACCCAACAAAATTGCCTAAAGTCACTAAATCTTAACCACCTTCTCATATTATACCTTCAATAATCAACTTCAGTAGAATCAAAAACGTTTATTTAAAATTTCACAAAGGAAAATACAGAGGAGATTCTGTCAACAATCAAATCATATGCATGGAGCGATGAATTTATATTTCATAGTCAAAGCTATTTATTGATTATATATGCAAAGCACTCAAGGATTTGGCCTAGTAATCATAAAGTGACTTGAAAACCATCAAGTCTCAAGTCCAAATCCCCACAGAGACAATTTAAACTAAAAGATTTCTTCTCTCATTTGTCCTAGACTTGCTGGACAGAATTATTGTTGCTATCACGTGAAATTAGTTGACTACACCTAAGCTACTCAGACACCAAAATTATGTAACGAATAAAAAAGGTTAACGATCGATATAAGCAATGATGTGCCAATCGGCCTCATCAGTGTACTGTCACTCATGCAGCAAACTAAAACAAATCCGCATGCACAAATATACAGATTCTCAACGTCGGCAAATCAGGTAGATCCACAAAATAAAAGCGTCAATCTCAAAATGCAGTTAAACTAAAAGCAGATTCAGTACAATTTAGGGCTAATAAACATCGAATGAAGTAGAAAAGTCTTACCGTCCAAGCAGATTCAATCACGGAAGCCATGGTCAAACAATGAGGTTTGACCCGATCGCCGGCCTGCCGGAGAGAGAGAGGAGTTGTGGAAGTAGATACTACGAGAGAGAGAGAGTATATAGGCCAGGTGTTTAAAGAGGCGCACTAGAGAGAACAAAGTGGGTTCCACGAAGATGAGACAGACTGTCAGCGAATATTTGCACAGAGACAATCACATGCGCCTCTCAACTTTTTATATGCACACGATGCTCGCTATTCAGCCACTCATCTAATTTTCTCTTTTAATTATTTTAATCGTCCGTAAAATTCATTTAATTAGATAACGTCTTTTTATAGAAAAAGGTTTAATTTTCAAAATATCTGATTATGATAAAATCTTGTTCATTGAAAAATATTTCTATAATTAATAAAGGCAGATTGAGAACTAATATTATTTAAATTAATGTATTTTAATGCACATACCAATTCTAGAATTTTCATTTCTCAAATAAATGTAAACCACATGAACTGTCATCATACAGTCAACATTTTATTTGCTTGATAGCATTATATTATTTTTAGTAATAATTCTGCTAAATAAATTAAACAAGTTTGATCCTCAATAATGAACCTATTTTTAATATTGATGTTAGGCATACGTCCGCATTATCCAGGAGCATTGATTATCTAGTAATGAAAAAAAAAGTCCTCAAAACAAGTTTTATTTAGTTTTGTATGCTAAACAAGTTAGTGATGATGCACATAAACAAATTAATATGTGTATTTACTTGACCACTTATCTTTGAATAATCGATAAAAGTTTCATTTAGTTTTGTAAAAAATTAAATCAAATCAAACTAAATCAATAGTACATATATCTTTTATTGATAGTTTCAAAAAAATATAACAACATATCATTTTTTTTAATTTATCCTTTTTCTATTTAGTGGTTATATGATTTATTCTTCCATGACCAACGCATTGGACAATATATAGTACTTAATCAATGATTAAACATAACTTGAAATTTATAATAGGACACTAATATCCAAAGTTATTCTCTTACAATAAGAAAAAAAAAACTGAATAAACACTATATAACTGCTTCTAGTGAGACAACATAAGAAACATAGCAGACCATTCTTATTAATCTAAAGAGCAACTAGCAACCTAATGCAACTTTTATGGTGTATTTGAGATACATGGTGGCGATAGGCCATGGCACGTTAAAGGTGGAGGACTTGTTGATCCGGTGGACGCTGCAGTTTATGGAGTGCTTAGTGGAAGACCGTATGGAGGAGAAAGGGGAGAATATGTAGTCGATGGTGGAGGTGGAGAGTAAGCAGAGGGAGGAGGCGAATGTGTTGGTGGAGGAGGAGAAGTTAGTGGTGGTGGTGAGTATGTAGGTGGAAGAGGGGTTGATGGTGGTGGAAGCGAGTAAATTGGTGATGATGGCGGTGGTGATTGTGCAGGTGGATGAGGGGAGTATGTTGGTGGGGGTGGGGGAGGAGGAGGGGGATATGTTGGTGGAAGAAGGGAGTGTGTTGGTGGAGGTGGTGGTGATTGTGCAGGTGGAGAAGGGGAATATGTTGGTAGATGTGGTGGTGATTTTGCAGATGGAGGTGGTGGCGGCAATTGTGCAGGTGGAGGAGAAGAGTATGTTGGTGGAGATGGAGGTGATTGTGCAGGTGAGGGAGGGGAGTACGTTGGCAGAGATGGTGGCGGCGAGTATGTTGGTGGAGGATGTGCATGATGACTCAGAGGTGAATGCGTATGATGTCCTCTAGATGGCTTGTGCCCTTTAGGAGGTGGTACATGTCCATGTGAAGGTGGCGAGTGTGATGGTGGTGAGTATGTAGGTGGAAGAGGTGAATAAGTCGGAGGTGAAGGTTGCACTTGAGGTGGAGGCGAGTAAATTGGAGTTGGTGGTGGTTGTGCATGTGTAAGGGGAGGATGTACATGATGACTCGGAGGTGAAGGTTGATGATGTCTTGGTGAATTATGTCTTCTAGGTGGTGTGTGCCCTTTAGGAGGTGGTGAATATCCATGTGAGGGCGGTGAATGTGGTGACGGTGATGGTTGTGAATATGGAGGTGGAGGAGATGAATAAGTCGGTGGTGGAGAATGTGCATGATGACTTGGGGGTGAAGGTTGATGATGTCCTTTAGGTGGCGTGTGCCCTTTAGGGGGTGGAGCATGTCCATATGAATGTGGTGAGTGTGGCGGCGGCGATGGTTGTGAATATGGAGGTAATGGAGGTTTCATTTGAGAAGGAGGAGGAGAGTAAGTTGGTGTTGGTGGTGGATGATGTCCATGATGACTTGGGGGTGAAGGCTGATGATGGCTAGGTGGATGATATCCTCCAGGTGGCGGCGTGTGCTCTGTAGGAGGTGGTGCATGTCCATAAGAGGGTGAATGTGGTTTATGCCCTTGAGATGGTGGATGGCCGCCACCATGAGAGGGTGGAGGAGAACCATACGATGGTGGGGGATTAGGCGGAGAAATCACTGGAGACGGCGGTGGAGGACTACCAACAAATGGTGGTACATGACCATGTGAAGGTGGTGGGTGGGCATGGTGTGGTGGAGCATGCCTCAGAGGTGGTGTACTTGGAGAACTAGGCGGTTGATAGACATGAGAAGGTGGTGGTTGGCTAATAATAGGCGGAGGAGTGTTGCCACCATATTGTGATGTCGCTACAGAATAGTCTGCAGCAACAAAAAAAAGAATAGTAGTGCTTTGTAGCAGGAAAAACAAGGCGAAAAAAGTGATTAGCTTCATGGATAACGACTTGCCTATTGTAAATACTCAGTACAATCTGCATGGCTATATATAGTACTAGTTTGAAGAGAGAAGACACTGGCCATATCCACCAGATAATCAGCAAAATTCTCACTAAGTTCCTAATCAAGACAATCACAAAGGCTGGAGGAAAATGTGGAAGAGGTTTGTTTTAATTGACTATTACTGTAGCATTTCTACATTTAATGACAGAATGTTTCTGATAACTAGAGTGAGGTCACCTTTTTACATTCCCGATATTTGTTTGTTTGTTCTCAAATTCAATGGACAACTAAGGAAATGTAAAAATGATGAACACATCTATTTGTCTAGTTTTACAACAGTCGCCTGATAAAAAAAGAAGAGTAATGTTAAATAGCCAGAAAAATTTGGTCAGAATTTGGTAATAAATGTAAAATGGCTATAATATTCTTATTTCAATTTTTGCATTTATTTCCTCAATATTTTCCCTCCAAACAAACTAACTTTTTTCTATTTCCCAAACTTTTTGAACTACTAAAACACAAACTATTTGATTGCCAAGAAAAATGAAAAATGTTTTTGTGTATGTTTTTTTTGTATATGTGTATAGTTCATTCGATTTATTTTTAAAAACAAATATTCTTTAGTTAATAAAAAAATTGTGCGCTTTAGTTTTAAAAATATTTTTGTAATTTTGTTTTTATACATGAATATTATTTTCATTATATACCATACAAATTATGTTCTACATATACAATAACCTACACTCCCTCCTCTAACCCTCCCCCGAACTCAATTATGTTCATAAGGTACCAATGCATGCCATTGAAAAGTTATTTTTTTTGCTTAAAATAAATCTCTTTATTGAAGAAGACAATTAAATTTCTCAGTAATAATAACTACAAATGACTATCTTATCTACTTAAGATTATACTTAATTATTTTGTAATACAAATTTAGTAAAATATAGTAATTAAGCTAGATTAAAAAAATGATTTTCTCTTTAAATATAATCAACTAAATAGATTAGTTTATATAATGGATGTTTTTCAAGAGAAAAAATAATGTTATTTTGGAAATTAGAATTTCTAAAAAATAATTGATGATAAGACATTTATAACTATACCATGAATAACATATTAATTTTTTATATTATTATCATTCCAAACAAGAATTAACATATATAGAAATTAGTGAAATTATTTCACTAATTTTAACCATGAATAAAAAAATCAATTACTCCAATAATATTAATTAAGAGGATATTTCAAAACAAATAAATAAAAGATCACTCAATACCTACTTATCAATTATAATACTTTAAAATAGATGTATTTTATATAGGATACTATATTAAATTACAATATGTTTATGTATGTAAATAAAGTATAACATAATTAGGATATACATTTTTTTAAAAATATTTTCATTTAATATAGAATTTTCTACCGAAGGAGACAACTATACATAAAAATCATTTTTAATTATAATTGAAAAAAATATTTCAATAACGACAATCAAAACTCAAAATACTTTAAAATTGTAGACATCGACACATTATAGAAATACGTAGTTTAATTTTTTAAAACAATAATTAAATATGTAGTTTAATTTTTAAATATGTAGTTTTCAATACGTAGTTTAATTTTTTAAAACATAATAATTAATAAATATGTAAAACTACAACATTAATGTGCAACTATCTTGGGTTGTTGTTAAATAGGATCGACACCTATGAACCATATGATTTTTAGTATTTCTTTAATGTGTCGATGTCTATCAATTCTAAAGTATTTTGAGTTTTGGCGGCTATTCTTGAACTATTTTACATTATATTTATAAAAGTTATTTAAAATTTAATTTAAATAATTATTTAAATATGTAATTTAAATTTATTTATATAATAAATACAATAAAATTACTTAATTTTAAAAATTCCTAATCAGTTTCAAAAAATAATAATATTCTGACTACAACTATGTATACTTAATATTTTAACATATCATTTAATAACAAACATTTGTTTATTTATAAAACAACAAATAATACTAATAAAGAAAAAAATATATATGTGATGAAACTTTGAAGTTCATGCTTAACAAATTTGTGTATGATTGATTCGTATACGGTCGAGGATATGAAGACAATCACATAATAGAGGAAACATGGTAATTTCTGTTTTCTTCATATTTTGCTCATATATATTCTAAGTATAATCTGATAAAATATTATTTTATCATTTAACTTTTTTTCCAGAAAATCGATGTGTAACAACAACACTTTAAACAAATAAGAGTAATTATTTTGTCAATTTCAGTTCTTTTAATTTTGAGTATTATAGATATAAATTTTTAATATTTAAATTTAATATAATTTATCTTTTCACGATTGGAAATTACTAAACTAGATTATCTACACTTTACTCCTCTTTTGTACTTTTTTTTGTTTTATCATCGAGAAAAAAGAAATGGAAAATAAATAAACAAAAGAATTAAGGAGGTAATTTAGAAATGGAAAACAAAATAAACAAAAGAAATAAGGAGGTAATTTTGAAATCGAAAAAGAGATATATTTTTTTTTATCTTTTACTATTACTGTCAAAAAAATTAAAGAAATTTAGATCTTGAAAATTTCAAGTGAGAAGAGTGGGTGAGACTTATGTTTTCTTTGATTAATTTTGTGGTTCCTTTCCCATGTTTAATTAAGAAATCATTAATCATTTTCAATGTATTGGAAACATAATTGAAGAATATATTCAATATTTAAATTAAAGGGTAAAAATATCCTAAAACAAACTAGTTTATAGTGTGAACATATCCTTTTACTTGGCCAAATTATGGCCAAAAGGATTTTCCCAAAGCAGAATAGGCTACATGTATACATTACCCCTCCCCACATTCCCACCCAACGTAACCACACAATCCATACAGCTAGAAGTCACTGATACTTACTTTGACTCAATATTTTTCAGAAGTGACTAATAGCTTCCATCATAGTAAAATATAACAAGATCACACTCATTCTGAACAACAAACTCTAACGGATCGTTTGGTGTGAGAGATAAAAATGAATAGTGATGGGATAAAATTATTTTTGGTTGCCATGTTTGAGATAACTTATCCCACCATTTATATCATAATTCATAGTGATAGAATAAGTTATCTCATATGTATGGTGGGATAAGTTATCCCAAGATAGACCCACAGACGAATCATAATGTCAATTATGCTGTAACCCTCTCTATTGTATTTCCTTTTTTGTTGGCTGTATAATTAGAAGTAATCAGTAACACAATTTTTTTCTCAAAAACCCATCATTTAATGAAGATAATGAAGTAGAAACTAGCAAACCATTCAGCTCACAACTCATATAAAACAATATAATTAGGGGTAAACTAGAAAGATGGCTGAAAAGGGCAAACTTTTTTAAGTACCAATCACTTAATAAGATTGCAACTGAGATTACAAACAGAATGTATTTACACGTCAAATCATAGATTGCACGAGCAAATATAAAAAAGATAAACGACCCACCAAGAAAAACAGAGGAAAAGTATTTTGGCTTTGAGGCCTCCATTCAAACTACAGTTAAAGTCAATTTTCATGGTCCTGAACTGAACCACCTGCTTTCCCATTCGAAACCATGCTTGTTTGACAAACATTACAGAAGCCAGCATCTTCAACTGCTCTTTCCCAGCACATAAGAAATTTCTGCGAAACATAACCATCTTTAGAATACCAAATTAAAGAAAATTTCAAGCATATACATCATGCATAACTACGCAAAAGCTGAAAAAATGTTTTGATGAAGAAACGGGCTGAATTCAGCACTAGAGGTGGTAAATCAAGGAATGAAATTTAAGAATCTTTTGCTCATATACTCAAACAGGAGCACAACTATTAAACGTACAATACTCACATTAATGAAAAAAGAACAAAGCCTTACGACTTAGATAAAATACCTGAAGAATAGTCATGCTAAAGGATGAAGTGATCAACAATACAAAGTACACCTCAGTATAGACCCAAAGAAATAAACCATCGATTTAAATTTTAATCCATGGTTTCACTGGCATGGTAAAGTATCATTTCTAGAGAGATTACGTAGCCAAAATTAAATAGCTGATGTGCCAAATTCCAAGTATTGGACATCCTTTTTCCTTTTCGTTTCATAGGTTGTTCTATGTATTGTACATGACTGCATTCAATCAGATGATTTTGCATGACTT
The DNA here is from genome assembly GCF_000226075.1 of Solanum tuberosum. Classification (NCBI taxonomy): domain Eukaryota; kingdom Viridiplantae; phylum Streptophyta; class Magnoliopsida; order Solanales; family Solanaceae; genus Solanum; species Solanum tuberosum. The sequence continues at coordinate 597,520 of NW_006239053.1, forward strand.
CTTAATGAAAGGGGGGAAAAAGGTCACCGAGAGTAAGAGATTCCACATGAACCCCACTTATAGGTATGATCATTTAACTTGTAGAAAAAAGAGACAGTATGGCCTTCATCAAATGAAGAGGATTTTGAATTAGAAACTTCTCTTGCTGTAATAATATAATTACATAAGATTGACTTTACAAAGAATAAGTATTTCAAGAAGGTAGTGTTGATAAACGACAGTGTCTAAGAATTAGTATTTCAAGAAGGTGGTGTTGATAGAGGACGGTTGAGACACACTTACGCCCTGAAACTTGGAGTAGCACAGGCAGGACGGACACTAGAGTAAAGTCACTGGGCACTATAGCGTGATCCTGCCCATGGATGCTATCTAGAAGAGAACAGTACTACAACATAAATATTGCTAACAGAGTAATGCATTAAGTTAAGGAATTCCATGGCCAAATATGTTAGTGCTTAACAATAGGAAACTAGAAATTTAGCATAAAAGCCAGTCATAAATTGAACAAGAAAAATTAAGACTCACTATGCAAACTAATCCTGGATTTTATGTTGAGAAAGGAGGTGGTCCATTATCCCCGAGTTTCAAAAATTGTAGTTGGCCCCGAGGGTTGGCCCAAAATGAATTTCTCCGTCATCCAAAAAAGTTAAGACTGCATTTTTGTGTCTAAATCAGTGACTTAAAATGTTTTGAACTTGATTTAATTTTTTTACTTGAGGTACTTGATTGTAGTTTTCAAAACCTTTGTTCCATACAATTATTGTTTCTCTTTATCATTCTTTTCTTGAATTACATGGTGTGTGTACATATATTCTTAATCTATGTCTTTCTTCATCAAAAGAAAGTCACCTTCGACAATAATGCATTAAATTGACAATGAAGGGTGACAAAAGTGTGGATGTGGAAATATAACAAAATCAACTAATCAACTGCAATTTTAGGAAAAGGACATGAAAGTTCTCATCCGCAGAGAAGCTTGACAACTCAGCTGACAGCCATGACATATTATGTGTCATTTTACATAATCTTATAAGTTTTAGAAATAAATGGTTGGTAACTTAAAATTCAGTTTAATCAAGGAAGTAATAGAGAAGGATAAACGTATGATTATGCGAGACAACATAGTGCACTCCAAATATTGAAGTGAGAAAGGGAAGAGGTCACTTTGAAGCATATTTTTTAAATTTCCTAATGCTCAACACAATTTTCATTTAAAGTATTTTGAAGTGTTTATTATAATTAAATATCTGGTTTTTAGAGTGTTTGTCTGCTTTTTGTTGAAAGAGTCTTTTGAAAGAAAAGGGAAAAGATAAATTTTTCATAGCAAAATTTCTCCTCGGAATAGACCCTAATAAAGGACTGGAGTAGTTAAAGCACACAATAAGTCACATGTTCAACCAATGAAGGTTGGATATGAAATTAGGAAGAAGAAACATGAGCATTCTATCGTTAAAAAATGTGGTTATTCGTAAACCAATGATAGAGGATACCATACCACTAGAAAACTATTTCAGTAACTTTGTTAATATTGAGGGAGTAGCACTCTACCTTGACTTGCAAGGAGATGAGCAGAAAGAAGTGTTGATTTTGATAGAGATATGTTTAAAAGAATTGCTGGAAAATGAAGTGTGTAAAATGCAAAACAACATTATGATACTAAATAGAATCACTATGTCTAGTTAAGCTTTAGGTATTAATGACAGTAAACTAAGCCACATAAAATAGTGTCATTACACATGGTTAAGATTTGGGTCTTGAAACAGGTAGCTTTCGCCAGTTAAAGAATAGTCAATATGAATGAACTACAAAGCAAATTATATCAACAAATAACATACATGTCTGTTTAGAAGAGGTGGGAAATGACCAGCGCAACCCATAAACATATTTTTTAGAAAGAAGGGGAAATGCAAGGCTCAAACCTCTTTGCAACCCTAGTATGTATGGATTACATGATATCAGCATAGGCATCTAGTTTTATGGCACAGAAACAAGATCAATCCAAAACAGAGGTTGATTGATAATATCATTGCAGAGAATCATGTTGGATTTGTCATGGAATAAATGACAATGCGGCAAGTACACAAACCTTAGGTGCCACTGGGAGAGCACATACATAAGCTATGACCTTTTGCTTCACAAGAACCGAGGTTTTCTATCAGCTGGCTTCAAAATCTGGAAAGAGCACATCAGATTTTCATCCACACTCATCATTGCACCAGCATTATCAAATTCGCCACAGTAGTTTGGGGCAGAAAATACTGTAACTAGCTGCCTTTCAGCAAAAAATTCATAGCCGTCCTCCACAACCTAGGTAAGAAATATCCTAGTAAATAACTCAATACTAGAAAAAGAGAAAACCACGAGTCAAACAGAAGTACCTGATGGGCACGACAAACAAGGTCCATATCTTGTTGCATCAAGAACTCTGCCACTTTATCAGGACCAAAGGTATATGAGACGCCCCTGTCATTCATTCCCCAACCTTTAACTTCCCTACTAGGATCTGACCAAAGTAAATCACAAAGCAAACCGGAATCGGGAACATCTGTTGGACGAGGCAAATTTCGTATCAGATCCATGTCTGTTAGATCAGGAGAAAGGCCACCATGCATGCAAAGTATTTTATCATCTATGAGAGCTGCCACGGGAAGACAGTTGAAACAATCAGTGAAAACTTTCCACAGCCTCACATTGAATCGGCGCTTACATTCATCATAAAATCCGTATATCCGGTTAATAGAAGCACACTCATGATTCCCTCTTAACAGAAAGAAGTTCTCTGGGTATTTAATTTTGTAAGCAAGAAGAAGGCATATAGTCTCCAAACTCTGTTTGCCACGATCAACATAGTCCCCTAAAAACAAGTAATTAGACTGGGGTGGGAATCCACCATATTCAAAAAGCCTCAGAAGATCACCATACTGTCCATGAATATCACCTAGAATCCAGAAAAGGAAAAAAAAAAGAGATAGGCTAATTAGTTTGACCAAATACATAGATTGATTTTGACAGATTGCCTCAACCATCCCCAAACAGAAAAGTGAAATGGATCTACTGAAGAGGTGAACAGCTGAGGAAAAGAATCTTGTTATGAAATAAACATACTGCCTGATAAAAGATATGAAAGATAGAAACAATATAAGAAAATATTATAATAATGACAACCTAATCTCAAGGGAAGTATGAACAACGAAGCAATTCAGCAAGCACATCAAGTAAAGATATCGAGAGACTAAATTCTCACTCTTTCAAGAATAGAAGAACAATCTCCAGGAAAACGTAAGGACTCTACTCTATCTTTTCTAACACATCCTATCAAACTACAGCCAAACAGATTAATCAAGAGCCTTGTAATCTTATCAAACTACAGGTAAACAAATAAAGAGCCGTGCTACTTTTTTTTTTTGGGTAAACCGTGAAGTATTACCATTAACAACCAAAAATTTACACCTAGAGATCACTTTAGGATGATGAGCCATCTTCTAGGAAGGGTACTCTCTATCCCAAAGTCTCAAGCAAACAAAACCTAATTACAAAATTTCTGAACTAAGTTTCTACATCTGTTCGCTTTCCTACTGTCTTTCAAGTAATTCACTCTTTCAGCAATCTCTTTCTTTAGGCGTGCTACTTACTAAAGGCAAAAAGACAAGCATTAGGAGCAGGGCTCTGTCATGTGACATATCATAGCAATGATATCCAAAAGCAGATACACTATTCAACTGTATCCCACGAGTATACCCATATTACAAATATATTCCGCATTTACATTAAAATGACAAGCTACACCCCTATAAGTAAGACTCCAAAGTGGATGAGTGTACAAACTGTGCAATCAACCTTTGAAACTTTTTTGAAATAAAAACCTATTCAAAATGAACAAACAGCTTTTCATATTCTCCTGCGTCACACATGCTCTAAGAATTGAGAAGACCCTCGCCAATACCCCACAAGTTTCATTCAGGTCAAAGAAACTAATTTTTCAAATTCATCAACATTTTTTCACATTTAACAGCGCGGAATAACATTCACTAAACAAATTTAAGGTCTTCAAGCCTTACAACTACCAGGGGTTTCACAAACTCAAATGCAAATATGAACATGCATGTAATAATGATTCGTCTGTGCCAACAAAGTAAAACAAGAAGGTTTAGAAAAAAAAAAGATTTTTACCACAGATCTTGATAGGGGCTTCAAGCTCCAAGAGATTGGGCTGCTGAAGAAAGATTGCTCTTGCAGCAGTACAGAGAGAACGAATCTCAGCCTCTGAAAGCTGAACCTGTCTAACAGTTCTTGCATTCCTGAACTCCAATAGCCTGTTAATTATGTCATCAAGAACCGCAGGTTCTATCCCCTGCCCATTTTGAGCCATCTCCCTTTCTCCTCCTCCTTTTTTCCTAGTGGGGGTCTCAATAATACCCTAAATAAAACCTAAAAATCCAAGAAAATACAGAAATGGAAAAACAATAATATGGGGTCACAATTTTTTCCAAGAATCCATAAAGGTTTGATTTTTATGGTAATTTGGGGGTGGGGATTAGATGATGATGTGAAATAATTGGTTGGATAAAGAAGAGTGAGATATTTTTGGGGGCGGAGAGGGCTGCAAACTCCGATGTCGGAGTCGATGTAACTTGTGCAGCCCTTGACCCTCCCTCGTGTGGCTCTTTGTGAATTTTGCTACTATAAATCAAAATCTAGGGTTTCCTTTTCACTTGAGTTGGCGTTTGGGTAATATTTTATCGAAAAATTGAGACTTTGCGGGTCAAAGCCAATATATTTAAAGCTTGCTTCTGACATCAAATGTTATTTCATTTTTTCAAATTTTGAACAAACATATCATCTTCAAACTACTCTTTTAAAAACTCTATCCAAATATTATTCAAATGCTTAACAGAAATACAGCTTCACATCAACATTTTAACACTCTAATGAAAATAAACTGAACCTTAATATTATTGAATAATTATAAAAATATTTGAGATTAGAAAAGGTATATGTAATTCTGCGAATTATTGGGTTTTAGGATTCATGAACTCTTGTGTTGCTGTCAATGGCGTCATGGCTGAACTACTTGCACTTTTCTATGGGTTTAAACTTGTTCTAGAGCATCATATTACGCCGCTGATAGCTGAGATTGACGCTCAAGATATATATTATTACTTTTTTGCACACACCAACGTTACTTTTTACTCACGTTTTACATGATTGCAAGTGGCTCCTCCACCAGCTAACTAATGATGTCGTGGAGCACTCGTATAGGGAAATTGATGGTGTAGCAGATCTGCTGACAAGACATGGTTTGAATAGAGACGTTTTGAATTCAATCACTTTTTTTGAGAAATCACCCTTTTTCCTGGACAACAGGGAGAATCAAGCAACAATTTGTACCGATGCCAAATGTAGCTATTAGTAGTTTCATTAATACCTTTTTGTGCAATACTATTGGGTCAAAATGGCTACAAGTCGAACATCCTTGTATTAATGTTTGCTTTTACTAAATAGTATCTATCTTTCGTGATGACAAAAAAAAGAAGATTAGAGAAGTATTGAAATAGTTTTGATATAATGCTTGATTGAGCTCGTTGTGATTACAGGTTGGATGTCTAATTGTCCAGGCGGTAATGATAGTATATTGTACACCTGAACCGGTGGCTCACTTTTTTCTAAGTATTAGGGAAGAGAACCGAAACATGCTAAGACAAAGATGCGCTGTCAAGAACGTAGAGGAGTTAGAATGGGCAGTTGGTCAGATCTAGTATGGATCGTACATGGACGGTAGTTGGAGTCGGCGGCTCTCCCAGGGCTCCCTCATGTGAGATCTCTAAAGAAGAGGATCAAGTTGGCCCTTACGAACACCTTGATGCACTGTCTCCCTTCAACCCTTTAAGCCAAATGCGTTAAAAGAAAAGGAAGGAAAATTCATGGACAGACCCCATTATCTCCACCTTGTATGAACTAAGAGACTACATCAATAGCTGAAAATTTCGGATATGATAGGCTTGGAGTCAGAAGTCCTATTCTTGATGCTTGAGAATCTTGAGAATCTTATCAAAGTAATTTAAGCTAAAAATATATGATGCTTGAGAATCTTGTTAGATTAAAAGCAATATGTAAAATTTGTTATTAGATCTACAAGGTAAATTGTTAATTATTGATAGACTAACTGAATGGGAATTATTATCATGACATTATTATATCACCGAGTTAAAAGAATATTTTTTATTTGAAATTAGTTATTACATGGATAAAATGTGTATATGTACATAGATATTATTATGAACATAAGTATATGTGTATTAAGTACGTGCAGTAGATATATAATGTCTAGTATCACATTGTTGAGTTAATAAAACATTTTAACCTAGAAAGTCTAGTAGAGAATTGATCTAATTAGACGTTAAAAATATATTAGTCCTTGATGCGGAAATAATTTCTTGTTCCATGAGTCAATTTTTTATTTTTTAAAATAAACTTTAACTACTACCATTTTTTATTATGGAAATGTAAATAAAAAACAATATATTGATAGAAAAAATGAGATTTTTTTTTCAAAGTCAAAAGAGCATTAGGTTGGATATAAACCAATTAAATGAAATAAAAAGAAAAGATAATAGAGAATTCGTTAAAAAGTTTGTGTATTAAAGATATCTATTTTTACTACAAGATTTTATTTTTATTGTACCAAAAGTAGTGTTATGTTGCTACCAAAAAGTTTGTCGCCTGTGATAGTTTATCAAAAATTTGAAATTGCACAAATCTTTAAAATGACATATATAAGTATTTCGTCTTACAAATGGATGGTAAAAAAACACAAAAATAGTATTTTGTTTTCTTTGGTTAACTAGAAAAAAAGTATTTTTAGTTATATGAATATAGTAATATTTAGTTATTTTTTAATTAAAATTTATGTACATGGATTTGAAGTAAAACTAAATATTCAAATTAATTGTTTGATGAAAAAATAACAATAATACATACGATATAATTTCATAAGATAAAATCTAAATAAGAATACACAATCTCTTATTCTGACTTAACTTCTTTCTCCGATATAAAAAAATCATCTAACAATTTTTATTAATATCTCGAGAAAACAAAGAAGTTATATAAATAGTAAAAGAAAAATAATAATTATATATATAGCATAACAATTTGAGAAAATGAAAAAACAAATGTTGGTGGCCTCTTACCTTTCCTTTCCGGCCACCCTGATTCTTCCATCAGAATCAATTTTGGTGTGCCCATTCAGCGCCTTAATGATTGGCCTCTGACTCCGCCTCTGAAAATCCTATATACTCTACAACAATGGTTCTTCAATTTTTTCTCATTTTATTCTTTTACAGCTAGAAGCCCTAGCTTCCCCTGCCGGCCTTTATATTGCTTCTGAATCCAGGTAAAAGAATTAAAATCCGTTGCAAATTCGCGTTTGCGATCTTTTTGTTAGTTGTTGTTTCGCTTCTGTGTCATCTTAGTATTGGTTATTCGGAGTTTCAAGCATTCACCCGTGATTGGAATAATGTTTTTTCTGGGTTTTATATTGGGTCATGATTGTTGTGTTGATCTATATTTGAACACAAAAAATGTTTTTTTCTTGTTGATTGCCTTGTTCTGGGATTAATGTATAGAAGAAATGGAGTTCGAATGATGAGTTATATCAATATTAGTTGAAGATCAGATCAAAAGACTTTTAAACAAGTTAGTAGTTTTTAGAGTTGACAGCAGTTTGACTCTTTCCATATCAGTTTTCTGATGGCAGATTTTAGTTCAAATTGGGAGGGATGTGAATCTGATAACAAAAAGTTAAAATGTGTGGTGTCCGGGCTAGTCCTTGGCTAATTCCACGAATACTATCATCTTTGTCCACCAAGGCTAGAACACATAGGAAGAAATCACCTAGTGTTTTGTTTTTTGTTGGGATTTGAACCTAACATCTCATGGTGCTCAAACTACTTCATTGACTACTAGGACATACCTGTGGGTGCATGATGTGAATCTGATATTGTTGGGGAAAAAGTTGTGAGTTTAGATATTATAAGCTTAAAAATGATGTATTATACACTTCAGAAATAATGCTGAAACATGTATATCATAGAACCTCTATGATGAAGTGTCTAATCCATAATGCTGCACTTACTTTTCTTGGGTACATTTCAAACTAAAATTTACTGTTTAGATTTACTGATCATTGAGTTGACTTACAACTTAACTAGGTATTACCGTCTACAGTTTTGTTTCCTTATTCTTGCTGTTGACATCTCAAACGGTGTACTTATGAGGTTTCACCCGTGCACTTCCGGGTGCAATTCTACTGAATCTTTTCCCACCACCACTTTGATATATGTTACTGAGGCAGCCTTGGGAGTGGGCCTGTCAATTCACTCTCATCTCAAATGCTGCAATTCTACTTATTAGTAGTTCTATTGAACAGTTGGCTAACAATAATCCATATCGATACAGATGGAGCAACAGGAGGATTCCATGTCTGAAATAAAGCAGTTGTTAGGAGCTAAATGCAATGGCAACTGTAATCGAGCTCATTTTTCTTGCAATCCTATTTGCTCATTCTCAGAGCAAGAGCATAGTCTGTTGGATTCTAGACAAAGGTCAAAGTCGAGTATGAAACTCTGTGGGCTCATAATCTTTTATGTAATGGTCATGGCAGTGGAAACCATCGGAGGGGTGAAAGCCCACAGCCTCGCGGTTCTAACTGATGCAGCTCACTTGCTTAGTGATGTTGTTGGATTTTCTATTTCTCTTTTTGCTGTTTGGGTGTCTGGCTGGGATGCAACCAAAGAACACTCTTTTGGATACCACCGACTTGAAGTTTTAGGAGCCCTTATTTCTGTACAGCTGATATGGCTAATCTCTGGTTTTTTGATTTATGAAGCAACTGAGAGAATGTTTCATACTAACGCCAAAGTGAATGGGAAGCTTATGTTTGCTATTGCTGCATTTGGTCTCATAATAAACTTCATTTCAGTTCTGTGGCTTGGGCATGATCATTCTCTCCATAGCCATTCATTTAGTCCTTGCAAGGATCATGATCACGGTCATGATCATGGTCATGATCACGATCATGAAATGCAAGAATTGCATCCAAGAAATGAAGAAGAGAGCTCGAAACTGGTAGCAGCATCCCATAGTTGCAGCAAACCATCAAACATAAATATTGAAGGGGCTTACCTGCATGTTATATCTGATTTGATACAATCTGTTGGTGTGATGATTGCTGGAGCTATTATGTGGTACAAACCAGAATGGTTGGTGGTTGATCTTCTCTGTACTATTTTTTTCTCAATCTTTGCTCTTAGTACTACTGTACCCATGCTTAGGACTATCTTCTCCTTATTGATGGAGAGGACACCAAAGGATGTTGATATTATTCAACTCGAGAATGGCCTAAAATCTTTAGCAGGAGTAAAAGATGTTCATGACCTGCATGTTTGGGCCATCACTATAGGGAAAATTGTTTTGTCCTGTCACGTTGTAACTGAGCCAGGAGTTGACCAATATGAAATTATTCAGAATGTTAGGGAATATTGTGATACGACATACAGAATTCATCATGTAACCATTCAAGTTGAACCAGGTTCATTGTAGATTGTATATATTTGCTTACCTCATCTCTCTTTCTCTCTATCTCTCTCTTGTTGAGTATGGCATAGATGTGTATGTACTTTATCGTCTTTGTTTTCTTGGTAGCATAATTAATTTAGTTAACATTTGTCTAGTGTGGTGACTGCCAACATAATTTGAGAATTTAGTTGTTCTGTTACCCCAGATTTTGCTGTGTTTTCGAGTTTTCAAAGGTCCAAGACGTTGACAACTATAAGAAGTTCTAATTTTTTTCCATGTCATTTCCATTATAAGGATGGCCCTGTAGTGCGCGATCCACAGGAAATCGGGTGGGAAACTGGAAAAAAGGACTATATCTATATATTTGCAGTAGGCACTAATCACCATCTGGAGTTCCCAACTTGTGCCTTTTGCAATTTTGAGAGGCCACACCTTTTAACCAAGTTGTCAGCCGTCCACTACGTGATTTGGTCAACTTCTCCCACATACGGGGATATTTTTGTTCCTTTGCAACTTGCAAGTTGAAACAACTAAATAGATGGAGACATCCAAGAGAAAAAAAAATTAGAAGTTGTTTATTACTATTGTCTATTATAATACATGATATGTTTGAATCAAAGGTTAATATATTTCAACTCTCATGTGATTAGAAATTTTCAAATTTCCCATTTTCAACAACTTTGACGTTCTTATTCTTGTCATTTTCCATTAATGTGTTACAAAAGGGTAAAGGGCATGCAATTTTTCTCCTTTCTCTAATAAATTCAGAAAACATTATTAACGATAAAATTTATTACAAGAAATGTAAGTATATGTTGTTAAATCAATGAAGAAATGCCATGGAGCTGAAATAGGTTCGAGAGGGGAACAAGTATAAGACTTTGAATCCTCTTACATTGTGTGTGACAAACTTGTTAGTACACGTAGTAAACTAAACATACTTTCCTTGATGATAATATTTTTTCTTATTCCTTTCCAAGAACATCATATTCAAGTTTCCTTGCTTTAAATACCGACACAGAATATTGTACTGGAAGCAAGATTTCAGCAAAACCAATTGTGAAAAAAGAAGACATATTGATTAGAAACACTCACAGAACAGCAGCCATAACTTTATTGACAGAAACACGAGGAAACATGCTCCGATTGAATTAAAAACTCATTTGTACCACCAAGTCCTGGAGATCAGAGTTAATTTGATCTTGCCAACATCACCAGTATCCACAATTTTCTTAAGTAAATGGGTAAAGTGTGTATCATATGAAGTATAGATAGTCCTAAACCACTAGGCAATATTAACATGAAACAAGCTCTGCTCTTTATCAATCAAGAATGTAATCTATTAGCCACTCTTGCCCTGAATGAAGGAAATAGAAGACAAGAAAAGAAACAAGGGAAAAATCAAAAGTTTATGCCTTGCTACAAATTCTATTTCCTTTTTGAAACATAAACTCAAGTGGAACAGCAGCCTCTCTTCACATTTGCAGAGTTATCACTGACATTGATGGTTGTACCCTCACCAGGAAGTGCAGTGCTATCTGCTTCCTGGGCTGCCAATGCCTTCTTGCTAATGATCTGGTATATATCTGTCAATATAGTCTGAAACGCCTTATCAACATTAAAAGCTTCCAATGCTGACGTCTCAAGAAATGACAGCCCTTCCTTCTCAGCTAAAGTTTGACCATCCTGCTCGGAGACTGCTCTAAGATGCCTAAGGTCAGACTTGTTTCCAGCCATTATGATTACAATATTAGAGTCTGCATGGTCTCTCAATTCCCGTAGCCACCTCAGAACATTGTCAAATGTTTGCCTCTTTGTTATGTCATAGACAAGGAGGGCACCAACTGCTCCTCGATAATAAGCACTGGTAATGGCTCGGTACCTTTCTTGCCCTGCAGTGTCCCATATCTGGGCCTTCACTGTTTTCCCCTCCACCTACATCATAAAGTAGAATTAGTGAGAGATGTCAAAAGAACAATACTTTTGCCATGCCTTAATAATGAGAAGAAATGAATCTTGCAGGTGGCAAAAGCAATTTGACTCATTGGTCCACAGGCTTACAAATTTAGTACTTCACAGTGTAAAATCTTTTTGACCTATAGGACACAATAAACGCCACTCAAACGCTCAAATTCCCATCAGATATAGACATCTTCATTTCACCAGAGAAGAAAATAAGAGTATTGTACAACTTTTCTCACAGGGACTCCGTAACCAAGATGATTCAGATGTAAAACACAGTTACCAAAATTTCCTCACTCCTAACAAGCATGTCCATACAAAGGTCCAGCTACATATATGCAATTGTACCTTGTGCATACCTTGAAATAATGAATGAATCTGTACACTATGAAAGAATCAAACTTTGTTGGCGTTCATTTAATAGATGATGACCATGTCTAAGGTGTTTGTTTTTTGTTTACAATGGAAAAAGAGAAAAAGGGCCAACTATGACGAGTCATATAGTAACAATTATCTCTATGACATTCACATTGCAAAACCATACAAACGCGTAATTCCAATAGCTTAAAATTAATCATTCAACGATTTGTCATAGTTTTCATCACTTCATGTTTCATAAGAGCAATTACAGAAACAAAAAACTTGAAGGTTAGGCTAATAGAAATCAGAAAATCACCGTACGTGAAGCTAAAAGGAATGCAAATAAAATTACACCATGAGATTGATACAAACCTGAAGAGTTCTGGTGGCAAATTCAACGCCGATAGTGGACTTCGACTCCAAACAGAACTCATTTCTCGTGAACCTGGATAAAATGTTTGATTTCCCCACTCCAGAATCCCCAATCACGACGATCTTAAACAAATAATCGTACTCGTGATCCACTTTATTTGCCATAATCACTTTGATCTCTTCTCTCTTCTCTCCCAAAACCTACACAAACGAACAAACCTTTTTCAGATCGACAAATTCCCGATCTAATCGGATCCAGACTAAACCTAACTGCAACATAAAAAAAAACAGAGGCTATTTTCGCACACATATGTATATGCTGATATTCAAATAGAGAAAAATGTAATTATATGTATGTATGCCGATGTAAAGCTTACCGGAAGGAGAGATCGGAACGGCGTCGGCCGGAGAAGAAATTGGAGAGGATTGAGCAAGGAAATGGATGATTGACAAAAAGAGAAATGTTGTAGTTTTGAAACGGCCAATGTGCGCACTACTATTTTTGCTTATTTTATCATTCATATTTTTTCTATATATACTCGGTCCAAAAGAGAACAGTTGTAAAACTACCATAGTATATTTATTAATCACGCTCCACTGTCTCAATTTATATACGAATAACTTTTTTTAATTAGATTGAAAAAAATTGATATATTTTTATATTAAGTGATAATTTAATTTTATAATGTTAATTTTATAAAATGACTTATTACCACACACATTTTTATCATTTATTTTATTTCACAATTTTCTAAAATCCTTCTTTCTTTTTTAAATCATGACAAGTTAGAGACGGAGAGATTGGTAGTTATTTATTTATCGCAAAAAGAAAGAATCAAACAGTTTTTTTCAGGCTAAAATGGAACGGCGACCTTTTGGTGAGGTGTTTGCGGAAAGCCTCCGTTGGAAATGACGGGCTGTAGGCTGTAATGGGAATGTTTAATGTTGAAGTATTCCTTCACAGTTTAGGAGTCGTTTGGTGGAGATATAAAGTATAATAATCTCATAGATTAATATATTATTATTTTATTCTGTGATTGATTGGAGATATTAAGCAGACATAAAATTATTTATCTCATCATTTATACTTTGTCACAAGTTATCTCATTTAGGTGGTAGAATAACTTATCGTTGTTGAATTAATTCACTATATTAGACTAATCAAGCAAACTGATGACATTCTTTTTTTTGTCACGCTGATACTCACTTTGCGATTCGATTGATTCAAATTGATATCGAAAAAAAATATTTTGAATAAAATTTATATTCAAAGTGATTCAGGTTTCAAAAATTTAAATTTTCTTATGTGACTAGACTTACTCATATACTTTTATGTGAAGATGTTTGATTGAATTCGGAATACAATTTTTTTTTTTGTGGTATGTAAAATAAGGTAAATACATGTAATAAGTAATGGTGAAAGTTTTAGAAGACTTTATTTCTTTCTTGGTGCGACCAACATAAGTATCATATCAAATAAAAGTGAAATACGTATACTAAAATTAAATATTTCTAAAAATAATATATCATTTATTATATTAATGATAATAAAATAAAGCATGCGTTTACTTTCTCTTGTATGCTTCAACCACAAACATTATTGTCTCATCATGAAATGGCAAAACGTAAACAATATATATGGTCTCATCATGAAATGACAGAAACTATATTATTCCTTCACTAAGAATAAAACTCGATTACTACTATATATGGTCTATTACCCTATAACATATTGAAGAAAGTGTTTCAATTAAATATTATTTTTTCATGTGTTCTCATTCATCTATAATATAATTAAGTTAATCACATAAATTATGTCATTTTCTTTAATTATACGGTTTAATAAGTCGTAAAATTACATGTATTTGCTACTTGAGATTGATGTATATAATTAAAAGAGATGAAATAGTTTATGTGATTAACTTAAATTTCTACTAGACAAATGAAAAAACAGTCACCTACCAAAAAAAAAAAGAATATGTCAATTTGAAATACTTTATTAGAGGTTATATTGGATCTTGGGAACTTACATAAATCCACTAGTTTAGGAGTTAATTACTTAAATACACTTTAGCTTATAATATTACGTATTTTACTAGATTTTTGCGCTTGCAAATACGTCGAAATACATGTATATCAAATGCATGAGGTCAAATTTAGGTGTAATTTATTTTAGATACATTATAGCCAAGTTTAATCACATGTATCTGAAATACATAGCAAACTTTGCTTGCCTCTATCTCTTATCTCGTTCACCACTCTCCCATGTATCTAGTATCTCACATACATGCGAATCACTTCAAATACATTCATATACATATGGACATGCGGCCCAAATACAAATGGCCCAACAACTCCTTCTAATACCAACTTCCAACCCGATCCACTGGTTCGGATCTGTCAATGACCAAAACTTTTCCAACAAGCTTTTCCTTTTTACCTTTATCATCTACGCACGAGTGTATCTTTTCCGTTTATCGTTTCCACAAGCAAACTGATCAATTGATTTTTCGGCATTAACCCATCGGCGAAGATGAAGAAGGAGGATACCGTGAAGCTAATCAGCCGCGAAGGTTTTGAATTCATCATTGATAAGAAGGCTGCTATGGTTTCACAGACTATTCGTAACATGCTCACTTCTCCAGGTCAATCTCCCTTTTTTCAATTTCAATTAGGGCTTTTTTGGGGTCCATTGCGATTTAATTCAATAATCGTTGTAATTGCAGCAGAAATGTGATTTCCTTGATTGGAGCGATTGTTAATTTCTATTCGGTGTTTGATGGTAATTGGGATGTGATTGTAACTATTTGTAATTTGTTTGTTGCAGGGAGTTTTGCTGAGACAGAGCATGGGCAAGTGACTTTTCCGGAGATTAACACCACCATTCTTGAGAAGATCTGCCAGTACTTTTACTGGTCCCTTCAATATGCAAGGTCATATCTTACATTTAATTTAAACATCATAAATTACTGCTATGTTTGTCCTGTGTTAATTTCTTAGTTATAGAAATATAGAATTCAGGTTTACCCCTTTAATTCCGAAGGACTTATAACTACATTGGGCATCATTTTTTCATATGTATGATTGGACTGTTTTTTCTTGAGCAGAGGGTCAATTAGAAACAACCTCTCTACCTCTCTACCTTTGAGGTAGGGGTAAGGTCTGTGTACACTCTACCCTCCTCAGACCCCCACTTTGTGAGACTACACTGGGTATGTTGTTGTAATTTGATGTATGAGCAAGGAGCCTAACTGGCAATAGTAGAAAATACATGAGCACCTAAGGGTATGGCCTAGTAGTCAATGAAGTGGGTTGAGTACCATCAAGTCTTAGATGACAAAAACATTAGGTGATTTCTTTCCATTTGTCCCGTCCTAGCCTTGGTGAACATAGTTACCCAGTACTTGTTGTTGATGGAGTGGCAGGTATCCCCTGGAATTAGTCTAGGTGCGCTCAAGTTGTCCTGGACCCCATGGTTAAAAAAGAATAAAAACCATTATATTGGTATGTTGTATCCATGTTTTAGGCTTTTCAGATGATTCTGGATTAGTAGTTTGTGAGCCCTAAGAGGAGCATTTGCATTATTGTGTTTTTGATGTTCAATATTTTCGATAGCATACATAGTTTTAGATCTGAGAACTCCTCGTGGTTATATGAACTAGCTGTAAACTAGGGCATGCTCATGCACTTGTATTGATCTATGTGAAGCACCTTTGAGGTTGGCTTCATATAGATCATGATATATATTTTTGTCTTTGCTAGGTCCAACATGTGGTAAACTAGATTGTAGTTTCTTTTTGGTCCTAAATGGTGGTCCTAAGTTTTGCTTGCATTTGGCTTTAAAATAGTTAGGGTTAGAAATCCGAAGTTGCTGAAATGTAGTCTTGAAATTTCTCACTGGGTGAAATGAGGGCATAAGTCGCTTCTAGGTTTATATATCATGGAAATTTGGGAAGTATGCAGGATTATGCAACTTCATCAAGGAGGGTCTCAGATTTTATTATGTAGGCTCAAAGAAATGAAGGAGTAGGGTTGCAATCTAGAACCAATGGAACAATGCAAACTCAACAGGCCTTTCACCACTTGTCTTCATTTTTCAGCAAGTAGTATCAGAAATGAATAATAAGTAGGGTAGCATTCTACAACAAAACTCAAAGAAATGAATGATTAGGGTTGCAGTATATTACCAAAACAACAATGCAAAATCAAGAGACTGTCAACCACTACGACTTCCTTTTTACCAAATAGGCTCGAAATGAACAAATAGCCCTGCAGGTGCAACCAAAAGAACAGTGTGAATTCTGAGAGTTATGTCCTCTTCCACTTCTTATTATGATGTTTTTCTTACTGAAAATTTACAATTTTGGGAACTTTTTGGTGGTACAATCTATTGTGGTACAACTACCTGCTTCCTTGACTTCCTTGTAGCGCTGAGGAGGAGAGCATTGGATTTTTTATATAAGACGGTTACCACTTCAACACTTAGGGTGTGTTTGGTATGGAGGAAAATGTTTTCCTAAAAAATGTTTTCCTGGAAAACAAGTTTGATTTTTTGTACTTATTTTTCTCATGTTTGGTTTGGTGAGCAGAAAATATTTTCCGGAAATTTTTTTTAGTGTTTGATTTATGAATGAAAAATGTTTCTAAGAAATATCTTTTTTTTTTACTAGAATAGAAAATAATTTTTGAAATTGAAAATATTTTTTAAAAACAAACTTAAATTTTTTCTTTTTGAAGGGGGTGGGGGCTTATGGGGGGGAGGGTAGGGGGTGGGTAAAAAATAAAAAAATTGAAATTAGAAGTATTTTTTAAAAACAATTTTTAATATTTTTTGGGAGGGGTGGGGGTAGGGGTGAGGTAAAAAAATTGAATTTAAAAACAAGCTTTAAATTTTTAAATTTTTTTTGGGGGGGATGGTTTGAGTGTAAGGACAAAATAAATTGATTTTTTCAACAAAAAAATAATTGTAATTTGAAGTTGGAAGATAGTTTTGGAAAATGTTTTCCTTAAGTTTTGAAGGGAAGTCATTTTCCTTAAATTTGAGAAAAATGAGTTGATTTGAAAAATATTTTCCAAAACATTTAACCCAACCAAACATGAGAAAATTGGAAAACATTTTCCAAACCAAAGAAGCAATCAACAAATCAAGTTGAGGTATCAAAATCCTGTCTTCTTTCGTTTCGACCCTCATCTATGAGATGAGGAATCCCTCATAGCTAGATTCATCAGTAGCTTAGAAACGTCTTATTAATCTACAATAATCGATAAGAAAATCATTGCCGCTGTCAGCTACAGACCCAGAGTAAGACCTAAACAATGAACTCTTCTCTTTGGTAACAAACAATCAAAGTCAAACCTTTATGAAGACGAGCATACGATGTGACTTGAACCACACCCTCACTTCACGTCTTCTGACAGCGGTTAGAATGGCAATGACTCTATCTTTCTCCTCTGATTCCTATCGAGTTGCCCAAAGGCTTCTCTTCTGACTGTGCTCGTTGGGGCATTAAGCCTAGGTTTGGAACCCCTGCCGCGGGCTCCCCCTTCGTCTTTCTTTTGGTGTGACTGTTTTTCTATCAATATCCGGTGATCAAGAAGAGAATGCCGTAATGGAATGGGCGAGGCCGAGATTAGATTGACTTCCCCTCATCCAGTTCCTACCTGCACGGATGCCTTCCCTTCCTTGCAAAGCGAACCTAGTCAAGCAATGGAAGGAGAAAGGAAAAAGACCTTCCTCGCGCACAGACAGACCATCTTTAGCGAAGTCCCTCCTTCCCAACCTCTCCTACAGCATCCATTTCGTCAAAGAAGGACGGAGCAGGCACACTGACTACTCTGATTGGGCGTGGACTGGGAAAAAGTAGCAGCTAAAGGAAAGCTAAAAGGTATTGGCGAAGAAGTAATGGAGGATCTGATATAGATTGAAAAGAGGGAAAGCTAAGCTAGCTAACGAAAGGGTTGGGATTCGCCTCGCCCTAGTACACCAACCAGGAAGAAAGATTTTGTGCTTTTCCCCTTTCCGCCAAACCAGAACGAGAGCCAATCGGGTCGATCAGAATGTCCTTATTTCACAGCGCTATAACATTCTCAAGTTAGAGTCTGACTATCTCTATTCTAAGTAGCACCCGAGAAAGCACACGCTAAGCAGATCTTTACCAAAGCCATATCTCCATAAGCATCCAAAGCTGCCTACTCATTGGTAGTGAAAAAGCAAGAACATAGATATGTTTACGAAGCCAAGAGCCACTCATCTGAGCCAGCGGATTCGAATTCTGCTATGCCGGTGCACAAAGCAAGCACACAAGGACTGCGTAAATCTTTGGTCTGTCTATCATTGCCCATGTTGGGCTGACTCCTTTTTTTAGGCAAGAGGACCCCTACTGATATTGACTGACCTGTTGATAGGCTATAAGTAGGCCGTTTGCTATTGCTATAAGGGCTGCTCGCCTTTATACGGCTTGGCTTCGCTATCGCTCGTAATGGTCGACAGTATTCCTGCCATACCTGAATTCCTATTATTTAGAGCTAGAAGCTTCGCCAGAAGCAAGCAAGATGAGGTCGCTCTGCTTCGTAGACAAGGCTCGTTCCGTACTTTACTTCCTTCATACCAAACACACCCTTAATCTAAGATGATGCTTTACTGAATTGAATTTTGCTTCATCTACAGTGTTTGGGGGAAAGCATTTGTTTTGGTCCACATGATATGATTATTTGTTGTAAATTAGAGATATTCGCACAGATAGTGGTGCATGCTCAAGTAACACATAGTTTTTTCCAGTATCTTGCTGCTTTTTTGTTCTGATGTAACATCTCTATGAGTTAGTGAGCTAGCTGCTAATAGATCTTAGTGTTCCCCTTTTTGTTGTGGATCACAATCTGGAAGCCCCAAACATGAACTATTATTGGGTATTGATATTCCTATCCTTTTGATCTTATGAAGCAACTCCTTCCCCTTCTTATATGCTGTTGATTTTGTTTGGTTGTACTTATATGGATTTTTTTCCCTCTGCAGTGGCAAGGAAACAGAATTCCATATTGAGCCTGAGATCACTTTGGAATTGATGATGGCTGCCAATTACTTGCACACCTGAGGTATTACTTCTTGTCCTCGGGGTAAAATTCCTGATTGTACAGTGTTTCCTTATTCTTTCTTGGTAATACTTTACGAGCCAAATATTCATATATCTGATCTATCATCTTCATAATCTTTTGTGCAATTGAATCTTTTCTGTTGCCATTTATAACTGTTTTGTGTTTCATTTCTTGTGATATACCTCCCTAGTTTGTTCCTAACTGAGTGAACATTTCCCAGGAACAATATTACTTTGGGGACCTAAGGTATAGAAGTTTGGAAAAAGCATTGAATTGCCATTGGAGCTGATAGGATGTGGATATTTTTAGTTGTTTTTGAAGTTGGCACTGTAACTTTTGGTACATATGTTGTCTCCCTCTACTGGAGAATGTAATAGTATTAGACATTTTGGGGCCTCACTCAGTTCTATCTGTTCCATGGTTAACCCATTTTAACAGCAGAATTTATCCCCATGTGGATGAATGTTCATGTATCATGTGGTACTTGAATTTTTAAGGTACTCTATACTCGACGTGTTTAGATGCTTGAAGGGCTACTTGAGATCCTCTTTTAAACCTTTCTTATACTACTAGTAATCGAGTCCTTATTGATTGAGCACTATGAGAGAAGTTTGCTAGTGAATTCCATCTGGTATTACATGGGGATTTCTTTGATCTTTCTTTTATGCATTTCATGGTTCAAACTAATGCATATATTTTTACTGGCTAATTCGTTTTATTGACAATTGATGCTTGTGATCACACACACCTATAATCCCTCCAATCTCAAACTTTAATTGCTTACTCTAAAGTCTAACACGGGAAAAAAAAGAAGGGGAAGGGCTGCAAGCATCAGTGGTTATTTTCACGGTTAAAATTCGTAATCTATAAGTAACGTGAAAACAACTTTACCTTAGTAAATGCTTTATGAGTTAAACAATCTTATTTAAGATCGTTGTCTTCAAGTAAACCTGATGTGGGGATTATGATCCTCGAATTGTAGAGGACGTCCAATAAGTGGAATAATAACTTGGTGTGCGGGCACACACAACCTTGAAGAAAATAAATCTATGGGTTCGTGTTCAAATCAATTTATACGCATTTTGTTTAATGTTATGATATACTTGCTATCTTCTACTAGGATGTATCAAGCTCATCAAGGCTTGGGCAACTGTAAAGAAATTACTAGGTCACATTCTTACATTTTACATTTCTTTTTCTTCTGTTGTATGTTTGAATTGACCTTACTGTAATATATTTGTACCTATTGTAACTGTGGCATTAAATAATCAAAAGTGGACGTGCCGGAGTGGTTATCGGGCATGACTAGAAATCATGTGGGCTTTGCCCGCGCAGGTTCGAATCCTGCCGTCCACGTTTTTTTATTTTTATGTTCATTTTATACTTTGTTTCAATACTACTATTTTATAATTGTTCCATCAAGTAAAGTAGGGATAAAAAGCGTAAGAGAAAATTATACCACTTTATCAGATTCTAGCTAGATAGTAGATAGCGATAGTTTACAGAACAATATACGTTTCAATTTTATTTAGATGATTATATCATGAGACTTGTTATTGTATTAGCTAGCGTATCTGGACAGGGGATTGAATAGTGTATGTTATAATGTATCCCAATTCAGTCATGAGCAGGTTGAAGAAAGTTTTAACGGTCCAACCTGACTTTGGAGGATTGAATCCATGTGTGAGATAAAATATGTGGATGACTAATTGTGGCTAGAGTTGAAAGGCTAATCAACATCGAATATAGCTATTTTTCTGTGAATGATCTGTTGTTGCGGTAGAACGTATGAAATAGATGAGTTGAGGTGATCATTTGAACTCAAACTTTGTTTATTTATTTTAACAAATGTTCAAATGATTGTGAATCAAGTTCAAATGAATTGTGGTACTATTACGAATTTTAACACATTAAATTTAAATTTTAAATTTGATAATTTATTTTATACGTTGGATGGATTTTTTGAGATATCTTTGAAGGTGTGGATGGGGTGGAGGAGGACTTTTTGTTAGTTTGTGTTGATTCGATGAGTGATAGTGCCATTTGAGAGAAAATTCTGAATCCAACTTGACAAATAGATAAAAATGACATAATTTAATATTATATTTAAATTGAAAACTTGAAAGAGAAAATGGGGTCAGCACTAAGAAAGAAAGAAAAGGACTATTACTTGTGATTTATCTCTTACATGTCTTTGTTTTTTTTATCGACTTATAGATAAGCCTTTTAACGTTGTCAATTGCCTCAAATACACTAGCTTTTAATAATTAAATTAAAATATATATGGCACTAATGAGGAAAGCCACATACATATTTAAACCCTTTTCATGGGTAGGGGTCATCATTAATCAAAGGGCCAAATTTCCTATTCTGATCTTGTGTACAAAAAAATATTATGAAAATTGACTCTAGCAAGATAAGAGAGCCAGCCATATATTATATATATAAATATAAAATCTATGTGTGTGTAAGAGATGAGAAAAGGATGGGAATCAAATCTTGAAGTGTAGAAAAATCTATTTAATTCTTTCAATGCAATCAATATGCAGATAAGGTGGGTGTTTAATTTATACTGAATTATACATATGGCATTATATATGGTTATTTTTTCCTAAACAATGTTTGTGTTACAAACTTATTCCTCAGATTATTCTTTTTGGTGATTGGTTTATTCTGCAAGTTAGATAATTAATGTGTACGGGATAGCTTAACTATCCGTTTGTTGAATTTTCCTATATGAAATTCAGATAGTGATGATTCAAGTGTATTTCGATAAATATTTGATGATAGTTCAGATAGAAAATTCACATATATACATGCTGGTTCAGGTAGAAAACTTAAAAAATGAAGGTCGTTTGGTAGAATGTATAAAAATAATGTTCAATAAAGTGTATTAGTAACACGTGCATTAGTTATAATTGTGTCTCTCACAAATTTATAGGCGAATATCAAATTAGTCCACTCCTATAATGTTTGGTGCTGAATTGGCCCTTAAATTAAAATGTGGTTCGATCATCAAATTACTTTGTATTATAGGGCAGGGGTCCATAATAGTGATTGTTGTGGTTTTGCAAAATTGTTTTCTACAAAATGTGTGACACTCCACAAATTGATTTTTATAAAATAAAGTTACATGATACCAAAAATAATTCAAGATTCGGATATTTTAGAATCTGAAAAAGAAGGAATGAAAGAGAAACTTACATTAATCAACTAAGAAAAGAATATTTGGATAATATTTTATTGATATTAAAAAAAAATATTTAAATTTGAAGTCAAAGTTAAAACTCAATACTCCCTCCCTTTTATATTAATTTTTCCCTATTGATATGATACATTCCTAAACTGATCTTATTAGCCATATTTTAGAACTTTTAATTTGACTTTTTACTACTTTCTGTTATTATTTAATATTAATGTATTGTTGAATTTGAGGATATATAAAATAAATAAATAAATAAGAGATAATAATTTTAAGATATAGTAAATAAAATGAAATTCTACACGTAAGACATTTATGCTTCGCAATTATGTAAAGTTTTCAAGATTTCACTATTCAGTTGTTCTTTTTTCCCCAAAATTCTTATATACTTATTCTCTACTGTACAAAAATCTGCATCTTCAATTATTTTATATAGAGAAAAAATCTTTGTTTGGTACTTTGCCTTTCTCTTCAATGGAAAAAAGTAGTAAGAAGACGCAAGTGGGTTCTGCTGATGTTTCTGCTTCCACCGGTATTTTCTCTTCAATTTTCCCACCACCATCTAAGGTACTTATTCATTATATGAACGACATTAGAGTAGTATATATGATTTGACTTAATACTAAAGTTTATAATGGAATAAGAATTTGGGAATTTGGAATTTGTTATATGTCTAACTGAAAATAGAATTTGAAATAAGATGCAATTTGCTAATTGAAGTAGTTTATGAAGAACATGGAGGAGTGGAGAGATATGGGTTTGCACTAATCAGTATATGTCAAATCTATCAGTTTCTGTGAACTCCAGAAACTCTGTTATCTAATTTCTGTGATAGAATTGTATTAACCTGTGAATGAAAACTTGACTGTTGGTGGTCGACGAATAGGATTTTAGTTGTGGGTATGGGTAACAGTTGAAGTGGTGTGTTTTATGCTCTTTCTTTATCCTCAAGTCATTAAGGTAGCATGTTAGAGGTGGTTTATGGGGATCTTATGTTTTCTACTCCCATTTGTGCCATTACTTTCTCCTTGTGGAATAGTTGATGTGTGTGCTTGTGGCAGAGTTAATTGGTACTTGCGTTGGTGGAAGATAGCACGTACCTTGTGGAATAGTTGATGTGGGTGCAAATTTTGTGATCAATTCAAGTAGTTAAGGGGATTTATAATCAAAGTTTTCTCTTTCCCAAGAGAAGATAAGGAGGGATTCATTTTTTTTCTTTCATGTGAATGTCCCTTTCGATATTCTTGTAGTTGAGGGATTGCAATTTCATAGCATTGGATTGATCTCTTCCCATGGAGGAGAGGTAAAAAGTTTCTTACCTTTTCTTTGTTGGTAGGGTTTGGTAAGTAAAGCAGAGTCAACTTGAATTCCTAACCAAAATCTGACAATCCTTTAACTCATGTAAACACCAGAAACTCTGTTTCTTAATTTCTATGATTCTGTCAGCTGAAAAAATTATTTTTGGTGGTCAACTAGGAAATTAATTGTATTAGTTTGAAATAGCGTAGCATCGATCTGCTTGTGTTTTCCTTTTCGAAAATAAAGTAAAAAAACTATTGTACTATCTCATCTTCCATATTCCTGTAGGTTATGGGAAGGAAAGCTTCGGCAGCTGAACTCATACAATCTCTGGAGAAGCAGTCATCTGGTTGTAGGGCATGGAACAAATCAGCTACAGGTGTCTTGTCACTTGTGATCTCTCTCTTTTCCTCATTCTCATTCGTCCTCTCTTTGTTTCACCTCATTAAATTTATGTGTTATTCTCCAATCTATCTTAACACCTGACTCTTGGAGAATCATTGCGGTGCTTCACGTACTTGATTCTACCGACATAAGATAAACCTATTACTTACAAGAGATTCTCGGACACCTCTTTCCATTCCCCTTCCAATCAATTGGTCACACTTGATCACGTATTTCTTGTGGTATAAATCCAAACCAAGCCTTTACTCTGTAACTTGTACTACGAGTGATGAATAGGGAATAGATGAAAGATGTATGATTCCGTGTAATTATGATAAGGTTTTTTTATACACTACAATCAGTTTCTTTTCTCAGTTTTATAATCATGAACAATTGCTTTCAATCCTAGGTTCTAACTTGTGGTAACTTGATGCTTTTGCTTGTATATTCTGCATTCACACTGAGATAGCAATACTTTTATTGTGAGATATATGATAAAGTAGTGTCTAAAACATACATCCTTGAGCAGCTTACGTGACGAAAAATAAACAAGGTGCAGGGCATTGCAGATCCAGTAAGGAACATGAATCACTTTTTCAAGATAGAGGGGAAACATGTCCCCTAAGTTCTTCTCTCTTATATGGTGGTCAAGAGGACATGTATATCAAGTCATCCGATGCTCATAAAACTCTATCATATCCTTCTGTGAGTTCTTTTTCTTAAAATCATCTTCATAATTTAAAATATGCAATGTGATGATACTTACTCCTTTTGATGTACTTATAAACATTTCAGTACAAGAAGGAAGGAGGAGAATACGATTCTAGTGGAAACAACCAATACAGTGCATCTAGAGGAAATTGGTGGCAAGGTATGTATGTTGTAATTATATTGCAATGGTTGCAAGTACTCATCAGTGGAAGCTAAGTTTTGCAAATTCTTGTATTCAGGGTCACTTTATTACTAGAAACATGGCCTCCGATCCCCCAAGACGTGAATTCCCATTTATTTAGTAGAGGTAAGTTAGTGAAGGACATCAAAAATTATTCCATTGATCAAATATGCGTCTCTGATGTCAGAACCTTTTATCTTGAAATATTCTAATTTAATTTTAATTTTAATGCAAATTCTGAACTTGTTATCTCAGTTTTTTCTTAT
The DNA here is from genome assembly GCF_000226075.1 of Solanum tuberosum. Taxonomy (NCBI): domain Eukaryota; kingdom Viridiplantae; phylum Streptophyta; class Magnoliopsida; order Solanales; family Solanaceae; genus Solanum; species Solanum tuberosum. The sequence goes on from NW_006239053.1 coordinate 622,925, forward strand.
GTTGAGGACCTTTTGTTTAGCAGCACAGTTTACGGTGATGGTTGTCTACTTCCATATTGCTTACTCTTTTACCCACAAAATTGTAACAGATTCATGCTGAAACTTGCTCTTTTTTAAAGGGGTGGGAGCATTTTCATAAAGAATGAAATACGTCTTTTCCAAAAATGTATCTTGTTTAGCTAAGATGTTGTGCAAGTTTATGATGTTGATCATACAGTACATATATTCTTATTTTTACTTCTTCCAGTAACACCGTGATGTTAGTTTGCTGCACTACAAATGATTTTTCGTTTCATAATTTCTTGATTAATTTGCAGGAGTTCTGGAAGTCTTGGAACCAGGTTGCTATAGATTTGTTGAAGACGGCCATGTGTTGACAGACTCACAACTTTTTACTCTGGGATCTCTTGATGGTTATTTGAACCTTATATGACATGGACCTTTTTAATCCTTTTAGCTCTGTGCCTTACAAAGCAGGGACTTTGGGAACTACATCTTTATACTCCTTTAAACTCTTCGTATGCAATTAAACGATGTAAATTTCTGAATAAGTTCTTGTCAAGACTTGCATGAAACTAGTTCTTTGGAAATCTACTGTGCAATGAACTTTCTGAATAAGATTGATGCTTGACAGAACATTATGTATGCTTTTGATGGCTTGAAATTCTATTTTTTATACATACATTAGGATTGAAGAAGATTGTGTCAATCAAACTGCAGTTTGTATCTTCAATCATCATGGTCTTTTTCAATTGTTCTCCATACCTGTTCAACAATTTATTATGCTAGTTACTACTACCACAGGAACAACCCAAAGCGGCAAAGAACAACTGGGGCTGCTGCAGTCTAAGTATAGTAGTAAGCCCATAGGGTTAATGTTGTTGTACACGACCACATAAGAAAAGAATTAACAAAGCAATGTTTCCAGTTTTTGGTCTCAACAAATAGAAATAAGAAAAAACAAAAGGGACATTTTCAAACAGGCTTTCTGCTACATAATTTTCCTGCTATGCTGTCACATAAGTCTTTCTTAAGCACTGGTACAGTGGGCACAAACATATTACCTCATCTCTTTGCTGACAACAATAGACCTGTAATACTCCTTGAGCTTTTAGAGTTGGGTACGTCTACCTATCCCAAAAGATGAATTCTTTATGAAAATGTGTTGTAGAGCTTCAAATATTAGAGGTTGGTCCTTACCTTTAGGCTTTAACCAACCTCCCAAGTAACCCTGGAATGATCCTTGAATACTAAATCAGAACCTAAACTCCTTGCCTTTTGATTACATTCGAGCAAAATCTTGGAAGAACTTTACAATCTTGATCTTTTGCCATGAAAGTTAAAAAATTGGAGCTCAATCACCTGAATTTTTTTCTCAAGAACCAAAAACCAAGCACTACCTCAAAAGATGGTGGTCAAATTTGAAAGCTTACAAACTGCCTTGATCCTATATGAATACAGTACTTTATTGGACTTGTCCATTCAAGGCAAGGTAATAAGAATTTGGAAATGATTGAGCTACAAAATATAAAAGCAACAGAATTGGCAATGAAAACTTTCTTTTCTGAAGAAATAATACCTTCTCCAAAGAGGAAAGAAAATCCATTTAGTGATAAATATTCAACCAAATAAAGGCATGCAAAACTATAGATATATATATATATATAAAGTACAGATCCAGCAGGTAATATCAACTGGTTTAATGGCACCTGACTTGCACCATTTAGGACAATTCGAAGTCCCAACCTAGAGCTGAAAAAAGGTCACAAATTCCAGATTCAAGAATATGCAACCCAAGGTTGATCCAACTGCAAATTAGCAAAATCCCAGCTTGCAGGATCTTTGTGTTAATATGGCAGGCAAAACATAATCACTACCATTGCTGCTTTTATCCTTTATGTCTACTATCCTGTTTCTGGTGAAACTCAAGTACACAGGAAAAGAAGAATGCTGAAAGATGAAGTGTGTTGAAGTTCACAAGATCCATAGATACTGTTGGACCGCCAATGCAGAGCTTTGTTGCAGCACTTGGGTTGGTGGGAATTTAAGGGCAGGCCGAGATAGAGTGCCATGGTAAAGAGCGAGTTCATACTACTATGTCATCTAAAGCTGATACGTGGATGCTGGTTGAGCTCAATTTTGCACTTCTACCACCACTCTTTAGCAGGGAATGAAGGCCAGGACTTATTATCATCTTTCTTCTAGTTTTTAATCATGTAAAATGTGATAAACCGAAAACTGAAGACCCCATTTCATTTCAGAGGCAATTTACTGAAAACTTGTGACTTTGCAAACTGAAGGACAGTGAGAAGATAACAACACTTTGCCAGTATAATGGCTTGGTGGCAGTTCCATTGATAATGACCTAGGAAGCATGATAATGGAGGCATGTGGGGATCTCCAATATTCCTCTGAATAGGAAATGTTGAGGATTGATTGTACCACAACATCAACCCGTGATCATGGAATACTTTTTGGATCACACAGCAATAAGAATCCGACAAGCATAATTCACAAACAATCAACAAATTCTATTTTGTTTCATTCTTACCAGGATCAGATTGATGTGTGGTGGCCATCTCACTCAAAATGTAGTCTTCATCATTCAATGAGATCGATTAGGATAGCTAGTTATGGCAGCGTGATATCTCCTTCATCTTTGACAGGTTCAAACTTGTTAAATTGTTGGATTTGGAATCCTTCAACATTGATGGTACTTCTCGCAGTGAAATACAATCTCTAATTCATATAAGGTACTTTGCTGATCGAACTAATGCTAGTTCAACTCCCTCCTTTATAGCTAAGCTTTGGAATCTTGAACCTTTTGGGATAACAGGGCTTAAGTGGAGAAGTGATATTACCTACTCCCCTTCAAGATTCCAAAGGTTAACCATAATGGAAGCAGTTGAATCATTAGTTTGAGCAACAAAGTAACTTAAATGGATTATTAGAGATCGTATTACATTGGGATAAGTGCCGCAATGTTAAAGGATTTCAAATCATCATTTTAACAAGTCTTTAACTATCAAAGACGTCAGAGATATCAAGCCACCATGACAAGTCATCCAAATCAATCTTTGTGCCTTGCAAGTGAACCATAATAATGCAAAATACAAGCTATATGGCAATTTGATCAAATATAATCAAACCGAATACGGGTTCCACCTGCTGATGTTTATGTGGAACCTCATTAACAGGTTGAATAGCCAGCCTCATATACAGGGAAAATTATAAGGAGTACAAAGCTTACACTACACAAAGCTATTCGCAAAGCAATGTCTCTCGTGTTGCATTACCAGTAACTGTATTCACTCCATCAGCAAATTTGCAAAGGTATTCCCGTTGATCTTCTCTTAGAGGAACATCGGTGAAATCTGCTCCTTGTATAACGGAACCCTTGAAAGATGTATTCCCCGTTGTAAGTGCTCCTTCCAAATTAGCATTGCTTAAATTCACCTTAGTCACATTAGCTAAGGAGAAATCAGCACCTCTAAGATCCGCATCAGATAGATCAGCACCAGTTAAATCGGCATCAAAGAAGCTAGCTCCGAGTAACTTCGCACCTTTAAAATTAGCTTGTCTGAGTATTGAAGTTTTAAAATCTTGTTTGATTAACGTTTTCCCACTAAAATCCTTCCCTGTTAGATCTTGGCCCCTTGTTACTCCAGCACCGTAAGGGCCTCCGCCTTTAAAGGCTAAAGCAGGATCTGAAGCAAAGAAGAGTGAAGCAGAGAGAAGGGCCAGAAAACTTGCTCTTGAGATTGATTCGCTTAATGATATGAAACCATTTCTCGAAGATTCAGCTGATTTTAGAGAAACCTGTGATGTAGCTTGATGAGTTTGTGGGGAAAGATGGAGATTGTGAAGTTTTGGATTTGAGGGGAGTTTTGAACAACAGAAGCAGAAGCTGAGAATCGCCATTTCTGGGATGAGTGGCTATCAATGGTGAGATTTTTGTAGGGCATTTTGTTTGTGATAATCTTCAAAAAGAGGAGATAAGAGAGAGTTTGTAAAACAAAAATCTAACACCGCTGCCGGGGATCGAACCCGGGTCACCCGCGTGACAGGCGGGAATACTTACCACTATACTACAACGACTTGTTGTTCACTTACTGAAATATTATATTATTTAATAAAACAATCACACTGTACCATATACAATTTTTTGGAATTTAAACACAACAAAACAATCCAATATGTTCATTTTTTAAATCAAAACCTTTCCACCAATTAGTTGGCTGTGGTATCTGCATTGGATTTCAATTATACATTGCAGATTTCCTCTTTGTTTGCCTATTGAAGAAAGAAAGTCTTATATGACTTCAAACAAGGGAGAAAGGCCCTTCGATTAATTCGTCTGAGGTTATCAACAATTTTATTTTGTCTAAATTACTTTTTTTTTTTTTTTGTCCAAGTCACTTATTTTTAATCTATTAAAATACTTTTTTTGTGTCGAGGATCTATCAAAAATAATCTCCTTACTTGTTGATAAAATTTACAGTTTTGCACATACTCTATCCTCTTCACACCTTAATATGAGATCACGATAACTCACGATGATTAGTCGGGACAAAATCCCAACATACCCAGCCAATAATATACATATATAGTTGACCCATAAATTATTCATCTTTCAAGTAAGCTAGTAAGGATAAAAACGTATCCATATTCCACGCTTATATAAATCAATAAACGAATGACGACATGGGTTTCGATTACTTACTAGTCACTTATTTTTAAAATTGACTTTTATTTTTATTTTTCACTTTTAAAATATCAAGAAAAGACAAAAAATAATTTCATATTTTACCCTTAGCATTAAATACTTATTTTCCAAATCATTTTTCAAGACCTTATCTAAACATCAATTAATAGGGATAGTTTGATAATTAATATATATATATATATAATAAGTGGGAATATCTACACTACTTAGCACATGACAAGTGTTGGATGATATGTGTTTCATAGTGTTGTACATTCTTCTTTTATGGTTGTACCTTTAAAATTTATATTATTGGACAATTTAACACCATTAATTACGTACCTACTACTTTATTAGCCAAAAAGTTTGACATCATTTGGGCCCATTTATTATTTATATGTTTTCAATTTTCAATATATGTTGTTTATCTAATTCCTTTTTTCAACCTTTTATTTTAAACTTCTTGAAAATTTAATTACCTATTTATTACTCTCTCTATGCACTTTTAATTGTTATGATTTCTTTTTTAGAGTCAAACTATAAGGAATTTTTAACTAATATTTTTACAATGTGTTTTTTCATCATATTCATAGGCAAAAAATAACAATTTATATTACTTTTTGTATAGATTTTGCATATTTAAATTATTATTTTTAAATATCGAATTAATACAATCTGATTTAACTATGAAAATTAGTCAAATAGACTTTCAAAAAGTGCAACATGACAAATACAAGTGGACGGAGAGAGTATATTTTAGCTACAAAATATATTAGAGGTACAACTTTTAAAAAAATTTAAATTGTTATTGCGTTGACTCTTGAAGTCTTATCATTGTCATATGAATTTGAACAAATTATATATTATTAAAAGTTACATAAAAGATGCTATAAATCACAATAATTAGCAATTAAAAATATTTTTAAATCATATAAGAAATTTGGTTGACTAATTGGAATAGAATAAATAACATGTACTATTTGAAAATAACGTCAAAATTTCTAGAATTCACAATAAATTAACAACTGGAAATATTTTACTATATATAATAAGTGGGAATATCTACTACTTAGCACATGACAAGTGTTGGATGATATGTGATTCATAGTGTTGTACATTCTTCTTTTTGGTGCTGGCACGGGTACCAAATATCTATATATATGTGTCACAAATGGAAAAGACTCAATCAAGGAAGCAACT
>NW_006239053.1:628943-629316 GCF_000226075.1 Solanum tuberosum
ATTTAAAAGCTATATAATACAATACGTTGACTCTCAGAATTCTATTAGGCTCACATATATTGGGACAGAAAAAATAACAAATATCATTTTAAAATTACCAAAAAAGTATTATAAATAATAATAATTAACAACTTAAAATATCTGAAAGACATTTTAAAAGGGTTAATTTTGTAATTTTATCCATATCACATAAATTAGGACAAAGTGATCAGTAATGTACGTTATTTGAAAGTTACATAAAAATATTATAAATTACAATAATTAATAACTTAAAACATTATTTTTTTAAATATGAAAATTTAGATGACTCTCCAAATTTCATTTGTGTCACATAAATTGAGACAACAAAAATAACATATATTGGGTCCATTTT
>NW_006239053.1:633793-635030 GCF_000226075.1 Solanum tuberosum
AATTATAATAAAACATATTGTATTTAGTATGATAAAAGAACTCAAAAAATTGAGAAATTAGATAAATAGTAATCTTAGCTTCTAAGAAATGTGACATCATCATTTACATATCCAACTTTTATATATATAAAAGAGTTAAAAAAGAAAAAATAAGTGATTTAAGAAAATTATATAAATAACATTAATGATGAGATGAAGATTAAGAAAAAACGTCAAATAAATTAGTAGTATTGATGATGATAAAAGTTAAATAAATCATTTTTTCTATTATTTAAATTTTTAACATAAAATTTCCAATGTTTTAAAATTAAAAATAAATGTTAAAAATAAAAATAAAAATGGAGGCAATAATTATTTTATTAAAGAAAAATATGTGTAGAAAAAGTAGAAGTAGATGAAGTTACTTTAGTTCATCTTTTTGGTGGGCCTCAATGTACAATTTCTATAGCTTTTAGTCCAACTCTTTAGTGCAATGTTGGTCCTCCAAACTCCCATTTCTAAATAAGAGTAATAATAATATATCAAAAAATTGTTTTCTTAATAAATATGTCATGTCAAAATAAATGGTGGAAATAGTATACGATAAAAGTAAGATGTAAAAAATCTACATAGAATCTTCAGGTTTTTATCATCCAACACGTCGCAATTTGCGGCATATATCATGTATACTGTTGCATCATCATTCTGCTTTCGTCTGATATAGTATTAGAGAAAGATCCATAATTTTTTAAAATCAATTATTAATACATAAATATTTCATCAGCTTAATATGTTTATTTTATAAAATTACAGAATTATTTGTGCCATGAGAGATTGATTTATAATCGATTTAAATTTAATGAGTTCTATATTTAGATTCTTGGCAAACAAGCATTCCACAAAGTGTCGGAAACAAAGATTTCACAAAAAATATATTATACATATAGAATATAATACTATGTGTATAGATCAATCTTTCTTCTTTTTTAGAAACAAGTAATAAAGCTTTAAACATTCTTAACAAAATTCATAACTTCGTCACGGTAGTTGTCAATTATTAGGCAACAAAATTAATTGTATGTTATGATAGCAACTTGTTTTTTAAATAGATAAAATTCTATAATTAATTTGATCATGTCATCACGACAAATGTAATGACAGGCTTGATAAGTATAATTGTGTCTGTATCATAGAGTATATATTGTGAGAATACGTTTCTAGTGTAGTGTATATATATATATATATATATATATATATA
>NW_006239053.1:635638-715571 GCF_000226075.1 Solanum tuberosum
TATATATATATATATATATATATATATATATATATATATATATATATATATATATATATATATATATATATATATATATATATATATATATATATATATATATATATATATATATATATATATATATATATATATATATATATATATATATATATATATATATATATATATATATATATATATATATATATATATATATATATATATATATATATATATATATATATATATATATATATATATATATATATATATATATATATATATATATATATATATATATATATATATATATATATATATATATATATATATATATATATATATATATATATATATATATATATATATATATATATATATATATATATATATATATATATATATATATATATATATATATATATATATATATATATATATATATATATATATATATATATATATATATATATATATATATATATATATATATATATATATATATATATATATATATATATATATATATATATATATATATATATATATATATATATATATATATATATATATATATATATATATATATATATATATATATATATATATATATATATATATATATATATATATATATATATATATATAGATCGGAGTTGCCTTGCACGTTATTCTACCTTTGATAAAACAAACAAACTTTAGAGAAACCACTTAATTAAGTGAATGAAAATAGTAAGACTACTATTCTTTTGGATTCGTTTGGTTGTTGGTCAGAGAATTAGAGTTACGCATGTATTAGTTATTTATGTATTAAAACTTATTCCAGTTTCTATTTTGAATAAAATAGTACATAAATTTCCTCATAACTTATTCAATATGTATAGATTAGTTATGTGAATTCCTAATACTTGAAAACAAAATACTATATTAATTTTAAACATGAATAACTTACCTCCTAACCAACTATCAAATATGATATATTTTATGCAAAATTTAGTACTTACATAACGTATTTTTAAACTAGCTATATATCAAACGTCCCCCGAGAGTCTTAAGACACATAAAATATGTATAAGTTAAACTAATACCTTGAATACCCAGTCAAATATTGCGATTAAATAAGAAGTAGATGGAGTATATCATTTGGGGGTGTAAGACAATATAATATAATGTTGACACAAAATATTAAGAAAATCATTGGTTGTAATGTAATCTATTTGCAATATAACACAGGAAATTGAAAGTACTCAAATTGCAGTACTCTATCCATGTCATTATTAAACATGAATTGACATGTAGAAGTAAGTTGACGTTAAGATAGGCTTAAAAAAATTGTTTAATACACACAAGATAATAGATAAATGTATGTACATGAATTGGAAAAAGACAGGTCTAACAATCAGCTAAAAGGTACAATAAATTTTAAGAATCATACTACTTTAAGTTAACTTGTTAAACACAAAAGTTAAATGATTTTAACACGTAAATCTATACTAGTACTAGATTTATATATCAACAAATGTGACCTTGTTTTATAGATATAAATTGTTTTATTTTTTTTCCAAATACATATGTATATTTTGAGTCGAAAGTAAGGAATTTAATAAAACCCCCAAAATTGACCTGAAAATATATGTTTTAGTTAGATAGTAAATAGTTACCCTAACAAATGTTTATATTAATAAATCATGGAAATTTTCTATAATTAAGTAATTGTATAAAGTGACAATATATATTAATATAATTATAATTACATATTAAAAATATTAGTATATATGAACTTGTATTATGTATTTATTGGCTTGAAGACTTGACGTTAACACTGTAACCTTTTTTTTAAAATCTAAGTTGGATTAAAGCTCACAATATGCTATAATTGTAGAGGCAGAGCCACCATAATGGATTCAGTAGAATTCAATAATTTTAGTTCAAATATTATATATATATTTAAATTTTTTTTAATATGTATAAATAATTTATCCAACATCTAATATAATAATAATAATAATAATAATATTCTTAGAGTAATTTCATATGTGAAATCTGAAGAAGATAGGTTATACGCAAATCATAACTCTACCATGTAAAACAGAAAGATTGTTTCGAATAAATATAACTAGGAAGAAAAATTTAAACTCGATTATCTATGAATCATCCACCATAGTTATTGACCTTCTTATCTTTTCGAACCCATAAACTTAAAATCTTGACACCGTGATATAATCATTGGGCCAACGTCGGCAAGTGTTTCATTTTCCATCTAACGGCCGACTCCTTAAATAAGAGTCATTTTTTATTGTCGGTTGGTTCTCTGTTTTGAGTTTTGCCCACGAGACAACTACTTCTGTATTTGCTTCCTTTTAGATCTATGAGCATGTTATTACAAAAATATGTTTAAATAATTTGGCTTTAACTTTCATTAACTCTTTTTTTAACTTATGTAATGACCCTTATGAATGTGTACAAGAATTGCATTTTTTTTAAATGCATGACTAGTTTTATTTTGGGGGTTAGTTTTGATTATTGAACTAATCCTTTTGTTTTTGTTAAAACAAAGCTTGAACTAATCCTTTGTTGACAGTACAACAGCTGGTGAATAGCCATGGCAACAAATGCTAGTGGATTTTAGCTTTTAAAGTTTGTGATTCCCACCATAAACTTTTCTCAACACGACAATAAAAAAATATACTCCTTCACGGGGCTTTTTCTTCATCGTCAAAGAGGATTTAAGATTTGAAATTTATGAGTTTTTATAATAGTTATAAATAGTGGCGTAGCCAAAATTTTTATGAAGGATATCCAAAAATTTAATAGCTAATAAAAATAATTATATGAATGAGTGCACTTAAATTTTGTAAATCAAACTACGTAACATTAATGATTAATTTCTTTAATTAAAAAATATATCAAAAATTTTAAAATCAAACTAGATAATATTTAGCTTTAATGGTCACGTTTATTTGATAGAAAGTGAACAGACAAAGAAAAAAAAGAGAGAAAATTCAGTTTAGATGAAATCACTTTTATGCTTCAAGATTTCACGAACTTCTAATGACTAACAACAAGAAATGAAAAATAAAGAGTAGAATCAAACGAGTTATATTAAAAGAAATTCTATATGGAGCCTTTTCACTTTTAGTAGTTTTATGAAATAAATAAATAAATAGAATTTGCTTATCAACTTTAAATTAAATAATTACTTTAAAATTTTAATGAAAAGAAAAATAAATCAAAAGTTAAATAACATATTTGAGGGATTTGAACCCGCGCACGACTAAAACCACTGAGCTAAGAAACTTTATTGTTTTTTCAAGGATGTCCAAAATGTGTTATTTAACCATTTAAAATATCATTTTGCTTAAAAATACAGTGTAATTTTCCAACGAAGGTAGCTATGCCCCTGGTTATAAATTAATATTTCTTTTGTCCCTAATTACTTGTCCACCTTTGAATTGACACACCAATTAAGAAAACAATAATTGACATAATGAGTTTATCATTTTACCCCTATTAATTATGAAGTAGATGAATTAAAAAATTAAGATTTTCAAGAAGTTCTGTCTTTTTCAAAGTAATTAATTGAAGGTATACTATGTAAAAATATTTTATCTTTTCTTGATTTGTCAAAATGAACAAATAAAAAGAAAAAAATAAACAAGTAAGTAGGGACATAGAAAATATATGTAATAATTAAATATTTATCAAAATTATATAATTTTGTAAAAAAAGTATGCACAAAAGTTACAGAATTACCGTCCGTGAATAATATAACTTATAAATTAGGTCAGCCGCTATAACAAAGTGCCGTATGATGCGTCGTTAGTTAAAACTTCGGAGTTTTATTGGACCACTAAGATTCCAAGAATGATCAAACATGAATTATCTTTTGACTAAGTGAATAACTTTTACAGTTCTACATATAAACATGTACGAAGATTGAGTTAAATTTTTAATACAAGTGAAAAGGGGTTTAATTTAATAAGTTAAAATTTTAATTCATTTTCTTAGATTACTAGTATGATAATTAAGGAATAGTTTCATAGAGCTCCCATCAAATTTGATTTCGTAATATTGATTTTTCCGTTACGTTATTAAGTTGTCCTCCTTATCTTGATTTCTACAAAGTACATGCATGAAACATAAACTCATTGTTGAAACATGTGTTACACAATTTTTCCTCTCATTACACATGGTGCAAGTCAAAAGTTAGCCCTCGTGCCAAACACAGCCAAATAAAAGGAGAAGAAAAGTTGAATAAAACATTTGTTTCTCTGTCTTCTCCTCTTTTCTTGCCCTTTGGGTTTAAAACATTAGGAGAGTGGGAATTGGTTACCAACTCAATGAGTCAACCATACAGGTATGACACTCCAAACCACTCTAACCATAACCATCTGTAATTCTTTAGTAGCCATTATGTTAGGATAACAAACTACAACAATAATACAACCATAAAAAGATGCCCTTTTACGAAAGGGCATCCGCTCTTCGAATTCAGAATTTTAAGTTTATAACTTTTAATTTTAAAAAAAATCGTTCACTTAGAGTTAAAAAAAAAAAAGTTCTGCCCTTTTTTTTTCCCAAGAGGATCAATTGTGTTTCCGTTTATCCTTCAGTGTGACTTAAACCCTTAAACTAACAATTGATAGTGAAGTTGCTTAACCACTTAAGCAAGTCTAAGTTGTCCCAAAACTCATTTAAAAAAATCATCATTTTTTCGTAAGAGAACTAATTGTGTTTCTGCGTATCCTTCGGCATGACCCAAACCATTAACATGTGGATTGACATTGGAGTTATTCAACCACTTAAGCAAGTCTAAGTTATCGCATAATTTACAATTAAAACTTTAGCTCAGACCCCAATTAAAAATTAATCTTTGATGTAATTAGTACCCAACAAGTGGCAGTTGAATAACGTGGCCAGACAAATGTACTGTCCAACCACTAAACCCTAACACTCGCGCCTCTTCTTTTAGCCCTTATATTAAGACCAAGTTCAACCTGATAGCCCCCCAACTCGTCCTTTCCCAAAAATTGCATCTTTTTTGCTGTCTTTCCTCTCAAACGGCAAAATTCAACAACTTCACATAGTGTGTAACTAAGCTTATAATGATGGCATCTTATTCTTCTGTGTTACGTGGGAAAGAAGACAAATGTTTTCCTCCTCCTCACAAGTTGTTTCCAACTCATGGTTTTGCCATGGAAGAACAGAAACAGAAGAAGAAGGTTCAAGATTTTAACTATACAGGCACTGGCTGTGAGGAACAGAGCACTGACGGGTTGAAGAAAGTGAAAGTTAATTGGGGGAATGATTCGATTTTTGGTACTTATGGGTTGTCAGAACACTCATCTTCCTCTGGTTTAAGCAGCCCTTTTGGGTCTGAACTTGGCTCAACAGAAACTGATGAAACTGAAAGCGAAGAAGATGAAGATTTCATTGCTCAATTGACTCGTCAAATGGCTGATTATATGCTTAAAGACGATGACGAAGAAGAAGATGAAAATGATGAAAACAGAGTCCTCAATTCTACTCCTAATACTGTCCAGGTTAACTACATCTTCTCAAAGATTGCAACTTTTACCCTTTTTATTGGTTTTAATGAATTTGGTTTTCTTTTTCAGACATCAAACACATATGTGTTCGCTGGGAATTGGTCAAATTACAATTCCATGGAGATATGTTACTATAATCAAGAATCTTTAGGCACATATGTTAAGCCTGTAGCAGACTCTGAGAATCATCAAATGAAGAATTCTAATACTGTATTTTACTCTAGTGATGATTTGAAGAGACCCATTCAAGTAAGAATTTGAAGTTTAAACAAGTTGTTTCTTGATAACTCTTCACCATCTAACTTAATTATGTGTAGGTGTACCATTTGAAAGACCAACCAACAACAACAAAACACAAGCCCTCTAATTCAAGAGGAAAAAGAGTGAAGGGGACAACTAGTGAGTCAGTTCAGCAACTCAAAACTGAAAAAAACAACACACAGAGTAGTTTGACTAAAAAACAAACAGTTGGTGGGCATGGCCAAAGTGGAGATAAGATTCATCATCTTCATTCTCAACATCCAGTACAGGGTAGTGGAGCAGGCATTAGGGCCATATTTCTTGGTGGATCTGGGTCGATAAACGGGTCATCTGGAACTGGAGTTTTCTTGCCTCGCACAATTAATAATCCCAATCCTCTTCCTACTGCAACAACAGAACCAAAAAAGAAGAAATCTGGTATGTTTACTACTCCAATGAATCAATTACTGCAACTTTTTCAATTTTTTTTATCTGTTTAATTATTAAATAAAAATTGTGATTATAAAGTCCAACCAAAATGGGGCTAAAGAGGACCCCATTTGTGGTTCAATCAGTTGAGTTGCGTTATGACTTTGTCCGCCTACAATTTTTACTGGATCAAGAAACCTATCAATATCAGAAATGAATTTTTCAGGTTGCCCACATGGATTGCCTTCATTTGCTGGTTAGATTCCAGTATATATTGTTGGACCTATTTATTTTATTTTATTTTTTCCAACACAGTACTAGTTTTGGAATCTGACTAACTTAAATTCGTGTAGAAATTTTTTATCTTAAAGATAAAAATTGCAAGACACTCTCTATTTAAATACAATTTCATTCTCAGAACTCGAACTTAAAAGTTGTATTAGAAAACTTACTAGTTACTACTTAGTAGCTACTATCCCATCACACCTTTAGGAGTCGTTTTATAGGTGGGTAGAGTTATTTTATTCAGATATGTAGGATTTAGTTATTTCAGTTTCTATTAAGAACTTATACATATATTAGTTATCAGGTTTTTAAATGACAAATCAAATATAGTATTAATTTTATAAATGAATAACTTACTCCGAACAAGCTACCAAACAACCCCTTACCTTAATTATCTATCATAATATTTTAAATAACTTAGAAAAATGTTAGGCAGGATTTTATTCCATCCGTTCAATCTTAAAATCACCTTTTTCATATTGATAACTTAGATATATCCTTATTAGTATAAGTTAAATATTTTCTTATCTATAGTGATTTTACAAAGTAAAGCATAACATTTTGTTTATCTTAGAACTTAAATAATAAATAAATGAGACTCATAAATAAATAGTATATATATCTTGTAACGAAACTAGTATAGTTTGTAAAAATCCTGTAACGAGACTAGTAAAGTTTGTAAAAATCAAATTTTATTTTAAGAAACAAATCAAGTTAATTCCTAGTTTAGATACGAAATAATCAAATTAATCTTTAATAATAAGTATTCCTCCCGTTTCAATTTATGTGATGTTTTTTGAGTAAATACATAATTTAAAGGATTTTAAAAAAAATCTTATGATTTTGAACATTAAAATTAGAGTGCTACGACTATAATAACATGTCGTTAAGATTGAATTCATAAAAAACTTAATTTTAGATTAATCATCATAAAATAAAACAGCAAAGTGTAAAATGGAATTTGGATTATAATGATTTATTTATGCGAGGTACTATTTCATTCGCTGTTCTTTTGTGGTAGCCGATAGGTACTGCGAATAGAGTAATATAATTAAACGTTTTTAGTACTTTAAATCTTACATATAATTCACATTAAATGACCACAATAGATAAGTGAAAATGACTTTAATTAAATGAGTACACTGTAAGTAACCTCAATTATAGATTCTAAATTGATTCTATTAAATGAAAAGACTAATATTAATTTTCTTATCCAAGGAATCTGTATTTGAATCTGAATTAGCCAATGTATTTACATGAGAATCTTGAAATAGTGGGATTAATCAATTATAGTTGCTAAAGTTTAAGGCATCCACGCTAGACAACAACTGACTCTATATTTAGTCGTATAATATATTATCAATATTACTACCCCACCACGATTGTCAATTTATGTTTTTTTGTTTTTTTTTTTGTTTTATAAATATGAATTATGATAGAGACATTTTTATAATAAGTACGTCATCATATGATAACTCTTATCTGAATTGTTTTTGAGTATTTCATACCACATAGTGCTCCTGATGCTTATCATAACTCCTCCTTTTGTCATAAACAATAATTGAGCTATTTTTTTACTGTTTCCTTTCCAAGATATTATTTTATTCGCTTCGATTTTATTTTTTTATTTTTTTAATAGAGAGTTTATTAAAATTATTTTTTTTATTTTATAAAAATAGAAATAAAGTTTGTATATATTCTATCGACTTCTCCGTAGCCATTTGGTGAGATTAGTATGTTGTTCTTTTCAAGGGATATTTTTTATTCATGCTCTAACCTCTTCTTGGTTTATCACATTTTTTATTGAATATCTACTTGAGTAGTTGAGTTGAGTTTAAAAGAAAGTTAAAACCACAAAAAATTTAATTAAATTATATACTTTGCAAAGGGAAATTAATTACGAAAAAGATATTGGTAGAATGTCCTAGACTGTAGTGGTTTTTATTTTTAGTATTTTAATATATTTCATTTTGTCAAAATAAAATTGCCTTTTCTAGTTTTGGTTAAGCTATCAATCTGAGTGGGTGTTAGTTGGGGGGTCCATATAGTAGCTAGGAAGAAAAAGGTATCATTATTTGTAAAAAAATATGGTTTCTAGTCCGTTCTCTAAGGGAACTTTTCGAAATTATTGGGACAATATCACTTTTAATCCTTTTGAAGTATTTATAAATTCTAATTTTTGGTCCTTGTGATATTTGACCGAATAATTAATACTCATAACTTTCAATTTATCGTTGTTCTTTTGTTTTGATTATCTTACTTATTTTTACTGCAAACATATTCGGCTTTTCTTTGTATTTTCATGAGTTTCTTTTGAATTTTTCAAATCGGTTTTGAAATATTTTTCTTGGGTCGAGTATTTGTTAGAAATAGTTTCTCTACCTCATAAGGTATGTGTAAGATCAACATAGCCTCTACCCTTTTCATATCTTACTTGTGGGGTCAAATTAATGTTGTTGTTTCTTGTAACCTTCAATTAAAAGTTAACATAATACATAAATATTAAGTGATAAAACAGTTAATAATCATGATAACAAGAAAAGTATCATCATTGTCCTTTTTAATTAATTTAAAAAGTAGATGACAATTAGGTTAATTGTTTGCAGAATATGCAAAATTATAGTTTAACAATCCAAGAACTAACATGGAAAATACTTTATTGATGACAAATGGACAGGAAGTTCAACGGTTCTAATACCAGCAAGAGTATTACAAGCTTTGCAACAACACTACAACCATATGGATGCTTTGTCTCAATCAAACACATGTGCTGTCTCTCCCACTCACTTTCCCAAAAATGGTAAGCATAAATTGGTTTAATATCTTTATACAATCTCGCAAAATATTTTTTACATTATCAGATCAATTAAAAGATAAAGTACATATAATTGTTCGTGAAAAATGGATTTACTCTCTTCGTTAATTTTTACTTGTTCATTTTAGACTTTGCACATGCTTTAAGAAACAATGATTAATATGAGGTCTTAGATGTTGGAAAATAATTTGAGAAATACAAAGTAATTAACGTTTAAAGTAAATATGAAGAAAAAAAATGTTTTTCTCTTGATATGTGAAAAGTAAAAGTAGACAGTAAAAATGAACAGATGTGAGTAATTTTCATAGCATATTTGACTACGTTTCCCAGTAAATTGAATTGAAGATATTGAATGATCTGGATTAGAACTCAAGTGTTGTGCACGTTTGTATCATTAATATTGATATTTTCGAGATTAGATGATCTGTTTGGTTAGAAACATTAAATATTGATGCATGATCTCTTAGATTTGGTTGATTAAAATATTGATGCTTGAATCTTAATTTTTTTTTTTAAAATCATTTATGGTAATTGATTTGTTTGCAAATGCAGAGTATGAAACAGATAATTTGGTTAATGAACATTCAGAAGACCAAACAAGTGTGGTAAATGACCAAGAGATGCAACTACCTCAAGAATGGACGTACTAAACTTGTTGATTAATGATTATATTATTGATTGGTATCAATAATAATTGTCATATTTATTGGGAAGCAACTAATAAGGACAAGGGTGCATGTGAAGAATATTCAAATGTCAAATAATAATGGAATCTTGGTGTAGATATATATTATTTTAATAAAAATAAGTAATGATGTTGAAAGTGATGTGGCTTTCAATTTCACTAAGTGGTCCAGATGGATCAATAACAAGTCGTAGGTTGTAGTACATGTATCATACAAGATGTGGCTTGTTACTTAACTAGGATGATATTGTACTAATGGGAGGGATAAATATCTTATTTATTATGCCTTGTAGTAATAAAAATTGATTGGAGGTGTGATGTATCCAATTCAAGAATGTAAAAAAGCCTAGTGCAAATAGAAGTTGTTCTTTTTATTGGTGTATATATTGAGTTTTTTTCCTTTAAGAAAGCAAGGACAAGAAACTAGTTCTACACGTTTCACCTATAAAGAGATACAACCCTATTCATATAATGTGGCACTCATTTGTGGCATCTAGAGTGTCAAATGAGCGGGTTTGATTGAAATTAGAGATATTAAAATGTGTTGAAATAAAAATTAGGTTGAGTCATCACTTGTTAAAATTTACTTTAGGCTCAAATGGGTTAAAAATTGGGTTGGGTCATGACCCGCACAATTTGAGTTGCTTAATCTTAATAATTTTAACATATTGTTATTTACAACTTTTATAACTACAATTAGAATTTCATTTCAAAAAAATAAAATAAAAAGTTATAAATGGGTAATTCATATCTTCAATATAGAAACATACATTACATCAATGTATATAAAGAGTCTAAAAATGGATTGAAATTGGAGATTAAATTAGACACAGTTAAAGATTCTTTTTAAATGGATTAAGACTTGAATAAGTTGAGATTGAATTCAATTCAACATATCTTGAGCCCAACTCATAAAATTCTAGACAAATTGGACGGATGATATAAGTTTGAGCTCATTTTTGACACCCCAGCACCATTTGTCTCATATGAGAGAGTTACTTTTTATGTCTAGTTCTTCCTAGATCTAATCGCAGTATATTGATGAATTTGTCCTTGAAATCACTTTATTTCATTCGATTTTTGGAAGAGATCATGCCTAGAATTTTACAATATAAGATGGGTAACTGAGATAATCTTGATCAGATAATTTTGATAAAATTTAACTTGAGAAAACACTATGTAAAAACTAGTCCATTTAAAAGTAAATCAAAACAACGAATTGTATTTCCACCGACGTGGGGCTCGAACACACTGTCCTATTGGAATTGCCGACAGGGTAATTAAGGAATGCCAGCTCCTTGCTGTGGATGACATCTAACTTTTAGCTATTGTACAGAGAGAATATTTGGGACAAATCTTGATTTTTGTAACCTCTCCTTTCATCCACATCTCAACTTTCCTCTATAAATTTAGATGATATAATTTGTTACTATATACCTTTTTTTTTTTGGTCATTTTACATGATAATATTAATATCATTTAACAACAATGTCAGTAAGTCTGTATAAATACATGTAGCAAAATATGATTGGTATGTTTATATTAATGGAATCCTAAGACAACTTGCAAGTTGCAAGCCATCAAGTGGTCTGTTCATGAATCACAAGCATTTGCTCTCAACCTAATAGTGTCCATCATTAACTAATAATGACGGTGGTAGAGTGATAAGTATTCATTTTATTTTTTATCAAATTCGAATCCTCCTAATATTAAGGATATGCGAAAATTGAGCCGACGGATAAACCGCATCGAAAAGATGCTATTGATTTATGGTTATTGAGTTAACGATTTTTAATGGTTTTATAAAAAAAATTATTGTGTTACAGGTTGAGTTTTTGTTTTCAAATAGTGGGTAAATCAATAACCCATTAAAACTATGTTAATTTACTACTTTACATGTACATAAATATTAATCTCAATATATTACTAGTTATTGTCTTTGTCCTTCAATTTATACTTCACAACGACTTTGAGTTCACAACTTCACATTATACAAAAACATCAAAAACCTAAAGTAAGAACCCTATTCCTCTTAATTTCTCTTTGTACTACACTTGTATAGTTCTTTTCATGTTAGCTATTACTATTTCTATTTCATGAGCATTTGTAAAGTTACATTATTGTCTTGTCGTGTCAAATTGTTGGAGAAGTCATATATTTATTTTATAAGCATTTTCTTATTGGTCAAACTAAAAATCTAGCCTTTAAGGACCAAAACTAATAAACCAAAAATTGATTTAGAAAAATATCTTATTGATTTAACGTATTTAAAAAATTGAAAATCGATAAACCGAACCGATAATACAAAAAATCGAACCGAACCAATCGATGCACACCCTACTTGATACAAGCTATCTTTGTTAGAACATGTTTTAACCCTTCAATGTGGGATTTGTAATATAAATCTCTTTAGTCAAACTTTAATGTGGATTCGAATTAATATCGAGTTGGATTTCTCAAACATTCAACCGTAATTATCCCTATAATTTTTCAATAGGAAGTGCTGTTAACAAGGGTGGCGTCTAAGTAAGAGTGTAAGACAGACGTTTTTTTCCGGTGAGGATCAATTTGATTAATAATTGAAGCTAAATTAAATTAAAATAATTAATATTTTAAAATTAAATATTTGATAACTATATAAAAAGTACAGTGAGTGGTACTTCCGTATTAATATAATAAGAAAATACATGTTAAACTAAATTTGGCTTTAAAAAAAGAAAAACGTGATAAGTGAAAATGAAGAAAGGGAAGTAATACTGAGTTAATTCGATCCTATCTAAACTCTATAGGTTGGCTAATTTAAGTAACGTGTCGAAAAATTGTCCACAATTTTTCTTTTTCCTTTTGTTATTTATTTTATTTTATTACAAAGTTTATAAAAATCAATTAAAGTTTTCACTAGCCAATAGATTGCATTACATGAGGCCTGAGATTTGAGAATTGTGGTCAATATATAAGCCAAATAACCCCTCAACCTATTATCGGATTTCCAACTACACACCTATTCTCCGCTGGAGTTCTATTACCCCCTGAACTACTTTAAAATGGAATAAATAACCCTTAAGTGCTCTGAGTTGGCATGAAGAGTGTATTTCACTCTCTTTGAGAGAGTGAGTTGCCTATTATTATTTTTCTAATTTCCGTTTTTTTTCTAATTTTCTTTTTTCTTTCTCTTTTTTCTTATTTATCTATACAACATTTTTCACCATTATCATTGTTGAAACTTTTTCGATGGATGTTTGAAATAAAAATTAGGGCAAAGGGTCAAAAATACCCCTCAACTTTGGTTTATTGTTTGACTTTACCCTCGCCGTTAAAATGAAGTTAATTTTACCCCTTCCGTTACTAATTTCACCAAATTTACCCCTCATTAGACGGAATCCCCAAAACTGACTCAAATTGACCCGAATTTTAAAAAAAAAACCCTATTTCCTATTTTAACCAATGACCTGACCCCATTTAGAATAACCCGATTAACCCTATTTTACCCATTCTCCCAAATTTCCTTTACTTTTTACCCCATTCTCCCAAATTTCCTTTACCCATTTACCCATTCTCTCTTTGAATAGATAATCTCCTTTTCTCCCAAATTTTCCATTGTTTTTCCTGCCTCTCTCTTTCATTCACCTCTGATTTTTCTTCTTAGAAAATGTCACAAAATAGTTATTCGTCTCAAAGAAAATGTGCTTGTGATTTGGTGGTCAAAACACTGATTCTATTCCCTCTTGCTTATTTATAAATGGATATTACCAATTATCTAAATATTGTAAATTGCCACAAATTATTCGATCAAAACAAAAATAAAAAATCATATAGCTAACTATAGAGAATTAAGCAGTAAAAATAGTTTAAAAAACGAACACCAAACAAAGTACAACAATGATATTGTTGAGGTCCTAATCTCAAAAAATCAGTGTAAAATGGTAAATTAATGTCCCAAAATGAATTAAATAGTTCAAAAGCTCAACAAATAAGCCAGAGGATGTGAATTTTATCGAAAAATAAAGCCTAATGCAGGAAAAATTACAAATTTGGTCCGATCCGGAGTTAAATAGTGACCGGGGATTTCCCGCTTCACCAGAGTTGACATCGAGCAGAAGCAATGTCTGAGAGCTTGAAGCTCGTTGCTGGAGATAACGGGGAAAGGAGAAGAGAAGTAGCGACGTTGATTTGGAACGGAACTCCAATTCATCGGATCTTGAAGCTCATAGTTTTGCCGGATTTGGGGGTTGTTAAGTCTGATTGTTTGATGTTGTTTTCCGGTGATGGAGGTGTTGGAGGTCATCAATGTTAATTGGAACAACTAACAAACAATATAAAGAAAATCCATAAAAAGGGAAGATGGGAAGGGGACTGGCGGCGTGCTTCGATAGTCGAAGTTGTGGCTCCTAATCACCATTAATGGCTTTGTTGTGCGAGCTCAAAGCTGGCACAACTATTTTGTGACATATTCTAAATGGGGTCGGGTCATTGGGTTAAAATAGGGAATAGGGTTTTTTATTTAAATTCGGGTTAATTTTGGGGATTTCGTCTAATGAGTGGTAAATTTTGGTGAAATTAGTAACGGGAAGGGTAAAATTAACTTCATTTTAACGGTGAGGGTAAAGTCAAACAATAAACCAAAATTAAGGGGTATTTTTTACCCTAACAATGCATTTAATGAATAAATAATTTTTCAATAAACTTATTTAGAACATATCTAACAGATTAATTTTTTTTAAAAAAAAAAACATACCCATTAATTATTATTTTTTAAAGTGATGGATTCAAGAGTAACAAAATCAAAGTGAAGTAATTGTATATTTAAAAAATATTTTCAAACTTAATAAAAGAAACTAAAACAAAACAATTTCTTCTACATTTTGAAAGAAGGATCCTACATGTTCTCCTAAAATCCATGAAGAATCAAAATCAAAAACTCAAATTATAAATTAATCATGAAAATTTTAGAGGAAGAAATAATAAAGAATGGGGAAGAAAGAGAGAGAGAGAGAGAGAGAGAGAGGTTTTTCAAATTGGTGTTACAAATTGGTCTTCTCATCCGCGATTATTTTGAGTTGTCGGCTGAATCTTCAAGGGATGAATCTGATCTCGAATGTTCATGACCTATTTAATGTGTATCTGAAATTTTCTAAGGAAGAAAATCGAACGAAATGTAAAAAAATGTGAAAAATTGTTGAATTAGTTGGATGAAAGATTTGATTAATTAGGATCGCTATCTTCTAGACTCTAGAGATTCGGAGTAGATGAAAAGGTGAGTTGAATTTTCGTTTTCATAAAATGTTAGAGATATAGAAATTTATTGAGGTAAAAATGGTGTTTAGTATAGTTAGGGTTGAAAAAATGATTGGGAAAGAAAGAAAGAGGAAGGAGGAAAACTTTTTAAAAAAAAAATCATTAAATGGTGAAATACACGTGTCAAGTGCGTGTATTTCACCACAAGACAGATGCTTGGTAATGACATTTCAGGGAGGAAATAATTCCACTTTAAAATAGCTCAGGGGGGTAATAAGACCCCCGTGAAGTATAAGTGTGTAGTTGGAAATTCGGTTATAGATTGGGGGGTCATTTGGCCATTTTCTCTATTCCCTAATTTATTTACTCTCTTTTAATTCAGACTTTTGCATTATTCCTGACATATGAAGAAAACTACACCGAAAAAATAAATTTTAAAATAATATATTCATTTTTGACGAATATATGTATATTGTATCTTCAACTTATGACATTAACACCTTACTTATTACTACTATTTTTTTCTATATGCTATTCAAATAGACTGTCTTATAAATAATTAACAATTAAATGAGTTACCATTCCTATTTTAATAAATACGCAAGTACTATTCTTATTCTAATACACTTTATTAGGTTAATCCGCAATTGCTACAATCTTTACCACAACAAATTTAACTACCAAATATAACTTTACCAAAACTAATATTGATATTTAATACAGTCTATTTAATACTATAATTACAAGCTTAACCAAACAACCGAAAGAATTGAAGTATAATCTTGCATGTGATATTTGACAATTAAAGGCCAACAATAACTACCATAATTAAAGGCACAACAATAACTAATTATGTACCCTGCGTGCACCAATCAATCAACTCAGCTAATTAATTAATTAAACTGATCATTAATTTGTGTTAGGCATAACATAATATTTCCTCTATTCCATATTAATTGAATTTTTGAGACTTTTTTCATTTTTCAAAACAATTGAATTGTTTAAAGTTCAAGATAGATGCTTGAATTTTTTTCCATATTTGCCCTTTCCTAACGAAATTTGATAGTTTTTAGGAAACAAATTGCACTAGTTATAAGTTTACATTTATGATTTTACAAAGAATAATAGTGGAAAATATGATTTAAAGTATGTCCTTAAATATTTTTCTTGATAAGTGTTCATTGCCTCACAAAATTCGGTTAATATGAAACAGAGGAATATCATTTTTCAACATAACTTTTTCCAAAAGAGAACATATGAATTATTTTCTGAAGAATTAAGAATTGAATAGTACTGTCAACAACATGGATGGTGTTTTGCGTTGAAGACTTGCTGATAATAACGTCTTGAACTGTCAATTGGAGCAATTTTGGTGGGGCAAAATTGAAATATCTGCAAAGGAAAATGTTGTCCACACATAAGTGATGAGAAATTTTGTGGATAACCCAACGACGAAAAAATGACTTTATTATGTAAAATGTTTTCCTTCAAACCAAATACATAATTTACATTTTAAAAGACATTAAAAATTAGGTTATAATAAGCTACTTTGGATAGCAAATATTTCATAGAATTAGTCGAGGAGGTGCGTATAAATTGGCTCGAATATCATTATTATAAAAAATAAAAAAAAACGAAGTCGCATAGCTTCTTCACAATGAGAAAACATAACATGTTTGAAGTTATGTCATCCGTATAGTGCCGAAATCATGATTTTCATTAATATATTAAAAATATAAAGAAATATATATATGAAAAAGTTAAGGGGTATATTGACATAAATAATAGTTTTAACCTTGTATAGATATATAATTTTGAACTACTTGTCAATCTATCTTTGCACAAATTACTTGAACAAGGACAAAAATTATATATCAACCTAAAATAATCCATACTTGTGTAAATCTCCCAACAAAATCACATGAACCTTTTGAAAAAAGAAACCCAAAGTACCAAACCAATAGCAATCACATGGACCTGCTTTAGATAATGGAAAAACTATATGAATACACAACTTAAAATATCATAATCTCTAAACTTCCTTGTCATTTAAAAATATTACAAAAAATACCTTTCGGATACATCCCTATCCCCTCTCGGATATGTTCCTATCCCTTCTCGAATATATCCCTCCCATTAAGTAATGTATCATTTGCAATGTATCGAGCAACCAATGAATGTATCTGAGAGCAATGAGAAATCCAATTTTTTTGTAATTAGGAAAACTTTTGGGATATGATATAATTAGCTCCCAAATGTATGAGATTTCTGTACTTTCCCAAAGTACCAAATTTCTAAAATCACATGGACCTTCTTTAGATAGTCCAATGGGCTCAGCCCATAAGTATCCACATCAAATTTAACAGGCCCTTTCTTCTTAAAAAGGCCAGGCCCAAATGATTTCGGATTCAGGCCCACTATTCTAAGAACAGTACTCTGAGATTCCCACCAACTTTTCGATCAGCATTTTGAGTAAAAGACAACTTTAACTTTACGCAAAAAAGATTTGATTTTTAACGACACGCATCTCCTATTTTTGTGAAATTCAAGAATATTAAGGTTTTCCAATGGAGGGGTTGATGAGTTTTCCGGCGAATTCTGTTCGTGCTGTATCAAGACGGCAAAGCTCGGTACTAGTTCCTACATTTTCTCGAAAAATTAGTAATACAAGAGTTTCTGTTAAACCAATTGGAATGGTGAAGAATTCCAAATTGTTTAATTCCGTTGTTGCTTCAGTTCAGCCAATTGAAGCCTCTGCTGTAACCCCTTTTGACAACACATTGCCATCTAAAGGTAAACATCAGGATCTGAGATTGTTCTTGGTAGGGCTAGTAAACTAAAAATTTGAATCTTGTTTTCTAAACTAGATGAGGATAATCTGTTGTGTTTTGTTATAGATTGGTTTTTTTGTGAATATTTATAATCATGCTTGTAAAGTGAAATGAACCCGAGTAGAGCTGAACTTATATGGAGGATTCATGTAGCTGACCCCGACTAATTTAAGATGTTGATTGATTGATACTTGTAAAACGGAACACGGGATAGGTTAAACTATAGATGGAATTGGTTGTAGTACTGTGGCTGACTGACTAAAAATGAAAGTAAGTCGCGAGACAGAAGGAGTATTTTATATTAATTACAAGGTTAACCAAACGACGGAAAGAATTGAATTATAACATCTTATGTGGAGTATTTGATAATTAAAGGCCAATAATAACTACCATAATTAGAAGCCTGACAAATTGGGTAAAACTAAATGATGTGCTAATTTACACCGTGCATGCACCAATCAATCAACTCAGTTATTTAATTGATTAAACTGATCATTAATTGGCGTTAGGCATGACATAATACTCCCTCGATTTCATATTAACTGAATTTTTTTCATTATTCAATATAATTGAATTGTTCAAAGCTTAAAATAAATGTTTGTATTTTTTTCCATATTCGCCCTTTCCTTTGATGGAATTTGATGCTTTTTAGGAGATAAATTGCACTACTTATAAACTTACATTTATGATTTCACAAAGCATAATAATGAAAAAATATGATTTAAAGTATGACCTTGAATATTTTTTTCTCTCACAAATTCAATTAATATGAAACAAAAGGGAGTATCATTTTTTCAACCAAACTTTTTCCAAAAGAGAACAGATGAATTATTTTCTGAAGAATTAAGAATTGAATGGTACTGTCAACAACATGGATGGTGTTTTGCGTTGAAGACGTGATGATTGTTTATTATTCTTTTGGTTAAAAATTGATATCAACGTCTTAACTGTATCTGCAAAGGAAAATGTTGTCCACACATAAGTGATGAGATTTTTTTTGGATAACCAACGACTAAAAAAATGACTTTATTATGTAAAATGTTTTCCTTCAAACCAAACACATAATTAACATTTTAAAAGTCATTAAAAATTAGGTTATAATAAGCTACTTTAGATAGCAAATATTAGTCGACAAGGTGCGTATAAATTGGCTCGAATTTCAGTATTATTTAAAAAAAAATTGCATAACTTCTTCACGGTGTGAAAACATAACTTGTTTGAATTTATGTCACCTAGTTAGTGGCGAAATCATGATTTTCATTAATATATTAAAATATAAAAAATAAATATATGAAAAAGTTAAGGGTTATATTGACATAAATAATAATTTTAACCTTGTATAGACATATAATTTTGAACTACTTGTCAATCTATTTTTGCACAATTTATTTAACAAGAACAAAAATTAAATATCAGCCTAAAATAATCCATACTAGTGTAAATCCCCCAACAAAATCACACGAACCTTTTGAAAAAGAAACCCAAAGTACCAATCAGTAGCAAATCACATGGACCTGCTTCAGATAATGGAAAAACTACATAAATACGCAATTTAAAATATCATAAGCTCTAAACTTACTTATTATTTAAAAATATTATAAAAATTACCTTTCAAATATATTTTTATCCCTTCTCAAATATATTCCATCCCCTCTCGGAAACCAATAAATGCATCCGAGAGCAATAAGAAATTCAAATTTTTTGTAATTGGAAATTTTTTTGGGATATGATATAATCAAAGGAAAATTACGCGGTTAAGCAACCTTATACTACTTAATTATTCATCATAGCTATAGTTTGTTATAATTATCACTCACGACTGACATTATACATTAATTATGCGGGCTGACTTTGAGTTTGTATGATTTGCCACGTTTGTATATGTATAGTTCGCCAGAATATACAAATACATATGTATAATATACAATTATCTAACCTATATACATATACAATTCACCTCTCTCCTACTCTCTGCCTTCGCTCGCTCGCCTCTCTCCTCCCTCTCCCAATCTCTCTTGCCATATATACAAATGCATATGTATAATAGACAATTATTTAACCTATATACATATATAACTCACCTCTCTCCCACTCTCTACCCTCTCTCGCTCGCCTCTTTCCTCCCTCTCCCAATCTCGCTCACCTCTCTCCTCCCTCTCCCAATCTCACTTGCCATATATACAAATACATATGTATAATATACAATTATCTAACCTATATACATATACAATTTTCCTTTCTCCCATTCTTTTCCCCCTCTCTCTCACCTCTCTCCTTTCTCTCCCAGTCTCGCTCGCCTCTCTCCTCCATATAACATGTAGGTACGAATTGTAATAATCAAACTATAGCTATGGAGAGTAATTAGGCTATTTTTAAGTGGCTATATGTGAAAGTTCCCCTTTATTAACTCCCAAATGTATGAGATTTCTGTACTTTGCCAAAGTACCAAATTGCTAAAATCACATGGACCTGCTTTAGATAGTCCAATGGGTCCAGCCCACAAGTATCTACATCAAATTTAACAGGCCCTTTCTTCTTAAAAAGGCCAGGCCCAAATAATTTCGGATTCAGGCCCACTATTCTAAGAACAGTACTCTGAGATTCCCACCAACTGTTCGATCAGCATTTTGAGCAAATGACAACTTTAACTTTACGCAAAAAGATTTGATTTTTAACGACACCCATCTCCTATTTTTGTGAAATTCAAGAATATTAAGGTGTTTCAATGGAGGGGTTGATGAGTTTTCAGGCGAATTCTGTTCATGCTGTATCAAGACGGCAAAGCTCGGTACTAGTTCCTACATTTTCTCGAAAAATTAGTAATACAAGAGTTTCTGTTAAACCAATTGGAATGGTGAGGAATTCCAAATTGTTTAATTCCGTTGTTGCTTCAGTTCAGCCAATTGAAGCCTCTGCTGTAACCCCTTTTGACAACACATTGCCATCTAAAGGTAAACATCAGGATCTGAGATTGTTCTTGGTAGGGCTAGTAAACTAAAAATTTGAATCTTGTTTTCTAAACTAGATGAGGATAATCTGTTGTGTTTTGTTATAGATTGGTTTTTTTGTGAATATTTATAATCATGCTTGTAAAGTGAAATGAACCCGAGTAGAGCTGAACTTATATGGAGGATTCATGTAGCTGACCCCGACTAATTTGGGATGTTGATTGATTGATACTTATAAAACGGAACACGGGATAGGTTAAACTATAGATGGAATTGGTTGTAGTACTGTGGCTGACTGATGGTGTTTTGAATCTTGTTAGAGGTTCTTGATGTTTGGAATAATGCGAATGCTGTATGCTTTGATGTGGATAGCACTGTGTGCATAGACGAGGGCATTGATGAATTTGCGGAGTTTTGTGGTGCTGGAAAGGCTGTAGCGGAATGGACTGCTAGGTTAGCTGCTTTTCTGAATAATGGTTCTAATATATTGTTAAATGCCTTAGGATTGAATTCATATCCTATTTATCTTGTCTTTGACAGGGCAATGAATGGCTCTGTTCCATTTGAAGAAGCATTGGCAGCTCGTCTTTCTCTTATAAACCCTTCATTATCCCAACTCCAGGATTTTCTTAAGAGACCTCCACGGTAACAATGTGCCTTTGATCACCTATGCATATAAGGTTTTCCATTTCTGTGAATTATTATTACAAGTTTACTAAGATGAAAGACAAAGAAGTATTGTGTCACTCGAATTTAATCCCTTTATGGAAAATTGAGGTTAGATGTAAAGATGAATCTGCTATTGGCCTTTCATTTAGGGATCATGATCATAACTGCCAACCTAGTTGATTTAAAGCTTTTGATTAGTCATGCTATATGGTCACGGATATCAGTTTCTTTCTTCCATTTGAATTCTTAAAAACCTTTCTGTGTTGATGGTCAGATGTTATAGCTCTCTGGTTAAATGAATCATGATTCAGGTTCTCGAAACAAATTGCAGGCATGTCATAATTGGTGCCAAAAATAGCGGTTAATAATTTCTACGAAGCAACCAATACATTTGGAAGCAGTTTGATATAATTTAAAATGCTAGTGTTTCTTTCATAACCTTTGGAAGCTGTAGCCTCTTCGGTAGTTCAGATGGCAATAGTAGTGGTATTAAACAGTAAACACTCAACCACCCCAATTCTTTTAGGATCTTTAAGGGATTAGCAGATTTTAAGAGAGACCTAGTCAACAGATGAAGAAGTTCATCAGGTCAAAAGACCTAATTGTATGTCAAAGTCGAAAGAAAATAACTGTTACAGTTAATTGGTTCCGAACTTCATTACTTTTATTCCTTGAACCATCTGTTAATTTGTGAAAATAACAAAGACATACAGTTTTGTGTAATCAACTTTCAACATGTTCACTTAGCAAGCCTGTGCCTCTCTACTTACTATGATCTCGTAACATAGAAAATGCTAATGGCAATTCCAGAAAATTTATAAATTTTCAAGTGAAAAGACAATTTCTTTTAGATAACAAAGGGACTCAAAGGTATCTGAACTAAATCCATCAATGTCCTTAAAATTTCTACTAAACAAAGCAACTTTTATCTGGTGTTGCTTTGAAGCTATCTGATTGCTTACTTTAGTCAGCTTAAGGTGCTG
The DNA here is from genome assembly GCF_000226075.1 of Solanum tuberosum. Taxonomy (NCBI): domain Eukaryota; kingdom Viridiplantae; phylum Streptophyta; class Magnoliopsida; order Solanales; family Solanaceae; genus Solanum; species Solanum tuberosum. The sequence goes on from NW_006239053.1 coordinate 658,290, forward strand.
AAATCTTTTCTGTTTTTTCTTGGTGCAGACTTTCTCCTGGTATTGATCTATTGGTCAAGAAGCTGAAGGATAATAATAAAGATGTTTATCTGGTCTCTGGAGGGTTTCGTCAAATGATCAATGTACTTCCCTTGTTGAACTGTTTAGTTTACGGTTAATTTTATTTGTCTATCTTGCATTCTTGCATCCATATAGACAATATCAAGGATAAAGTTGTGACTTTTACACCTCTTGTAGCCATTAAGAAATTTCGAACTCTTCTGTGTGAGGTTCGAGCTTCTTTCTTGAGATTCTCCTATTCTTGAATCCTGAGTACTATTGGTAATTTCCAAACTTCAATTTGCAAAAATGCTTTACAGAAGGGTGGCAGTTAAACTTTTTGGACATATTCTAGTGTAAATGCTGCCATATGTAAGAATAGCTTCCTTTTGAGAAAAATGGCTACCTTAATTAGTCATCGGATATCCTATCTCCGTATCCTATGTGTCACCGTTTAATTCTGCTTATCTGCAATTTAGTGTATTGTTTATATATTTGCTAACTATAATTCTTTCTTAAAGCCTGTTGCATCAATCCTTGGAATACCACTTGAAAATATCTTTGCCAATCAAATACTCTTTGGGAGCAATGGAGAATATGCTGGGTTTGATAAAAATGAGCCAACTTCAAGGCGTGGCGGAAAGGCTAGTGCAGTTCAACAAATAAGAAAGGTTGGTGTTGGAACTGTTGGTGATATAGTTGTTTATTTTAACATACTTTTTGAAGATGCTCATAAAGCTAAGCAATGTTCCAGGCTCATGGATACAAGTCACTAGTGATGATTGGTGATGGTGCTACTGATCTTGAAGTAAGTAACCAATATCCTTGTTTCCCGTTTAACCACCAACTCTGATTGCCCAACTGTTGTCTTAGTATGAAATTTGCAAACAGAGTCTGCAACTCAGTTTTTCGGTTTCTTCTTTGTTGTTGCAAACTCTGTTAACATGTTTGCTCTCCATTTTCTGTTGCAGGCTCGTATGCCAGGTGGTGCGGACTTGTTTATTTGCTATGGCGGAATTCAACTACGAGAATCAGTTGCAGCTAAAGCTGATTGGTTGGTGTTTAATTTTAAGGACTTGATTAATTCATTGGTGTAATGTGCTATTGCATCTACACTCTTTCATCTTTATTTGGTTTTCGGGGCTTATGCAGCATTAAAATTCTGTCTTGATGTCATTACATTTTGAAGATATCTTTCCACACTACGTAATGGAAAGGTAGCACAAAAATACCTTATCTCAGAAACTGAAAGTTCATATTGATTGGAAGCTTAGCGCTTGTTTTACCTTGCCACTTCTCCTATCCCTTTATTTTCGATCTTATCGCTTGATATGCAGCAAATGTTTGGTTGAAACATCTCAAGAGTTTGTGGGGAACTGAAATTATAGGTAGGATGCTTACATCAAGATTAAGCATTTTAGTTTGTTTTAGCTTTCTGCCTCTCTGAAGTTATATCAAAAGAAACCATCAATAACCTGCAACATCTCGAAATTCTTATGTTCACTCTTAAAGTGCTGATTAGATTAGGTACTTGTAGTCTCTTGTACAACTCTAAGAATAATCAGGCACAATATGTGCAACTTGCTCAAATAGTTTTGAGACTGAGATTGGTTGATTAATTAACCTGTTTACTTTGTCTTAAAATTTGAAGTTTTGATTTGAAAATGAAGGAGAAGAAAGAATAACATAAAATAATTGAACAGATTGCAGAATGGCACCAGAAATACTACTAGTAATACATATTTTCACATATAGAGTACTCAAGGGAAATACATCACACAGGTCATAACAAACTAGGAAAACGACTCAGCATAAGACACAGGCAGAAAATAAAAAAACTGAAAATCTTCAACAGTACACACTTTACTTAATACTACAAGTTTAATCCCAGCCAAAGCGTTTAACCAGAGATGTCAATGGACTTGACCTCAGGTTTCTTCACCTCTTCCTTTGGAACAGTTACAGTAAGCACTCCATTCTCCATAGAAGCCTTAACTTGATCCATCTTTGCATTCTCCGGAAGTCTAAATCTCCTCATGAATTTCCCGCTGCTTCGCTCCACGCGATGCCACTTATCATTCTTATCTTCTTTCTCCACGTTCCTCTCTCCGCTGATTTGAAGAACCCTATCTTCTTCGACTTCCACTTTTACTTCCTCCTTCTTAAGCCCTGGAAGATCGGCCTTGAACACATGAGCCTCTGGAGTTTCCTTCCAGTCTATTCGCGTGTTAGCAAATGCAGAGGTCTCCCCTGAATTGGTACCTGGGAAGCCTAATTCCCTGAATGAATCAAACACGTCAATTGAGAATGGATCGAACATGCTACTGCTTCGTCGATCGCCAAAGATTCTTGGGATCAGAGACATTTTCAGTGAGTTTTTTGAGAACTTTTTTACTTGCTTGCTTTCAATTTTGATGATTGATGGAAGAGGAGGTGGTAGTTATTTATAGCTTCATTATAGGAGCTGTTTAGCACTTTCTCCATAGTTCTACTATCCACTGAGACATTCTAGTGCCAAGTAGATATTCCAGAAGCAGATGTCGAGAACTTTCTGGATAAAAATCACGCTAGGCCCATCACAACTGAACTATCGAAATTGGGCTTCTTTCAGTCGGCTCAATTCAACCAGCTTTGTTCTTTACAACGGCCCACAATCAGCTATTTTCTGCGGATCCTAAGATAATATAAACTATGAAGTCCAAATAATAGCTAAACACAATTCAAGGAGATTTCTGTGACCAAAAATCACACTCATGATTTCTTGCCAACGATCATGAACTATAAAGTCCAAATAATAGCTAAACAAAAAGGCATATCCAAATTTTGAAGTGGAAAACACAATTCAAGGTCACATAAAAACAGAATTAGCCTCACTTCTTTATTCAAAAGGGCTTTTCTATTAGATATATTAATTAATTCATCTCAAAATCTCATATTGTAATGAAAAAAACAAGGTGACAATTAAATATTCAATTCATTATAATTATATCGAAGTTAAAAGTATAAATATATTTAATCATTTTGAGTATATATTTTTAAACTCGTGCTATCATCACTTTGATGTTTGTCTAAATTTTCATCTATAATAGCGAACTATAACTTTTATTTATATTATACCGGCAATTAGTTTTTTGTACAATCTTGTTATTTTATGATGGAAGACACACATGAATATTTTTATTTATTTGTATTGACAATCACTCCATAAACTAGATGCAAGTGTCCGTGTTAGCACAACTTTAATATATGTTATTTTTTAATTTAAATTTATGTGATATAAATCTTTAGATATTTTAAGCAGTTAATTATTGTGATTTTCTAAGTAGGCGTTTGGCTATGCGATACCATATCACGATATAGAATCGTGAGATGGAAATGGAATCAGTGTTTGGACATGCGATTTCACGTTGATTCCATCTCATGATTTCATGTCATGAGATGGAATACCCTATTCTCCAAAAATCATGATATGAGAATTTCATATCATGATTTGGAATTTTTAAATACAAAAATTGACCCATGAATATATATTTTGTTGAAACAACCCCACATTTATATTTACTAACCATTTATTTCATATGTAATTAAAATTTATAATCACATCATTACTTTTTAAAATTTATTATTCTCACCAGCACAAAATTTATTATTACTTTAAATTTGGTGAATAGAAATGATAAAGTAAAAATTGATTTGGTGAATATAAATAAGAAAGGATGGAGTAATACTTTTTTTATTTTTCAAAATAAAATAAAATGTCTCTTTCAGCTACATATGAAAATGTTTAAAGCAATTTAATATGAAAAAAATGGTGATGTATGTTTGATAATCACTACTTTCAATATGTTTGAACTTTAGCACGAAATTAATGCACTGAAAATGTGTAATTGCACACAAGTGAAACAAGGCATGAATCATTATGATATTGACGCACAAGTTAAAAATTGTCATAATTTGTGCAGTGTTACATAATTATTTGCGAGAATACCAACGGAGTGATGAAATATTTATGGTCTATGAGCATGAAAATATAGTTGGGAATGATATTGACCAACAAATGGCTCAAAGTAACAATGTTGGTTCGTCTTCTTGGTAATATGATCGAGAAATACAAGTTCAATGCGAGGAGATTGTCCGTAATATGTGGGAAAATTATATTAAAGACTAGTAAACTATAATTTATGTTCAATTTTTTTTACTGAATTAATGTTTGATCAATTAAAGTTAGATGAAACAATTATTTAAGTGGATAACAAATAGTTTTGTAATAATTTATTATGCGATTTTATAATTTTTTATTTATTTTGTAAGATTGAATAGGGCTATTTTAATAGTTTTAAAATTATGGGATTCTTATGTTTATGAATAAATATACAATACAAAAATTTCATATCGCATGTCCAAACAAATTCAAATTTATGTGGCACTGATATGTTTTATGACGCCTCTTGTACCAATTTATGTGGCACTGATAAAATTTTGAGAAACAATGACTTCCAAATCTGTGGCTTTGGTTAGGTGGATCAAGCCACGACTGCTCTTTGTCAAGCTTATTAGTGATGGTCGCTGTAGAGATGGTATTTGTGGAGGTGGTGGTGTTGTCAGAGATAGTATGGGTGCGACTTAATTTTCCATATCTTTTAGTAATTTTTTATTGTTGTGATGCATTGAATCTATCGAGAGTCAAATTAGGTTTTTTATGTCTTTTAAATATTTTAAGTTGTTAATTATTGTGATGTTTTTTATGTTTTTTAAATATTTTAAGTTGTTAATTATTGTAATTTATAGTACTTTTTTTTAATGTAATTTTTAAATAATTACGTCAAATTATTATTTTTTACGTCAAGTGTGAACTCGACACAATCATTAATTCTCTTATATAGTACATTGGTATTTGCTCCCTCCGTTTTACTTTACGTCTATTTGACTTAATAGAATTTTTTCAGAGAAGTTCTTCAAATTATTGTCAGTTACATAAAGATGTCAATTTTTTAAGGACGGACAAGGAGGAAAGCATGCACATAAATTAAAACTGAATTCGTCAGTAAGCACAGAGGGCGCAAAACTTGATTGCTTAGCATGTAGTTAATTGTTTTGTCATTTGGAGATTGGAAATCAAATTTGAAGTTCATGAATTTTTAATTTGCTATTGAATTTATAGCTAAATTTAATTATCACTAGATTTACGATTAAAATATTTATACCTATTTAATCGTAGTTAAGATTATGCTATAGTAATTTGTATTTAGAGAAATGCATGAAATGTGATTATTATCAGAATATAACATAAAGTGGAATTTGGAACAGTATGAAAAGGACTAATATTTTATTTCCTATTGCACTTGAATACAGAGAGCACAGCAACTTCAAATCTCCAACAGATACAACGGATTCAGTTGTTTATTTGGTCATACATCATATATATATACTACCACTTAGTTCACAAATGAATTTCTAACCAGAGATTTCAATAGACTTGACATCAGGCTTCTTCACTTGTTCCTTTGGAACAGTGACAGTAAGCACTTCATTCTCCATAGAAGCCTTAACTTGATCCATCTTTGCGTTCTCCGGAAGTCTGAATCTTCTCATGAACTTCCCGCTGCTGCGTTCCACACGATGCCAAGTATCATTCTTATCTTCTTTCTCCACGTTCCTCTCTCCGCTAATTTGAAGAACCCTATCTTCTTCGATCTCCACCTTCACTTCCTCCTTCTTAAGCCCTGGAAGATCAGCCTTGAACACATGACCTTCTGGAGTTTCCTTCCAATCTATTCGAGTGTTAGCAAATGCAGAAGTCTCCCCTGAATTGGTACCTGGGAAGCCTAATTCCCTAAATGGATCAAACACGTCAATTGAGAATGGATCAAACATGCTACTGCTACGTCGATCGCCGAAGATTCTTGGGATCAGAGACATTTTCAGTGAGCTTTTTGAGAAATTTCTGTGTTGGCTTGGTTTTCTGTTTGGTTTTCAATTTTGATGGTTGATTGAAGAGGAGCTCATAGTTATTTATAGCTTGTTAGAGGAACTTTCTCCATACTTGTACTATCCAATGAGACATTTCTAGAGCCAAGTAGATGTTCCAGAAGCAGATGTCGAGAACTTTCTGGATAGATCCATTACAGATCACAACTGAGCTATGGAAATTGGGCTTCCACTGGCCCAAGGACTTTGTTTTTTACAACGGCCCATTAACTTTGTTTGCTTTACGAGGAGGGCTAAATATTACTACACAAGTAGCACAATCACCACTCATATCATGGACAACGTTTTAAAAGATGGAGGTGAAAAAATTAAAAGTAAATGTGTGCTATTTTTGTAACGACGAAAGCACTTGCTATAGTTAATATAAACTTTGGACGAAATGCAAAGATAGCCCTATTTGCAAATCAGAAGGACATTTTTGAACCTTATAAGTAACCTAACACTCTCAATTATTTCAGAAAAATCTAAGGTTCAATAAAGTAAGTAGTAAACCAACCAACAAGAGTTGATGTAGTGGTAAGTGCTCCTTCATCCTTAATCAAGAGGTGTTTGGTTCGAGTTTTCTTGGATACAAAGTGTTTTGATTAAAAAAAAAGGAAGTACTAAAACATAGTAAAAGTGTTGTATCTCAATGTATAATATAATTAGCTTACTAGGTTTCTTAGTCCACTTTTTTTTTTCTTAAGAAGAAAGACTTCATTCTTTTAAATTACTGGTATTTTCGATTAAATATTTTACAAAAAGAAAACAAACCAAAAAAAGTATGTCTTGACGCCTTAGGTGGCGGAAATATCAAACCAAAATAAAATATGCCATTTTATGGAATTTGAATTCCTCATTCAACTTCATTGAAGTTTCCAAGAACTTTCACAAACATTATAAAAACTGAAAAAATTTGACTGAATCACACTCATGATTTCTTACCAAAGATCATAAGATAATATAAAGTCCTAACAATTTTAGCTAAACAAAAAAACCACATCTAAGTTGAAAAGAGAAATGGAAGTGGAAAAACAAAAATCAAATAGGATTGTACTAGTCCCTTGTCCATTTCAAGGTCACATAAACCCAATGTTTGAATTAGCCTCACTTCTTTACTCAAAGGGCTTTTCTATCACAATTGCTCACACCCAATTTAACTTTCCAAATCCATCAAATCATCCTTGTTTCTCTTTTCTTCCTATACCAGATGATCTCTCTCAAGTTCAAGCCTCTTCTTCTAATTTTATAGCATTGTTGTTAGCTCTTAATGATGATATCGCGATGCCTCTTCGAGAGATATTGGTTCATCAACAACAACAAAGTGATGAGATTTTGTGCATTATTTATGATTCTATTATGTATAAAGTAGCAGAGGTGGCTAACAATCTTAATATTCCTAGTGTCATTTTGGAAACTAGCAGTGCTAGCCTTTTTTGGACTTATGCTGCTTTTCACAGACTTGAAGCTGAAGGTTATTTTCCGTTAAAAGGTATCCTTAATTCACTTGGCCTGTAATAGCGGAGGCAGAATTTTCATCAAAAGAGTTTGTGATGTGCTATAACAAAAAAATTTAACCTTATATATACCGTGCAACTTATAATTGATACTGCTGTGAAGGACTGACCATTGTTCTTTCTATGTTTCAACAGACTCAATTGCCGAAGACTTCGTGCCTGGACTTGATCCACTCAGGTTCAAAGATCTTCCCATCTTCAATTTCCCAAATGTTGATGATTTGTTACATTTGATTAGGACAACATCAGACATCAGAACTTCCTCAGCCATAATCTGGAACACAACAGAGTGTCTTGAACAACCAATCCTAGAAAAACTCAAACAACATTACCAGATCCCATATTTTCCAGTAGGTCCAATGCACAAATCTATTAAGAATATTACTAATAGTTCCTTAATAACAGAAGACAGAAATTGCATAATGTGGCTAGATAAGCAAGTTGCAAAGTCCGTGCTTTATGTCAGCATTGGAAGTTTAGCTTCAATTGCTGAAAGAGAAGTAACAGAAATAGCTTGGGGATTAGTGAATAGTAATCAGCATTTTTTGTGGGTAATTCGATCCGGTTCAATTACTGGAAGTGATTTGAAATTAGTATTCCATGAGAAAAGTTTGAAAGAAGCTATTGATAAAAGAGGTTATATTATGGAATGGGCACCACAAAAGGAAGTATTGGGACATTTTGCAATAGGAGGTTTTTGGAGTCATTGTGGATGGAATTCGACTCTAGAGAGTATTTGTGAAGGGGTTCCATTGATATGTAGGCCTTGTTTTGGGGATCAAAATGTGAATTCGAGGTACGTGAGTTATGTTTGGAAGGTGGGGATTGTGTTGGAGAATGAGTTGGAGAGAGGGGAAATTGAAAGAGTTGTGAGGAAACTAATGGTGAGTGATGAAGGGGAGGAGATTAGGCAAAGAGCTATGGATTTTAAATTGGAAATAGAGAATAGTGTTGCTGAAAATGGTACTTCTTATAAGTGCTTGGATGCTTTGGTGAAGTTTCTTTTGTCACTTTGATCGCAAAGACACATATGCACTTGCGTGACACTTATAATAATGTGTGTTTTAGTATGTCCGTAAAGAACTGCTCTGCTCTTTGTTAAGTAAGGTGATGGTGCCGTAATTTTTATTTTTTTTCCTTTCCTGGCTAGTAACTTCGAAAAAATAAATGCAATATGTACGTTTATATCATTTTTACTTATAATCTGGAAACTGTTGTTCATAATTACTTTACTCCTCCTCCTTTTGTTTCAATTTATGTGACACATTTCGAATTTTGATATTCAAACAAGTCTATTTTTTACCGTAATTCTTTCTTATATTTTTGAATTATTAATTATTGAGACTTATAGTACTTTTTATGTAGTTTACAAATATATAAATTTCATTTTTAAAAAATTGAAAATTTCATTAGCAAATTCTCGATTAAACTTAAACTGTTTGACTCTCAAAAAACGAAGTGTGACACATAAATTGGGACATAGAGAGTATTTTTTGTTAAAACTCGAGTGAAGAAGCTTCAAGGAGAGAAAAAAAAAAGATGTCACGTCATTTGTTAAAGAATGATCTGAATGTTATAGCTATACAATGCAAAATACATTTCTGGAGGTGAGGCCTCTAACTATATTACTGGGCCAGTGTGAAGTCCTTGTAATAGACCAGGATGGAATTGGGCCGCTAAATCCTCTGTAACATAGCTCACTCTTGAAACGGGCCGACGAGATTTCTCCAGAAACATCTCGAGGCGCAATCTGCACATCGAGAAATATCCAGAAAGTTTCGGAAGGATAGAAAAACGAAATATCGAGAAAGTACTTGACACTCGTGTAAGAAGCTATAAATAACTAACCAGGTTCTCTTCCATCAACCATCAAAATTGAAAAAACAAGCAAAAACACAAGTTTTTCAAAAGCTCACTGAAAATGTCACTGATCCCAAGAATCTTCGGCGATCGAAGAAGCAGCAGCATGTTTGATCCATTCTCAATGGACGTGTTCGATTCGTTCAAGGAACTAGGCTTCCCAGTTTCCAATTCAGGAGAGACCTCTGCATTTGCGAACACTCGAGTCGACTGGAAGGAAACTCCAGAAGCTCATGTGTTCAAGGCCGATCTTCCAGGGCTTAAAAAGGAGGAAGTGAAAGTGGAGATCGAAGAAGATAGGGTTCTTCAAATTAGCGGAGAGAGGAATGTGGAGAAAGAAGATAAGAATGATAAGTGGCATCGCGTGGAACGCAGCAGTGGGAAATTCATGAGAAGATTTAGACTTCCGGAGAATGCGAAGATGGATCAAGTTAAGGCTTCGATGGAGAATGGAGTGCTTACTGTTACTGTTCCAAAGGAACAAGTGAAGAAGCCTGATGTCAAGTCCATTGAGATCTCTGGTTAAAAGTCCATTTGTGAATTAAGTAGTAGTATATGATATATGGGCAAATAAAGAACTGATTCCGTTGTGTCTGTTGAAGATTTGAAGTTACTCTGTTTTTCTATTGAAGTGTTGAGTCGGCTCTGTTTCTAGCCTAATGGCGTAATTGTACTTTCTTTGAAATTCCATGTTGAATATGAAATATTAGTCCTTTGATTCTGTTCCAATTCCTCTATGTTGTTTTTTGATAATAAACATTTATCATTCATTTCTTTGAATGAATGTAAATACCAATCAATATAACATAACCTTAACGTAAATATGTGGCATAAATTCGATCTACTATGTATTTTCCAACGAACGGTAAAATAGACGTATCGGAAGCTCTTTTTCTCATAATGAAAGCAAGTAAGAATGAAATGAGTGCTTACTCAATGGATTAAAGAACTACAACGATTCGAATTCCATTTTCCAAATACAAACATTCAATATTATGCTAAGTAATCAAGTTTTACGTCCTCTGATTTAATTTATTTATGTACAGTTTTTCTTTATGTCTGTCCTTAGAAAATGACAATTTATATAATTGAAATCAACTTGAATATTTTAAATTATAAATTTTAAAAAAATAAATCTATTTGAAACTTTTGAATCCAAATAAACAAACGTAAATTAAAATGGCTAAAGTAAATACCAAAAGAAATATATGAAAGAAATTTTTTTGAGTCCACATAAAAATTATTGAAATATAAAATTATATGATTAAGTAATTTTATAAAGAAATATTTTAGTAAATGTCTTTTTTTGTGGATACAAACCAAAAACATAAATTACGTTTTATAATTATGACTAGACACCAATGCCCATACTAGTACGGATTCAATATCTGTTATTTTTTTGTCTCACTTCATGTGATACAGATAAAATTTACAGAGTCAATTAAATTTTAATATGATTTTTAAATATTTTAAGTTGTTAATTATTGTAATTTTTTAATGTAATTTTTAAATAATATGTGTTACTTCCCTTGTCCCAATATATGTAGCACATATAGAAATTTAAGAGTCAATCAAATATTGTTAATTATTGAGATGCACAATACTTTTTATGTAGTTTCTAAATTAAATAATACACGTTACTTCTTTTATCCCATTTTATGTGACACAAATAGATTAGTTTTATGAATCAATTGATTTTTTATAAGTAATCGACAAATATTTTAGGTTGTCAATTATCATGTTACGCAATTTTTAAATATATATAAAAAATTAACAATAAGACAAATAAATTAAAACGAAAGAAAAAAGTAGGCAAATATATATGTAAGTGTGGAACCACACAGTCGATACATGCATGTTGACAGTCACATGTGTGGTTATCCACACTTATATATAAGTAGTAGTGACCTTTTCATTAAGCCTAGGGGTGTACGTGATCGGGTTATTTCCGTTTTTTTAAATATCACAACAAATTTTGTGTCAAAATTTTAAATTTATAAACCAATCTAAACTAATAAAACAAGGGATTTTCAATCTCGGATTTTTTCGGGTTGGTTTGGATTTTTCAAATACCAAACCAAATTATTTGTGTCGAATTTTTAAAATTTTAAATCAATACAAACTAATAAACCTCAGATTTTTTGGGGGGTTTTAAATTTTTCTGATAAAGTATTCATACAAACATATTATTAACTTGTGCTCCAAATATTTTTTTAGTTCAATTAAAATATAACCATCTAAAGTGTTTCTTAAGAAAATAACACAAAATATGAGATGAGTGATGATACTAAAATATGAGATAAAGAATAATATAATAATGAAATCATATAAAATAACTATTGCAAATTAAATTGATAAGTCATAATGAAATTGATCATAATTTAAAAAGTACTTAACCATGCTAAAATAAATCTAAGAAATATTAATTACGTGATTAAACATTAAAGAAAATTTAAAATTAGGCTATATATTTTAAATGTCAAGACCAATGTAAAACTAAAGAACAAATCTTCAACATTAAAGTCATTTTTAGTGTTGAATTAATTATCTTGATAGCATTAGTATTGATTTGATTTTGAATTGAGCTTAATTAGTGTTACTAATAACCCTTCAGGGTGGCGCAGTGGTTTGGGCTTGGGACTTCCATGTTGGAGGTCTCAAATTCGAAACTTCTTGCCAACGAAAGCAAGGGGTTTGCCTTCTTGGTCGATCTCATTGCACCGGACTTGCCTAGTGCGGGTTACCTCTCCTATATGGTTTGCAAGTTATTGCTTAGGAGCGGAGGTTTTACCCTATGTGCACCCAAATGATAGCAACTGCGGGTTTCCCTCAGCATCAAAAAAGTTACTAATATCACTTTTATTAGATCATTGAAACTTTCAAGTCTCAAAAAACTTGAAAAAATATGTTAAAAAATAAAAATTATGAAAATATACAAGTAATATATAAAAATTACATCAAAGTAAATACTTTTATGTATAAAATAATTTAAAAAATTATATATATATATATATATAATGCCGAATTGATTTGATCTAGGATTGATTATTTTAGTTAAAACCAAACCAACCCAAATGTAGTCTGAGTTTTTTTTCCAATACTAAACCAAGTCAAATCAAACCATTAATCAGATTTTTTTTTGGTTTAACTCAAGTTGCAGTTTGATTCGATTTTCGGTTTGATTTTGTATACCCCTAATTAGACAATAGAATTATCAATGCATTTTGATATAGTATTACTTATAAAATGATTGTTTTTTTGTTCATTTATTCAATTTAAATAAAATAATACATTAGAAGTATGTTATTTTATAAATTCAGAGGCGTAGCCAAGATTAAAAGTTTGAGGGTTCTAAATATTCTTTTAAAAAGAGAAAGCGGGGTTCAAAGCTACAATTTTAACGTGAAAAACATTTTCATGGTCTTTTTCTTATAACTATTGCACTGTCTATCAATTTTGTCAGGAGTTCACAAGTTAATAGACATATACATTTATTTAATTTTCTAGTACAAATACAGGGTCCACGAAAAAGCTATGAGTTCGTCCGAACTCATGAACCCCACCTATCTCCGCCTCTAATTTTATTATATGTATCTTAGTAGATGATATAACATTTAATAATGTTAAAAAATTGTAGTTACATTCACAATGATGGTAAAATGAAATTTAAGGTAGACCGATATAGTTTTAATTTTTGGTGTTAGTATATTTTGTAAGTATGAAAACAAATGAGGCGTTAGATTGACTGGTAGAATATATTTTTTAAATTATTAAATGTTCTTATATTCTCAAATTTGATATAATTATTATAATATATATTAATTGTCACTTTATTTTCTATTTATATATATATAATTAATACTTGACTTTAGGAGAATACTAAATAAAAATATACTAATATTTATTTAATCTAATTTTTTAAAGAACATAAAATTTAAAATTATGACATATAAATAAAAATGGAGGGAGTAATTAATAAAATTTATGTTTCATTATATATAAATATAAAATTATAAAGGGAAAATGAAAGGCCTATTACTGTAGAATGTTGCGTAAAACCGTTGGATCAACAGAGTTCTCCAGAAGCCTATCGACATCTCATATATACCTTGCTAAGAAATATCCAGAAAGTTACGGAAGCCAAAAAGACACGAAATATCGAGAAAGTACTTGACACTCCTGAGGGACCTTATAAATACCAAACGTCTCCTTCTCCTAGAATCAGTGTAATTCAAAGAAGAAGATTGTGAGAACAACAGTTTAAAAGCTTAATTGAAAATGTCACTAATTCCTAGAATTTTCGGTGATCGACGAAGCAGCAGTAAGTTTGATCCATTCTCAATGGACATGTTTGATTCCTTCAAGGAATTAGGCTTTCCAGGTTCAAATTCAGGGGAGATCTCTGCATTTGCCAACACTCGAGTTGATTGGAAGGAAACTCCAGAAGCTCATGTGTTCAAGGCCGATCTTCCAGGGCTTAAGAAGGAGGAAGTGAAAGTGGAGATCGTAGAAGATAGGGTTCTTCAGATTAGCGGAGAGAGGAACGTGGAGAAAGAAGATAAGAATGATAAGTGGCATCGCGTGGAGCGAAGCAGCGGGAAATTCATGAGGAGATTTAGACTTCCGGAGAATGCAAAGATGGATCAAGTTAAGGCTTCTATGGAGAATGGAGTGCTTACTGTTACTGTTCCAAAGGAACAAGTGAAGAAGCCTGATGTCAAGTCTATTGAAATCTCTGGTTAAAAATACATTTGTCAATTAAGTAGTAGTATATGATGTATGAACAAATAAACAATGGATTATGTCTGTTGAAGATTTGAAGTTGCTCTGTTTTTCTATTTAAGTCTTGAGTCTGCTCTGTTTCTGCTTAATGGAGTAGTTGTACTTTTCCAAATTCCATGTTGAATATGAAATACTAGTCTTTTTATTAAATTGTTATTTCATATTTACGTAACTTCAAAAAATAATTATTTAGCAAATCTGATTTTGTTTTTTTTATTATTCAAGTAATTTTATAAGAGTAACTTTTCAAGTAAAATAAAAAAAATTGTCGACACAAATAAAAAACATAGATTTTGCTGAGATCTCTCCATATAAGCTTTAGCTCATACAGAATTTGAACAACCGATTGACCCGTACATGAATTGCGAGTCATACTAGCCAGTCCACTTTTTTTAAAATATATTTTTTATAATTTTAAAATTAAATTAGAGTAGGATACGTCGGCCCATGACCTTTAACGGGCCAGAACAATGGAGTCCATTAAAACATATTTAGGTTTTTCTTGCTTCCTATAAATACACCTGAAAATTCTCTCTTCAAACATAACTTTACTTTTCCCTTCTCTGCCGCAGCAAGAACTAAACATGAAAGCCTGGTGTATTTTTATTTTATTTTTCTTAAATCATGAAATGCCTATTATTGCAATTCTTTGATAGTAAGTTATTGAAAAATGGATTATGGGATCTACAGTAGGCATTATGCAAACAATGCATATTTATTTGTCGACTTGATTCATCTTTCTTTTTCCTTCAAATAGTTTGTTTTTATTTCTTTATGGACTATGGTGTGTAAGAATGATGAAGAAATCATTCGGATTCCCACTGATATTTATTCGTGATTACTACAACCAGCTACTTCTGACTTCACATCGTAATCCAACCCTTTTTAAATTTAATTTTTATGTATTTTTATATGGATTTGGAATTTGATACTTTGAAACATAAAGGGCCGGTGATGTAAGTAAATATTTGCTACTCTTGATGGGAATTTATCAAATTTCCATCTGATGATTCTCTATCCACCAAGATCTCTGAGGCCTTGTTCTTAAATCCTTTTTTCTTTCTAAAATAATTTTGAAGTTGCTCTGTTCTTCTATCCAGGTTGAGTCGTTAAAATGTACCAACAGTATTATATTGTCCTTTTATTCTGTTCAAATATATCATATTTTTCTTTTACACTTCTTAAATGGATCGCAAACGTCTAATGATTATTATTTGCTTGTTTTGATGCTTTAAAATTACATTAGGCATATACAGCACATGGATGTAACATTATTTCAACTTCGCAGGATTACAATATCAAGATTCATCTTATGGTATATATTGAATGATAATTATAATATGGAAAGTTAACCCATCCTTCTTTACTATATTTTCTATTATTTTTTTATCATTTTAAAATATTCTTAAAATTTCTTTTTCCTCCTAAAACCAACCTTTGGATACATAACTTCTTATTCCCAAACCCACTTTGTTTCTTCCGTTTACACTCAATCAATCTCTTCCTATTTTTACTTTCACAATCTTATCAACTTAATTGATAAGATTATGTGAAATTAATTGATAAGATTGTGGAAGTGAAAATGGAGAGATATATTTTTACTTTCACAATCTTAAGCTTAAGATTGTGGGACATTAATTGATAAGTTTGTCGGAGTGAAAATAAGGAGAGATTAAAGGAGTGAAAAAAGAAGAAAGATAAACATGAATTTGGAATGAGAAGTTTTGTTAGGGTTAAAAAGTGGATTTATTAATATTTTTAAATGTTAGGGAATAATAAAAAATATGATAAATAAGGATGTTTAGATAAATAATTATTCTAAAAACCAACACTAAACCAATAAATTATGAATTAACTCAATAATATTTTAAAATATCAACAATAAACCAACAAATCATTAAATAACTCAATAATTTTAAATTAATAATATTTTTTCGATTTACTTTATTAATCGATTTGCATGCTGCTGATAATATCTAACCCTCCTTGTAAAGCAACCGAAAGTAACGGGCCGTTAAAAATAACAAGAAACAGAGTTCCTAGAAAGTTAAGACGACTTGTCGAATTGGGCCTGATGAAGCCCAATTTGCATGTGATCTGTAATGTGGCCAGCGGGATTTATCCCGAAAGTTGTCGACATCACCTTCCTGAAGTATCTACTTGGCTCTAGAAATGTCTCATTGATAGTAGAACTTACAAGTATGGAGAAACTACTAAACACTTCTCTAGGAAGCTATAAATAACTAGCTAATCCTTATCCATCAACCATCAAAAAATTAAAGCAATTAAACACAAGAACAAACACAGAAAATTCTCAATAGCTCACTGAAAATGTCACTGATCCCAAGAATCTTCGGTGATCGACGAAGCACCAGCGTGTTCGATCCATTTTCAATTGACGTATTTGATCCATTCAAGGAATTAGGCTTCCCAGTTTCCAATTCAGGGGAGACCTCTGCATTTGCTAACACTCGAATCGATTGGAAAGAAACTCCAGAAGCTCATGTGTTCAAGGCTGATCTTCCAGGGCTTAAGAAGGAGGAAGTGAAAGTGGAGATCGAAGAGGATCGTGTTCTTCAGATCAGCGGAGAGAGGAACGTGGAGAAGGAAGACAAGAACGATACTTGGCATCGGGTGGAGCGAAGCAGCGGGAAATTCATGAGAAGATTCAGACTTCCGGAGAATGCAAAGATGGATCAAGTTAAGGCTTCTATGGAGAACGGAGTGCTCACTGTTACTGTTCCAAAGGAAGAAGTGAAGAAGCCTGATGTCAAGTCCATTGAGATCTCTGGTTGAAATATGTGAATATATTACTACAGTATCCTATGATGTATGGGCAAATAAAAAATAATTCGAATCCGTAGTGTTTGAAGTAGCTCTGTTTCTGTATCAAATGGCGTGGTTGATGTACTTCCTGTAAAATTTCATGTTAAAAATGTAATAGTAGTGTTGTAATATCTTTTTTGTTGTTCAAAACTTGCAGTTAGTCACCTGATAAATTGCCAATTTAATTAATTCATCATCTTCCGGATAGACAGTTTGGTGCCTATGCCACCGTAGGGCTACATATTTGAATCCGCCTCTGTCACCACGGGACTAGACAAGTCTGAATCATTCAGCACGTGATCATAAGGGGAATAAAAGATGAAGGTGTGAAAGTGATGATATGAATGAAAAGATGATCTATCATTGTACTGTTTTGTTCAGTCCACGAGATTTCTGTTTACCCAATGCCGAATAAGCCAAAGAGAGATCCCCACGTATTGCGTGGCTCTTAAAACAAGCAGAAGCACGGACCAGCTTTGCTACTAAGCAAGCAACAATTATATATGGTTATCAAAGTTCACATGCTGACTTTAGGGAAGATAAAAGTAGTTTTCTTAATTTTAAAAAATCAATTACAATCCAAAATTTAAAATATTTAAATTTTTACTTTGTTATGACCGATATCTTTGAGATGTTATCGTTGTAGCCTTTATCTAGCAAATTGAGAAGTAGATTATCTAGCAAATCTTGTGAGATTCAGTGAAATCAAGTCACCCCAACAATTCATTGTGCAACTCCTTTTTCTCTTCTGCTTTTCAATAATACCATTATATTTTCAATCATATAGTCGTTGACCAGGTGCAAATATCTTCAATATTCTGAATGATGAGCCTTTTTAAAACTTAGATTTGTTGATCATAAGATCAAAGATTATAGAAACAAGATAATTGCAGCAATAATACTGGGAGCTGTTCCACTGTGAACACCACGTGATATCATTGCAAGTTTGGTTTTAGCATAAAGTATATACATTATGCTATTTTTCTGAATTATTAGTGTTTAGAAAATTTTACTACTACGTACATAAAAAGTGTTGAGTCCGACGTTGGTGGAGTGTAGAGTTTTTGGTGATCATTATATGATTTATGGGGCAATTCTCAGCTCTGAACTAGTTAGTAAAGTTAAGTTAGATTTAAGGTTGGTATTAATTGATCTAGCGGCGATAAGAACTCCATGACTCCTATTTAAGTCGATTGAGGCAGAATCACATCAATTCATTGTTTAGCTGATGTTAGGCCTTAATCCTATTTTAATGCTCTCCAATGTCCAATCCTGAGCGCGAGAGTGCAAATATACATCATGACTATATTGGTGGAGTGTGGTTTCTTGGTTTTTTTTTTTGGCAATTCACAGTGCATAGGACCAATTAGGAGGACCCGAGATTTTTTTTCATACTACAATTCTTACTCAATCCACTAGTTTTTGGGATTAACACGTTATGTTAGCCCCAATTTTGTTTTATTTTTTCAAAGAAAAAAAAGTTCTTTCATTATTGAGACATTCTTTGAATATCAACTTATGTTTAAAGACCATAACTTTTATTAGATAGTATGGGACAATTCTGACATTAAAAGCAAATGTTGTGTTACTTTTTACCTCACTCAAACAATTCAATCATAACATCAACTTATGCTTAAAAGAGCAGTTTACCATTGTTTAATTCTCTATTAATTCCCACTTTTACGTTAAACTATTTTGCCTATTCATTTTCATAGCAAAGTAGAGTTGGCATTTTGGCCTTTATGAGGGGGTGGGGTGGTTGAGGTGGGGTACAGTTTCTGTTCCCAATATTCTGCAAGGACTAAGAAATAGATTTAAAAGAATATTTTTATTCTTGTAGTGTATATATTTAATTTAGATTATTTCCAAATAAATATGCATATATAATCCAAACTGAAAACAATTAATTCCCTTGATTTCACTAACATATTTGTATCTGCCAACCCTACATCATTATCCCAATAAAAACACCACGAAAGAGCATGGAGAAATAAATAGGATTGTTCTATTTTTAATTAGAAATTTCATATTTAATCCTGAAAATAGAGAAATTTTAAGTTAAAAAATGTTTCTCCCTTATTTCAAAAATTAGTCTTATGATACGAGGATTATGCAAAGATTATATCAGTTTCTAAGGATTTGAAACTTTATACTTTGAACAAAAAATCTAAGATTGAATATCAAGAATCAATAATATAATATTGGAGCAAGACATATACCTAACATGAATTAGGATAAATTTAGTTATAATATCATAATTAAAAAAAAAAAAATTAAATTCAACTCAATTTCAAAAGTTAACTACTCTAATATTCTCTGTTCTAAAATAAGTTATGATTTAGCTTGAGCACATCTTACTCATTCTTAGATGATTAAGTAATAATTTTATGCTGAATGTAACAAAGGTGATATTTGAAGACAACTTCAAAACTTGGATAACCAATTTAGAGAATTAACTCGGTTATTAATGATTTTTGATTAAGTAAATAAAAGTAAAATTTTAAAAGAATACGATCCATTATTTTATTTTATTTTTAAAAAAATATTAAAATACTACCTCCATTTAAAAAATAGTTACATATTTTTCTTTTTAGTCTGTCTCAAAAAAATAATTCTTTTTCCTTTTTAGCAATAATTTACTTTCAGCTTTTCATGTGATATATTTAACCACAAACATTTAGTATATTTAACATAACTTTAATTCAACACCACAAAATTAAATTTTTATTTTTTTAAATTTTATATTAAGTTCTGCTAGATCATTTTCATTTTCAACGGATGGATGGAGTAACACACAAGAATATTGCAAGATTAATTAAATAAGTATAGAGATTAATTGGGTGAATGTCGAAAATATTTAAAAAAATAAAAACTAATAAGGTATCCCAATAAATGAGCAGTCAGTCATTAACTATGTGTAGTCATCGAAAGAGCGCCCCTACCAGCCCGTGACCCACGTATTCTTCTTCCTTCCGCCTGGCATACCTCCGCAAAACAGAAAAAAAAAAAGTGCAGCTCACTAACATCTCTTTTCACTTTATTTGCCTTTTTTTCTCTGTCTACTTCATCAATTTGGTACTCAAATATAAGATGATTTTGTCAGTTCTTTCTTTCTGAGCTAATTCTCTGTTTTATCTTCTTTGTTACTTGTAATTATTGGTTTCACCGCCACCTTATACAACCCATCAATCCACAGAAAGTATTTACCGCTGCTTCATTTTTTTTTCCTATGACTTGTTTGATTCTGCTCCTAATTTTCGAGCGGTTGTTGAGTTAGGTATGTACCTTGATCTCTTTCTTTAAATGTTTCTCTGTTGGATATGACTGTTTGGTTTTCTGTCATTTTCACTTGTTAATTCTTGTCATTATATATAAATTATTGTTCACTTTTAATAACATAATTTCTGTAATCACTTATTTATAATGCATCATGCATCATTAATTTTAAGAATTCGTAGAAAGAACCCCATTGAAGGGGCCTTGTAGTAACAGTAAATTTATTTATGTGTGATTTGTGGGTCACGGGTTTGAGTTGTAGAAGCAGCCATAACACTCCTTGGGTGGTGTGGCTCTTTCCCGGACCCTGCAGGATGTCGGTGCCTGCCCTTTTTGCCCAACTGCTCCTTCTATGTTAAAATTGAAATTTTGAGTTAATTTTTGGTTAGAGACAGAAAGTGAGTGGTTTATGGCAATTGGCAAAGCAAACTCCACCGACAGTGCTCTTCTTCGTTCTATAATTTTCCCAATTTTACTTTCTCAACTTAAAAATTGATCAATGTTTATACTTTAGAAAAATGGAGTGTTGGACGATGTGAGGTTAGTTATGTTTATGTCTTTAACGATAATTCGAATTAAGTTTATTATGTGTGTGGATTGGGATCTTTTTTTAATAGGAAACTGTAATTGTAATCTATAGATTAATTAAACTATTAATTAAAAAATATTTGTTGAAACACATTCATCAGGAAAAAGTAAGGAATAGGATTAATGAAGCACATCCATTATTGAATCAAGCCGATTTGATAGCACTAAAATAAAGAATTTCACTTTCCAAAAGTGTGACATAACTTTTAAGGGAAATAGGTGGAGTAGAAGTTAAAGGTATAAAGTAAATCAAGTCCTGTTTTTAAGGAATAGTGTGTTGAGCTTTCTGATTCTACTTGGTTGTCAGGGTCATGTATTCATAATTAGCCAAGTGAGAATAGGGACATGAAGGCACCAAGGGTGTGGCCGAGTGATCATGTATCTGTCTAATTCTTGTCTTTTTGGTGGTCAGAGTTATCCGGTAGTTGTGTTGGTGGTGGGTAAAAGGTACCTCTCGAAATAGTCGAGGTATGTACAAGTTGACACGACTACCACCGTTACTTTTAAAAAATGATTATGGCACAAAATGTTGTAAGCAAGGAATATAATATTTCCTTGTCTGCAGATATAAGAGACAACCCATGTTGAGAGATACAAACAACAAACTTTTTGAGTTGTTGTAGTTCATAAAATAACTTTTATGCCCATCTCTTTCAACTTTTTTATCTTTGTAATGAGAGGAACCATGAGTCCTATGTTCATTGTATAACACCTAATTCCTAGCTACTGACATCTAATTATGTAATTATTATTAGTGAAACGATTCCATGAAGAGGAACACTGCATCTTTAAAACTCATCATGTGTAATTATTTCTGGCTTTTTTACTTTATGCTTATGTTACACTATAATCTACTGCAACTTGCATCAAAAGTGGCTAAACATGTGAATAATCTCTTGTGTTTGCTTGTTTACCTCTGCCAGGGGTTCGGAAATTCATGCACGGTGTAGCAAATGGAAAGGCAGCTTAAGCAGAATGGTGAAAGAAAGAGAATCGAGAATGAGGAGCTTGTTAAATACATGTCAAGGTTGCCTAGTTATCTTGAAAAGGGGGAAAATCTTCAGGACAAAGCTTTCAGTGTCGGTGTCCTAGATTGGCGTTTTCTTGAAAAATGGCGACACGATCACGTAAATGTACCTTGTAGAAGTAGTGTGTGTTCACCATCAAGCAGCAATACTTTGTCAGTTTCCTCAATGGAGGGATCTTCATCCAATTCTAGTAGAGCCCGAAGCTGCTCCCCTGCCCATCGAAGGATTCATCGTCTTACACCACAATCATATTATGCATCACCGCTTAAAGGCACTCATCCTGATGTCAAATCAGGAAATTGTGGACACTTGAAGAACGTAAAACCAGGAGCAGCTAAATTTCTTCACGAGAATCAACAGATAAATCTTCTAGAACTCAGGAAAGATCAACACCCACGGAGGGCTTCACGTGTTAGGAGATCACTTGATGTAGAGACATCACTTGATGTAGAGACACACAAGAGAACATCTGGTTCCGAGGGGAATATGAAGTTCCAAGATAGAGAATGTTCTCCAAAAGGAGAGAATGAGTTAGTAGAATCATGTCATAGGGTTGATGATTTTGATTTCATAGAGAAACATAAATCAGATGCCCTTCAAGTACCAGAACCTGGCCAAGAAACTAACAGTTGCACTACTTACTTCCCACCTGATTCAGTAGCGAGAAACCAGGAAGCGGTGAAACCGAGTAGACAGAGCTTTTCTTGTGGATTCATTTCTGCATTCTACCATGGGCAGCTCTCTCCTGATATCCCTAGTTCCTGCCCCCTCCCTCATGTAGCTGGTGAGTCGAGAATGGGACAAGCGAGTTCAATAGATGCAAAGGATACTAGCTCTTCATCTCAGACAATTCAGCATTCAGCATATCCTGGGAAAAAGGCTCCAAGCCCACCCAGAGTCAATTACAAACAAGAGAAGAAGTCAACTGCTATGCTAAAGAATCCAATTACCCCTAAATCTTCAGAAACTACAAAAGTCAGAAATCCTTCTCCAACTCGTCGTCTTAGCATGGCAATAGGAAGGATTGGCCAGATTTCTGGTATAAAAGATATGATGACTGTATCACAAGGGGTCAAACATCCTGCAGAACAATCTGGTTCAGATAAAGCTCAAACTCCGCCCTCGCTTGAGACAGGCTGCAATAAATCAGACACCACTAGCCGAGCCAGGACGAGTCCCTTGAGGAGGTTGCTAGACCCACTTCTGAAGCCAAAGACAGGCAACTGCGATAACGTGACTGGATCATCCACAAAACGCGGTGAATCTCCTACAAAACGCTCATTAAAAGTTAAACTGGATTTGAAGGGTTGTAGATCTATTGATATCGATGATCCACATTCTAAAGGTACACATGCACCATCAACATTGCAAGCTCTCCTCCAAGTAGCTGTGAAGAATGGTCTTCCTCTGTTCACATTTGCAGTTGACAACGAAGTTAACATTTTAGCAGCCACAGTGAAGAAATTTAGTTCGACTTTGAAGGAAAATAGTTGCTGGATTTACACTTTCTTCACCATTCATGAGACAAAGAGAAAGAGTGGAAGTTGGTTAAATCAAGCCGGAAAAAACACCGGTGGTGGAATTATGCCTAACGTAGTTGGCAAGATGAAGGTTTCTGATGTTTCATTCTCCGAATCAAACAGGCAGAAACTTGACACACAGTTTAAGACTAGGGAGTTTGTTTTGTTTGCCACAGATGCAAGACATCAGCCAAATGACGAGCTTGGAGCTATTGTCGTCAAATCACCCAATAGAAGCACTACTTGTCCTAATGGAAGTATCCATCAGGATCGCGGCTGCAACAATATTTCAGCCTCAGGCGTAGCAAATCCTTTTGAAGATCTTAGCATGACAGCTATACTTCCTGGTGGTGCACATAGCCTACCTAATAAAGGGGAGCCTTCTTCACTGATTGAGAGATGGAAATCAGGTGGATCATGTGATTGTGGTGGATGGGATTTGGGTTGCCAAATAAGATTACTTGTCAATCATCGAACGATATCCAGTTGTCTCAGCCCCGAACTTACTGCTGAAAGATTTGAACTTTTGTCCCAGGTATGATCAACATTACACAATATGTAACTCCATTCTTACAAATTATATCCGAAGTCTAATACACCATAATGATCTTTTTGTTCTTGTTTTTAGCAGGGGGGAGAGCAGGACAGCACGCCAATCTTCAGCTTGTCCCGGTTCAAGGATGGGATCTTTTCAGTTGAATTCAGTTCGTCGTTAAAGCTTCTGCAGGCATTCTCCATTTGTATAGCAGTTCTAAATGGAAGAAATCAAGAAATCTTCTGAAGTGAATCAATACATTGCCAGAATATCCAGAGGGAGCCCAGGTGGAGTTTTCTGCTAAATTTGTCTCAACTCTTCACTTTCCCCAATTGGAAAGGTCTGAAATTGCTACCAAACATTGGTGAAACATCAAACTAAGGCTCTATAGTTCTTTTTTTAAACTATAGCTAAGCTTGTAGAATATCAGTCCATGATTTTGATAAATTCACATGTCATGGGTTTAAATATATGTTCTAATTATTATATTTACATTTAATAAAAGGCTAAAGTCATAAGCGGTCTCCTTAACTTGTCCTCATCTTTCACTCTTGACACCTTATCTAAGTCATGTTTCTATTGAATGCTTACGCTATTCAAATAATGTACCTATTAGATACACTTTTACTAATAATCCGTTAAAAATATAAAGTGTGTATTACACTTGTAAATGACGAGGCATGAGAAATGAGTACGAATATTACCTACATGTCCAATTGAACTATGAGTTATGAGTTAGAAGTCCTTTTGTTTTTGTTTGGGCCGTACGTGGCGGCCACTGCTTTTGAAATCATAGAAGCAATGGTGCATAAAAAGAAGATCTATTGCAATTTAACTCTATAAAAGTCATAAATAAAAACACATGGAATATCAACAGAAATAAAGATCTTAGCCGAAATTTAACTCTGTAAAAAATCATAAATAGACCTCACATTAATTTAGCCTCACCTGATATTTATACTCTTAACTTTGGCATTTAAATTATAAAGTTAAGCAAGTAGACGCAGGTATATAATAACCGAACCGAAATATATTAAAGTTTTTACTATTCATGATATAATTGTTGTTCCATTTCATTCATTCAATTAGAGAAGAAACAAATAAAATACATTTTACCAGCCAGATTTTCTAGTAAGAAAATCTTGACTGGGAGAAGTACAATTGGCAAAATAAAAACCATCTTCCTTGACTAACCAATAACATGTTCCAGTATCAATTCCTTCTTTTCCACAAGCTCCAGAATCTCTATACACCTCAAACGCTGAGTCTTTTGAGCCCCAAAAAAAATGACAAAAAAATACTGTCTCAGAGAAAACACTTGGCCTGAACGAAAATGTGAAATCACTTCCTAGATGAGGATAATGCCATCCAAGATCATCATCGCGAGATGCACAGTGAAATTTTAATGGTGGAGTTTGTTTTTCAATACCATCAACTATATGAACTTCAATTTTTTCAATCGCATTCATTTGTTGTACAAATAAAAATGATAAAACTAATAAGATAGAAAAATTAATCTTCATTTTTTTGTGTGTGTTTGTTTTCACCTTCAATAATTCTTATACAAAAGAAAGCAAGTATACACCTTTACTTATACTTGTTTTTTTATGAAGTGATTTATAAATATTTAAGGAGAATTAATTATAAAAAGATATTTAATTGAAAGTAGCTTGTGTCCTATTGATTATGAAAATAATTAAATAAAAAAAATATTGATTTTGGTCTCTATTGCATTAAATTATGGAAAAATTACATTAATTTGAAATCTCATATCCATGATTTTCTTTCCTTTTTTTACACCACAAATCTCTCCATAATTACATTAATTAATCTATTTTTAAATTTCAAATCTTTTCTCTTTCCAATTAATTATTTCAAATTACTCAAGAAGTAGATTTCTTTCCATCACTTCAACTTTTTGATTTCTTTTATTATTACTTTTTTAATTTTTCATCTTAAAAAAAATAAATTACCTCCTCCCCCTGCCCCCATTGAAATCTTATTGAAACTTTGCAATTTTAGTTAATCATATCATTGTTGAAAAACGTCCAAAGAAAAAGAAGAAAAAAGTTGAATCTGCCATTGCACTGCCATTACTATCAAAAATACAAAATTTTAATATATCTTGTTTATTTTGATTCTTAAATTAGTCTTTGTTAATGTTATCATTGATCCGATATATCACTGCTACAATAGTCTTTGTTTTATGCAATGTATCATGTTCATATTTAAGGTATTAATACATAACTCTAATGTTGTTGAATCTTCAATTAGTATTTATCATGTTCAATATAAATGTACTTGATACATAAATTTTGTGTTATGTATCACACACACACACACAAAAAGAAGCTATTTTGGAACAATTACATGTATAGTATTTTTTTTAATTTTAAAATATAGTATTTCTCAAACAAAATAAGATACATAAATAATAATGTATCATGCAGTAATTTCTTAGGTATGATACATAAATTCGAATTTATACTAAATGTATTCGATACATGGCAATTATCAAACAGTAATGTATCGATCTCAAATCTGACATGTTATGACCAACAATTACTTATTTAATGTATCTAGTAAAAATACAACACTTATCAATTTAAATAAGATACATAAATAATAATGTATTGATAAATCTATCCATCTTGAAGACACAATTCAATAAACAATCATACAACATTATAAAACGGATGGGTAGCCAATTTCCAGTATGGAGGGAATACAGAAGGCTTTTCGTAGTGCCATGTTTCACGATCCAAATGGCAGTTTCAGTTCCATTTCTTCTGCTCTTGAAAAGGCACCCATTAGATCTTCTGCTTCTTCTGTTTCGTCGGCTGATCAATCACATCTTTTGCTTACTCGATCTTCCAAACAAGCAGTATCACTGTGAATTTGTTTGTCCAACAACTATTTATTATGCACCTTATTAAATTTTCGACAAATTTGAATCTAATTGAATGGTTCTTCAATGAACATGGAGAAAGATGAATAGGGAGAAGAAATTTGATTTTTTTTGAATTGTTGGTTCTGTTAAGATTTTTGTATGACTGATTGACAGTAAGAAGAAACGTGTAAGCGTAATTTATGGGATTTTAATTGGATTTTCTGATATCTTTTTTCCTTTTTTAGTGTAACAGCTTGATACATAATGTATCAACATTAATGTATCCGGATTGTGTAAATATTAAGGGATTATTGTAATTAGAAAAAACATAGGGTTAGAATGTAATTTACTCCTTACACTATGGGGTTTATGTAAGTTATACTTAA
The DNA here is from genome assembly GCF_000226075.1 of Solanum tuberosum. Taxonomy (NCBI): domain Eukaryota; kingdom Viridiplantae; phylum Streptophyta; class Magnoliopsida; order Solanales; family Solanaceae; genus Solanum; species Solanum tuberosum. Next base: position 685,504 of record NW_006239053.1, read on the forward strand.
ATTATATAGTTGTAACAAATTTTAGTTAGTCTTGTTAGTAACGATGAGCAGAAAATACAAGTAATTACATTAATTACCAAATGTATAAATATAATACATAAACATGATCCTTAACTTGACGTCAGCTGATAACTATGACCTTTAACTTTGAGTGTGCACAAGTAGGCACTTAAACTTGTATAAAATGGAACAAATAGACACATTCTTCCCTATATGGAAATTGTGTGTCCTACGTGTATTATGCCATGTAGGACACGTGGGTCTACTTGTTCAATTTTATACAAGTTTAAGTGTCTACTTGTGCACACTCAAAGTTGGAGGGCATAGTTGTCCGTTGAAACCAAGTTAAGAGTCATGTTTATGTATTTTGCATTACCAAATCAATCACAAAAGGATTTTAAAAAAAAAAAATTTACTGGATTGCTATTATTTCATCCTATCTCATTTTTCTTCTAACAAATAATTTGGACATGAACTATTAAAAATATCTAATGTATGTACATTGTATATATCTGATGTACAAAAGAGTGCATACACACTACACTATTATATATTATATATACATTAATATATAGTATATAATGTATAACCATGTATAGATAATGTATCCATGCGATTCTATTACAAAATCAAAGGTGAATTAGGACATCTTCTACGGCAAATTTTTATCTTGTTTGTCTAACTAGTGTCAATTATTATCAATCTATTTTTCAAGATAAATTTCAAATCTAGAATAATTGGTGAATGATTACGTGAAATTAATTACATTTTCTACTCTAGAATTTTTAACATTCGTTTGAAAATTAATGGTCAATAAAACACATATATGTTTGGTTCTAAAGTGATTAGGGCTTCCGCAAATTAGATGACCAATAAAATTAGGGAAAATTGTATGAAATAGCAAACTATTAATTCAAATTAAATGTTATAGCCATAGTTAATTTTATTTGTAATTCGCAGCAAACATTCCATTTTTTTTGCCATCTGATTCGGTATACAATTAGCCATTTTCGATATACAATTAGTCATTTTATACATTTTGGTATAAAATGCGTTTGTGTTTGTATAAAGCGAGAGAAAAGTGTATATATACAAATACAAATACATATATTTTCGTCATATACACTTATAATTATACAAAAAATAAGATCTTATTATACAAATTACAATGTATAAATGAATTTATACAAAACTGATTACTTTGTATAAAATTGAATGTATCTAGCGAATTATATAAATCAAAAACTCCATAACAAACATAAAATTTGCTATGAAGCGCAATTATGCAAACTATAACTATAACATACAAATATGATTTTTATGTTTGCTATATGTGAAAGTTACTCATAAAATTATACTAAAAGACACAATATTATTACATGATAGGACCAATTAGCCTACATAATTAAAAATTAATAAAAACAAAATATTAAAACTGTTGAGAGAAAAATCTTCCCATAAACAAAACTTTCTAAATTAATACATTGTGGATTCTATTGTGTTATGCTATGAGAATGCATCTTCAAACTTTTCTTCTAAGAAAAGAATAAACCAAATATAGAAGAAAACTATATTTTGCTTTCAGAAAAATTTGAAACATTTATGGTAATACTTTGATATTTTTTTAAGGAAAAAAAATAAACTTCAAATAAGGAAAGAAAATCAGGGTAAAATCCTAACAATATATTGGTCAAGTTAATAATTAATAATTGTATCCTTTTTTCCCTTTTTCTTTATATTTATTTGGCAAGTAAATCCTTGTTTGATTGTATATTAGTCAAAAATAATAATTACTTCTCTTCTATAAAAGATGAGAGACATCAGTAGTTTATAATTCACTAAATAAATTCTTCATTCAATGGAACACTTTGGTGCATTTTTTCGCTCTTCCATTTTTTTCATTGCTTGTATTTGCGGTATGTATATAACACAATTGTTATTTGCTTTTCGAATTCATGTACAATATATACTTTTCTCTCAATTAAAACAACGTTTTTTTTTTCTTTTAGGAATGTTCATAATTACTCAAGTTCTCTCAACAAATGCAGAGTTTACCGTGTGTGAGGTAGCAGTTGAGATTCCTAGTTGTAATAAACTAAAACCATTTTGTATGGATGATTGCCAGAATAAACATGGACCTTATTTCATTGATGCAGTGTGTGTTGGAGGATATAAATGTTTATGTTTCTACTCTAGTGAAACAACATGTCCCCTAAATAGTACCCTCCAAATGTATTAATTTATGCAAAAAAAAATTTGATAAAAAGAACTCATTTCTACTATTATTATACATGTATAACAAAATGTATATGTTATACATTATGCGAAATCAAATGTAGTAATTTACCATTCAAATGTAGTAAATTTTGCCCTTAGTATTCATAGAAAAAAATTACATTTACCTTTCGTTATACTTTTTCGATATATTTACTCTTGCCATCAAACTTTATGCATATATTTATTCTTAAATTGTTAAGTTATATATCATCGCTCTTATCATCCTACGTGAATCATTAATTCGTTTTTAATTTGTGCACGTTACTTTCAATTTGTTTAGTCAATGCAAATATGATTACTATGGAAAACGACCGACAACGTTAATTCTTCCGAAAGAATAGAGGATATAGAAAATATAGCTAGGGCCAAAAACGGTCTTTTTTTTTTCTTTCTTATATGTTCCTCCTCTGTCCCAAACGAAAGAAACAGAGACTACAATTTTTTCCTCTTTCCTTTGGGATCAATATTATGTAGCAGTTAAATTCTTGATCATTGCAAAATATATGACAGCAGCAAGGCAGAAATAAACCCCATAATTAACATTTTCCCTTCCTGTAGGAATTTCTGGGCTTTTCTCTAAAGGGGTTATTTTTCATTTTTGGTCATTTTGACAACAAATTTGAATATTGAAATTTGAAACTCACCATTAACAATTTGACATTTTCCCCATTGTTGCTAAGTTTAAAGGGGAGAAAAGTAGTCACCATATTTGTGACCCCTTTGTCTCTCCTTAAATAAAGGTTGTATCTTTTTTCTTTTTTTTGGTGAATTTGTATGATGGGTGGTCGTTGTTCCAATTTATGTTTCTGTTTATGGCCTTCAAATATCAAGTCTCATGCTTTATATTCCTCAGATATAGGTAAGATTTTTCGTGTTTTTTTTTTCTTCTATTATATGGGAGTTTCAAGAATCAATTTTGATGTATGTAAATGACTAATGTTGTTCAGAAAAATGGGCGGAGAATGAACAGTTGAATTTGCCAGTTTTTAAAGAATATGGTTTGGAGGAGTTGAAAGCTGCTACCTCAAATTTCTCTGCTAATAATATTGTCTCTGAACATGGAGAGAAAGCCCCCAATGTGGTGTTTAAAGGTCGACTTAATGGCAATGGCCGTTGGATAGCTATTAAGCGCTTCCAGTCGTCAGCATGGCCTGATTCTGGTCAATTTCTTGTTAGTACTCATTTCTCTTGTGTTTTGTTTCATTGAGGTTCAATTAGCATTTTTCTAAGTATTATGATTATGTCTTCAACATGCCCCTTCACGCGTGGGCGGGGTGGAGCTACAACATCAGCTATGAGTTCGGATGAACCCACTAGCTTTTGTTTAGACCTTGTATTTGTATCAGAAATCCATTTAATATGCACAAATACTTAATTGCGAACCTTGTAACTAAGACAATCTATAAGTTTGATGGCAACTTATGAGTCTTAACGTGTGAAAATATGTTTTGCTTTTTGAGTTGCTAAGAGATATGAACTCAAAACCTCTTGCCTACTCTGGTAGCATGTTGAGCTGCGTGACTAATGAAGGAGGAGATGTGACTTAGCTGATTAGAGAGTCAAACTAATTGCTGATTAATGCTAGCTAAGTAGGAGTTAGTTGTTATTACAAACTTGTAACAATTTTGATAGTTAGTTAGATAGAAGTAGTGGATTACAGCCATCAATGAGTTATAGGTAAGCTCATGTATATATGGGTGAACAGATGAGGATTCTCCATTTAATATTTTGTTCTATATTCCTTTTGTCTAATGGAAATGGGGATGATTTTCTTTTCCCAGTAATTTGTCTTTCTTGTTCTCAGTTGATGTGATTCTCTTTTTACAATAGTGACCATCTCATCTAAAAAGTTTGAAGTGTTAGAGCAATGTACTTTTAATTATATTATATTTTCGACAAACAAGAACATGTTGTGTATTTATTTCGATATTGTGTTCATTGTTAAGGATGAAGCGAAAACGGTGGGGCAGCTAAGGAGTAAGCGGTTGGCTAATTTGTTAGGGTGTTGCTGTGAAGGGGATGAGAGGCTGCTAGTTGCTGAATTTATGCATCATGAAACATTATCCAAGCATTTATTCCATTGTAAGTTTTTCTCATTTTCCTTTTTCTGGATGTTGAGATTGATAAGATAGAGAGAAAGCAATTGAATATCCTTCGTATTCATTCTCATTGTGTGGTTAATGTGCTTGAACGGCCAACTTAAGCAATCTCTCCATAAACTAGTCTTTCAATAAATTTGCCTAACTATAGTTTATGTTGGGTTCAATTGATTTAGGGGATAACCGACCATTGGAATGGTCGATGAGGTTGAGAGTTGCTTTGTATCTAACACAAGCATTAGACTATTGCAGTAGTAAAGGGCGAGAACTCTATCATGACTTAAATTCTTACAGAGTTTTGTTTGATCAAGTAAGTTTCCTTTTAATCTTTACCCTACATGTATTTGTGTTCCGATAAATGTTCAAGCGATCTGTACATCCTTGTTCTTACTACGAGTCAACACATGACAGGATTGCGAACCAAGGCTATCGTGTTTTGGCTTAATGAAGAACAGTAGGGATGGGAAGAGTTATAGTACAAACTTGGCCTTCACCCCTCCAGAATATTTAAAGACAGGTACATCAGCTGCTATCGAGTTTTTAACTATCACCTGTTAAATTCTAGGTTTGTTCGAATTCAAATTCAAAGGCAATATACAAAAATGTTTGAAAGTCATCACTAAAATTGTGGAACAACTTAAATGCTGATCATTGACAAACAGCTCACAGAATGAGGTGTTAGTAAAGAAGATTGAACTCTAATTGGTTTACCTAATATGATAGGAATCTTTCTTTTCTCTTGGTTTCTGTTTATACATATTGGTTCTTATATTTTCTTGGATTTAATATCATTGTTGTCTAATACTATAACATGAAGAAGTTTAATAGTGAAAAAGTCTGATTCTTCTAAGACTAACAAGTGACTAAACTCAACATGTGTTTATCAAAGCAATTGAAGATAATCCACTTTTTCCAATCAGTTATTTGATTCAATGTTTTATCGTATTGTAATGGCAGGTAAGGTGACCCCCGAGAGTGTGGTTTACAGTTTTGGTGCCCTGTTGCTTGATCTTCTTAGCGGAAAGCATATTCCTCCAAGCCACGTAAGTGCTGAGTTTGTTTTTAAAGCTGTTCCAGATTTTAAAAAGGAAAAAAAAAAAGGATATTGAGTTTAATTACAGCTTTCTATTCACACAAAGATATGAGAATAAACACTCAGATGTTACGGCTTGATGATCTCCCTCTTATTTTACAGTTTCTCCTCTATTTTACTTCAATTAAAGCACCTAGTTCACCTAAATGTAATAGCAGTTTCCGTGGAGTTTTCTCTGAAAGAGCTAAAAGACTCACAGAAAACATAGTTGGAAATGTCAATAGAAGAATCTTTGAACTACAAGTCTACAACATGTTTATGAATATCCCTATTTTTTCACTCATTCTCTCCATCTTAAATAGTTCCAACTGAACCATTTCTGATTCATATTCATTTGTATTCTTATGCAGGCACTTGACCTTATACGTGGAAAGAATTTTCTGATGCTTATTGACTCATGCTTGGAAGGTCACTTTTCAAATGACGATGGGACCGAGTTAGTTCAACTTGCTTCACGTTGTTTGCAGTATGAACCTCATGACAGGCCAAATGTGAAATCTCTTCTGACCTCCATAACACCTCTTCAGAAAGAAAAAGATGTAATTATTCCTTCTGTTTTAGAATTGATGCATGTTACGTCTTTCTTTGCGTTTTTGAATGAAGATAGAAGTTATTTTACTAAAATTGACATGTTATTTGACTTGATATACCTTGCAGGTTCCATCAAACGTTCTGATGAGTATTGCTCATGAAACCACCTCACCCACCCAATTATCTTTAACACCTCTTGGTGAGGCTTGTTCGACATGCGATTTAACTGCCATACATGAGATATTAGAAAAGGCTGGATACAAGGAGGACGAGGGGATCGCTAATGAGGTTAGTACGCTCAGAATCCCTGAACTATAACAGCTAAGACAGGATTTTCCCTGGTTAAACTTTTGTTCATGTTAAATTGCTGTAATGAAACTAAAATGTGCAGACCTTCGTTCTTCTTCCCGTGTAATTGCTTATTGAAAGCTCCTGTTCAGATATAATTCTTCTTAACTTCAGCATTCCATTTTTCATCTGCTTCTGGCTGATCTTTGCACTGGCAATTTCAGGATATTTTCCTTGACCCCTCTAGTAAACTTACTGCACTTCATGGCCCAAATAATAAAGAATCTACTCACTTTATAATTGATGCAACACCAATTTCACTTAGTTATTGAAGAGGTTTATCTTATGCAATGAATGGCTTCGGAATTGCGCATACAGTTTCAGTATCACTGGTTGTCAAAAGCAACATGGATGTCAATTATAGCAAAAATGTAGATATCAATTAGAATGCAATAGCAGAATTAGCAGTAAACCAGTCATGACTATTTTTGGAACAACAGCTTCCATTGGATTTTGAGGGACAAAACTTATGTGGAACCTTTTGCTTTTACAGCTTTCGTTTCAGATGTGGGCTAATCAATTACAAGAGACCCTGAATACTAGGAAATCTGGCGATTCTGCATTTCGAGATAAAGATTTTACAACTGCAATCAAATGTTACACACAGGTAAGCAATCAATTTGGAAACTGCACATGATTTTGCACCTGGTACAATTAGTTAGTATCTTTTTCATTATTAAAATAATTGCAGTAGTTCTAAGAGAAAAAAAAAATGTTTTTTCCATAATTGGAAGTGAAACAAGATTTAGTCTACCAAAAGAAATTGTACCAGACATGCTATAATGTCCTATCTCAATCCATAAAAAGCGCCATTTTGTTAGTCATGTAATCTACTAACCAACAAAAATTGAGTACCACTCAAACAGCTTGTTTGTTTGCACTGCAGTTTCTTGAGGGTGGAAATGTTAAGTCCCCAACGGTGCTTGCAAGGCGCTCCTTATGTTACCTAATGAGTAAAAAGCCACAAGAAGCTCTTGCAGACGCAATGCAAGCACAAGTACAATTTTCCAATTGGCCCACTGCTTTCTATCTTCAGGCAGCTGCACTATTCACTTTAGGAATGGACTCAGATGCCCGGGAAACTCTCAAAGATGGTTCGTCCTTGGACTTCAGAAGAATGAGACAATAAATACGTATAGGCTATCGAGTATAGTTCTACGTAAAAGGACATTGTATAGATCACCTTCCATACATGATTCACCAATATCAACTTATTGTGGCACAGAAGGTTTCTTCCTAACATCCGTTAGAGGGCAGGTGAATATTTTTTATCCTCCTCCTGCCTTCTGGGAGAACTGGTGTATCTCTCACTTTTGTAAGTTATTGTGCAAGTTCAATTGGCATTTCTGGAGATGTAGATGGGGAACTGGGACCAAATTGTTAGAAAAGTCACAAATACAAGTTTATAGTATTTATTTTCGAACCCTTTATTTTCTTTAATTGATAAACTGCAATATAGCATGAGGTGGAATTCGAAAATCAAGTACTTTTTCTTGGTTCATACTAACTTCAGTTGCAGGGGGAAGAAGGGATGTATCAAAGATTCTTGCCATGTCCTAATGCTTTTTTTTCCAGCATGTTAGAAGCACATTTCATCAGGCTGTTGGACAGTTCATATATGAAAAAAGTTCTGAAAACAACAGATTTGAGAAATTATTGAATGAAAGTTAATATATTTACCTAATAAGGATGTCTTTCAGTAACCATATAAGCTGATCAAACTAGTTTATAAGCCCGTTTTAGCTTATTGTCAATTTAGTTTCAACACTTGATACTTATGTAACAATTTAGACATCCATTGCACTCAAAAGTTAAGTTTGCAAACTCAGATTTTTAAAACTTCTAACAAATGTCACTTAGTTTAGTTGCTACAGATTTCCTTCTCTGAAACGCGTTGTAGTCTAGTTTCTATCTCTTTCTATTCATCACTTTCTATTTCCTTTATTGTTTATCATAATCTTGCAATGGATGTTATTGCTACTGTGACTCTCAACACAAGAGAATTCAATACAAGGAACATCAAATTTAGTCTATCTAGTAAGAACATATTCTTATATTCGACATGTTTATTAACAAGTATGGACTGGATTTCCACCTTCAATCTCTCAAAGAGAACAATATTCATCGTAAATAATCCACCTCAAATGAAGACAGTATGCTAGGGTTTAATTAAAACTAACAATTACCGGATTGTTGGAGTCAGAATAAGAAACAACCTCATCCAAACTCTCTGATCAGAATAAACTCTTGATGGGATGTTGGAAGGTTTCCAAATCCATGATGGCCTCCTTGTGGACGTTCAGATCTTCTTCGATGGATCTCTAAAGGATCCTTGAGCTCTTGATGGTGTTCAAAGGTTTCCAAATCCATGATAGCATATAAAGGATCAGAAGTTCAGAATATTCAAAACTTGTCTAAAATACACAATGTCATTTTACAGTCTGATCAAATATAAAACAACCCTCCTCAAATGGTTGGCAGTTTTCTGAGATGCAGAGAACTTACAAGGGGACACAGGCTAAAATTATCAGAAGCAAGGGTATTGACTGGAACACACTTAAGTAACTAAGCAACATGAAAATATTTGTACAAAAAGTGCAATAATGAAATACAACAGAATGCACTGCACCATCACCACTGCTTAATATGGATATGTCGGAGATATTAACATGGATATATGGAGGATGATTTGCTACTGGTGGAGTAGACTTCTTTCCACATGATGTTTGATGAACTAATAAGACATTGGTCGTCTTCGTCTCTTGCATTCCCAGTTACAAGTCATTTTCTCAAATAAGCATCGCAGAGGAACACTCTTGAGAAGTACATGACCTGTATCAAAATGCTATCTTGCCTTGAAAATTCCTCAGCCCAAATATACCTCTACATCATGAATTGCCCATGGTTGAGTCGTTAATGATGTCACTCAAAACAAGTCCAGCCAGGACGATCTTGAAAGAAATTCAGGGGAATATTTTGAAGTGAAAAAGCCATGAAATAACAAAGGCAAAAATCATGCATGCAAGCAGGAAATTCATGATGCGGCGTCCATGCCAGAATCTTCGGGTTTCAGAAAGGACTACAGGTGCACTTGATACTCCCACAGTGGCTATCGTAGTATTGCTGGGTTCACTTGCCTGCCCTCCAATAACATTCACCGCTACTGCACCACAGATTTCACAAATCCTGGATCATAGACATGCAAGCAAGGATAAGTGGAGTCACATACAGAGGACACCATACAGTTTGGTTTGGAATTGCAGACGGTTCCATATTGTCATGTTGGCATATAGACGATTAAGACACTGAAAACTAAGCTAAAATCTACGAAAAGAAATGACATAACAGAAAAGGTACTTAATGTGCCTTTCCTTCCCGACCAACATGCCACTTCATAACAATCAACTACAGATTTTTCTTCCTTAAGCTATATAGATGTATACCTTAGTTACACAAGACAATATCATGCTTGTTCATTAATAAACCGGGGGAAAATGTACACCATTCTAACCCCCTAATTCTTGGAAAGTTTATGTTGTCCCACCCCCTCAAAAGAAAACAAAATAACAACCTTGGCTTTACCAATGTCTTGTTGAACAATAAGCAACACATCACAGAAAAGTCATAGAAGCAATTGTCTGTTGCCATAGCAAAAGTTTAGTGTGCAACATGTAAGGCAATGAAACATGTTGATAAACAGAAGTTTTAGGTGCCATCACAGTTGAAACATTTTATGTGAAAGGAACATCCAGACGGCCTCAATGCCTCTTTAAAGATTTTCTGTATCTTTGAAGTAAATGTATGACGATTTCTTCCATGCTTCCTTACATAATTCAATAATTGCTCCTAGTAAAAACTTCTGTTCTAGTGAATATGACTCTACAAATAGCACAAGAATAAGGACAGCAAAATATATTAACAAAAGGAAAAAGAGCAGTGTGCGAACAATGTGGCTACTGATTCAAACATGATAAAAATGCATCAAATCCCTTTGATGTGGAGAGGGAAGTAATATGCGTGTTCCAATATTCTTGCATGATGCATCAGCGGAAATGACAGAACTAATAGCTCAATTCTACTTTTCTTTTGAAGACATGCTTTTTCAGCGGGATTTGACCATGAAATTGTGAGTATGTGAAAATGTAGTTTTTGTATCCAAATTGAAAAATGATATTTGAAAATTGGTAAACTAAACCAGGCCATTTAGTGGAGAACAATACTTTTCAAGGTCACATATACCTTATATCCAGTTTTTCATGTCATTTATCAACCACGGCAAAAAGAACAGGATCTAGATTTAGATGTGCTGGTAGTGCAAAGATACTAAATTAGAAGCAGTGACGTAGTAGATAACACCAATACCAATGAATATTTAGTGTTCTGAAGAACCAAAACGTTTAGTACACAGTATCCAAGGAGAAGAAGAATTTCAGCCTGCTAGAAGGCCATAAACAATGTTTCTTGGAGGCAAAATTAATTAAGTTGGAAACTTGAGTACATCTATCAGTTAAGTACCTCAAAAAATTAAAGCAAAGATGGAATCTTGGTTGTACCAATGAAATGATAGGAGACAACAACCAAACCACTATACCACTGTACTTCTAAACTTAATAAAGTTGGAAACTTGAGTCCATCTATCAGTTAAGTACCTCAAAAAACTCAAACAAAGATGGAATCTTGGTTGTACCAATGAAATGATGGGAGTTAACCACTTAACAACCAAACCACTTCACTTCTAAACTTAATAAAGTTGGAAACTTGAGTACATCTATCAGTTAAGTACCTCAAAAAACTCAAACAAAGATGGAATCTTGGTTGTACCAATGAAATGATGGGAGTTAACCACTTAACAACCAAACCACTTCACTTCTAAACTTAATAAAGTTGGAAACTTGAGTACATCTATCAGTTAAGTACCTCAAAAAACTCAAACAAAGATGGAATCTTGGTTGTACCAATGAAATGATGGGAGTTAACCACTTAACAACCAAACCACTTCACTTCTAAACTTAATAAAGTTGGAAACTTGAGTACATCTATCAGTTAAGTACCTCAAAAAACTCAAACAATGATGGAATCTTGGTTGTACCAATGAAATGATAGGAGTTAACCACATAAAACCGAACCACTATACCACTTTACTTCTAAACTTAACCTTAAACAAACCTCAGAAGATACTAAAATGTCATATTTCATGTACAATGAACCCATAGAAATTCTGTTTAAACACCCTGAACGAAAGAACAAACTGGGGAAAGAGCTCTAAATCGGAAGAGAGGATTATCTGCAGTATTGCTAGTAGTTAATCTACTATAGAAATCATTTCACATTTCCAGCAACACTAAAGTAGACATAATTTCTCATCTTCACAAACACATTAAGAATTATACTTCATACCATCAAGTTCTATTTGACAAATAGATTCAAAGAATCATGAAAATTGGAGCTACAACAAGGGGTAGAGAGTCATAGTCTTACGTGTTTCCCTTGATTTTGAACCAAGTTTCAGCACAATGTTTATGAGCAGCTGCCAAATCACCTTTGCAAGAACAGCCCAATTCAATGGCCATTCCACCAGAGGCCTCTAGGAGTTGGTCATCATCACCAATGCCACCACATTTCAGCAAACTCAAATGACAAATCCTACAAGTTTTCTCATCTTTATGCACTTTCAACTCCAATTCACCACTCTCCAAATCAATCTCTTCATCCGGCAACGGACAAGACCCTCTTTTGTTGTGCTCACGATGGACCAAATTGCCCTCAGACCTCATGGAAAACCCACATTCTTCGTAACGGTAAGACCCACCTGCTACAGAGCCTAAAGGAGAGTGCCAAGACTGGTCTGAGTCGGAATCGGAGAACCGAAAGCTCCCATCAGTAGTGGTCTCGCTGCTCCCTGCCATGGATGGCATCCGTCGCCGTCGCCTCCGGCGTCGTTGACGGCGGCGCTGACGGGCAAGATTAGCATTGTCGCCACTGCCATTTGCCTCTATGTCAGTGTTTACAGTGTCAAAAGTTGACATTTTTGCAGAAACCAGTAGCCAAAAAACAGTATTTGAGCTCACAGATTGAAGAAAAGACGAAAATACTTAAAGGGGTTCATGAAAATTTCATGATTTGAAGCGTGAGAGAAATGGGGTCACAAAGAAAAGGACTTTTTTTGACTAATGTTGGGAGTTGGTGCTCTTTCATTTCTTTCTTTTTATCTTCTTTCTTTCTTTCTCAAATTCAATTGTTATTTTTATTTTATTTGTAGAAGTTTCAGTTCGAAGCACAGTGAAAAATTTTATCTGTAGAAGTTTCAGTTCGAAGCGGAGTGAAAAATAGAAGAAACCGGTAAGGCGGAACCGTAAGTATTCCTTCCTTCTTAATTAGAGAGATTTTGGGTATAGCCAGATTTGAGGTTTTGGATTGAGTCGGATTTAATCGGGCTTCAATGTCAAGTACCAAACACCGGATGAAAAAGAAAAACACTAGATGGAAAAAAATTTAGAAGGTGACACAAACGGGGAAGACCTACCAGCAACACGTATCAAGTAATTGTCCACCAAAGCTCGGACAGATTGACACCTAGTATTTTTTGTCCCCATAGAACATTAAACCTAGGACCTTATGATATTTTGAACTAAACCATCTTCCCTTCTATATTAAAAAAAAAAGGGAAAAAGGACAAACATACCCCCAAACTATCGTAAATGGTATGCAGATATCCTCCGTCATATTTTTGGGACATTGGTGCCCTGTCGTTCAAAAACTAGAGCATATATGTCCTTTACTCTAATGGAAGACTAAATAGGGACACGTGGCGCAATCTTATTCATCAATCCGATATTTAATAAATGTCAGGTCTATGAATAAGATTATGGCACGTGTATGTCCATTAGTATAAATGGTATATATGTTCTAGGCTTTAGACGACAAGGACACCAATGTCCCAAAAATATGATGGAGAATATATGCATACCATTTAGATAGTTCAGGTAAAAAAGACTGCTATTTTATGGGACAAACACTATTGTTGCGTTTTGCGTTTGGAGTTGGGGATGTTAAGTTAAAATTGCTTATTGAATTATAAGAAAGAACAATATGATTGTGAAAGTGAGAAGACTTGTCACGATATATTATGCATAGTACAAAAAATAGAGTTGGATATTAAAAATTTAAAAGGAATCATCAAAATGACTTGGTGACCTAGAGCAATCTCTCTTCTAATTTAAAAAAAAATGTCTATCATTAAAAACTTTAAAATATCTGAAAATGTGTCCACAGATTTCCATCAGTTCTTTCTTAAGGCACCAGTTGCTATAACTTCATGGTAAAAGACAACAGCCTGAAGCTTTCATTGAATGCTACTTCATTGGCATTATGGCACCACAAGCAAAACAAAACAAATTTGTAATGAGATTGAAGATTCCAATGCTAAAACAGTTGAGGAAACAGCTTCAAGCAGCTTGAACATCTGGATTAGGGGTACTTTCTTCGGTTTTCTTTATTTGATCAAGACTTCCCTCTGGTTTCTTCAAATTTGCAATGTACTTCCAGCACCTCTTATGTACGCCACTTATTTTCTTGGGAGCGTCAGCAATTGGTAAACCTGAACACAGAGACTGGTTTAGTTACTTGCAGAAGACAAACATTGAAAATGGTAAGTAAAGAGGAATGGTTTTTCAAGTTCATACAAAGATATGAAAACACTTGACGTGATAGTAAAACAACCTAAAGAAAAATGGTCACTAGGAAGTGCCGTTGTTGGATAAAATACTAGTCGGTCACAGAGTGGAATTTAAATAACCTTCCTTAGGACTAATATCCTCTTAATCCTTTGTTCCATTTTTTACTGCAACAGATGGATGCAAATGCACCATTGTGAAGGAAATCTTGCAGATGTCAATACATGTAAAAATGATGCCTGTACTCCTTTTACTAGAATACAGTAAAAAATGATTCCTCATCCACTTCCAAAAAGCTCTTCAATATTTATGTATTTATTTTTTAATGAACCCGCATCAAATTCAAAAATCATGATAAAAATGATTCCTGTACTCCTTTTACTAGTTGGAATCGAGTAGATTATTTGTTAAATATAGGTAAAGCATCATCCTATCAAGACAAAAGGCTAATACAAAAACTGTTGTGCGTCATATAAGCTGAATGTCCACTCACTCTTTAAAATCACTAGTTAGCAATCCAATAGAACACCACTAACTACTAGATTGGAAGATAAAGGAAAAAGAATAAACAAATCCAGTTCTGGGATATAAAAGGCTTAAAAGTGATGACTACTATGATGCTACAACTTATCCATGCACAACAAGAAAGAATTTCAAGTGTGCTGATAAACAGCAGTAGCAATTTCCAATCACATAGCAAAAAATATAACCAGCCAAGATGATCCTTTGAGAGAGACAATTATTGGCAGAAGCATTTTCAAACAGAAACATACTAACATATACAGTAAACTTATCTAACTTATGTATGCTTATTACCAGCTTACACAAACAGAGAGAAATGTGGTAACTAAACCCAGAGAAAAAATATGGATGTTTGTGTTGAAGTTTGCAGATCATCATAAAAAAATACACCTCAAATCCCATATCTGTTGGGGTCGGCTATATTAGTCATCTATATCCATTCTACTCAACTTCACTCAATTTCATTTAAATACAAAATAATTTGTCTTTTTCAAGGCAAATAAATCTCCGACTTACCCCTACATTGAAAAGTTGTGTAATCCCAATTAGTTGGTATATATGTAGTTTGCAAAGTTTTATATTGGTTTACAAAGTGGTGTTCAGACAAGCTTGTGCACCTCAACTATTCCACTAGGTAACTGTCACTTCCCCAGGCATAGGCACCAGAAAGTTTGCCTAGTATATTTTGTCTCTGCGTGGATTTGACCCTAGTCTCCCATGTTTTTCACTCACTTCATTGACCTCTAGGAAACACCCAAGAGTATAGTCCAAAAGGCATCAATTTTTTACATAAACTTGATCCAAGTTATTAAAATTTGGCAGGAAACTTGAATGAAAGCCCAATTTTCACGAGTATGAGCTACAAACTTTGTTACTTGCACCACATAGCATTAGAACCAATCTGGACTGAAGTTCAGAGCGCAAAAATCTAACCTACAATGCACAGTAAGTTAAGAACAAGTTTCAGTTTTGGTAACATCACATCCAATTGAGGTAAAGCACCTTGTTCTATTTATCTGGTTAAGGCTCAGCTACAAATCTTGATAATTATACATGGTTGGCAAATTCATCAGTTCTAATCATCAAAGAACAATAAATAAAAAAATCACCATTTTATGAAGAGAGATGGAAATTCATGGAATATTCTTCTAGGAGGCATTGCCGTGATTAGAACTTGCTGGAGTTATTGATCAAACTCCAGAAAGTAACAATTCATATGCAAGAGAAATAAATTGTGCTGGGGAGAACATGAAAAGGGGAAGTTCACAATAAAAGAATGCTATGAAAGACAAATCAAGAGCAACAGAATAATTATGACAGGCCACGGGAATTCATATGGAAGACTAAGATCCCTGTAAAGCTTGCTTAGTTTAGCTGGTTAGAACTCCAGCGAGCATGTCCAGCATAAGATAATCTCAGAACAAGAGGAGATTGTTTTTGCATACTACTTTTAATTATGCAGGAATCAGGCCGAAGTTGAAAATCGCGTTCTCATGTTTGAGACAAAAAATGTATGGAAAAAGTTCCTGTCTCTTTTTGGAGTGTACTAGGTGATGCCTAATCCCTATAGTCCTGAATACGCTTATGCTAATTTGGAACACCAGAGAGTTGAGAAATCGATCAGAAAGATGTATCATATGGTCTCTTCATGCATTATTTGGATCATTTAAAGAGAGTGGAACCGAATGTTTTAATGGGATTCCAACACCCCTTCACAAACTTTGGAATCTAGGAGTTTGATGAACCTTACTTATCCGACATAAGCTGTCTAATGTAAATAATCTAGACCAATTTAGGATTCTCTCAGCTCCTTGAATTTTATTTGGAAATAAAGCCAATGTAGAGTAGCTAACTCCTATTTTCTAACCTTTACTGCATTCATCAAATGCTCAAAAAATAGAATCATTTACACTAGAAAAGGAAAAAGAAAGAAACACTCACCATCTCTATAAGCAAGTCCCCAAGCCTTACCGTGTCTACCATCCTGCAAAAACAAAACGATCCGCAAAATGAAAAAATCTGTATATACACATAAACCCTAGAAAATGAACGCCAATGCATACTCTACCTATTACATCCCCAGAAAAAGAGAAATACCTTATAAAGATTGATTTTTGTGATTTCATAGGAGACATTGGCCCAATGAGTCTTGGCCATGTGATAACCGAGACCCCAATTGGGTAGAAACTGAGCCACCTCAAAAAGATTCTTCTTCTTCTTCCTTTTGGGCTTCTTAGGTCCATCAGCAGACGATTCGGTAGAAGGATCCTTAGTTGGTGTTGCAGTGCTCAGATTTCTGAGGAAACTGAAAGATGCCCTGAAGAAATTCGTGGACTGATTCACTGTAGCTGCTCTGTTTACGAGAGCATTAGCCATTTTTTCAGGTAAATTTTTCCGAAACTATATTACTTTCTCTCTTGTTCAAATGGGTTTTTATGCTCAGCCGAAGGAGGAAGGTGAAACTGCAATTTCTTTGTTCACCCTTGCGGCGGAGCTCTTCGAAGCCTCGCTTTTACTTTTTGTTTTTTCTTTTCTTTATTTCTTTAGGTGGTAAAAATGACAGGGGAAAGGCAAGAAAATGAGAAATTTTTTTTTTTGTAAACTTTGAGTTAATTTCTCACACAATCTTTTAAATAATTACTATAATACATTTTATTTATAATATAGGAATATTTTCTCTTTCTAACAATAGTTGTCAGACTTGATAGTTGGTACACTCCTTAAAATATATTCTCTATCTCACTAATTATTTTTCCATTTTTTTTAGTTGTCTTTAATTATTTATCCATTTTAACAAATAAAAAAAGGACAAAATATTTTTACTTATTATGCCCTCAATTAATTATTTTGAGAAAGGTAGAACTTCTTAAAAATCTTAAGTTTTTAATTCATCAACTTCATAATTAATAGGGGTAAAATAGTCAACTCGTTATGTCAATTATTGTTTTCTTAATTGGTATGTCAATTCAAAAGTAGACAAGTAATAAGGGACATAGAAAATAATAAATAATAAGGGTAATATTACTATATTATTATTTGACTTTATTAAATTTAATGTTTTAAAAATGTGTTAGATGATAAATACTAATACTTAATAGCAAGGGCAAAATAAAAAAATAAATTATCTCTTGCTTTTCTAAATTAGACAATTTCTGTTAGATAATTATTTTTTATATAGTTGACAACTGTTATTGAACGAAGGGAATATTAATTTTCTCACAATTCAGACACTAGGTAGAAGCATAAACTGAAACATTTTAAGGCTACAAAAATAGTTATTAAATCGTTAGCATCGCATAAAAGTCACTCAACCTCGACTAGATGATTTTAGACATAAGCATCTAAGCACACTGATGTAAGACACGTGTAGCTCTTTGAATAAGACACACCGTCACGTCACAGCTCCTTCTTTACTTTTAATGTTAGTGTTAACTTAATTATTACTATGTCAATTAAACACGTGGCCCTGCTCGTATGTCACTTGGATTACTATTATTATGCAATTTGATTAAATTTAAAATTTTTATTAGTGTCACATAATTGAAATAGATGGAGTAACATATCTTTTTTAAAAATAACGTACAAATATTATAAATCATACTTATGTACTAAAAATATATAAAAGACATCAAAATTTGATAACTCTCGAAATTCTATCGATGCCATATAAATTGAGATAGAAGAAGTAACATATATTATTTAAAAATAATATTAAAAGTACTATGAATTATAATAATTAATAACTTAAAATATTTATAAATCATAAAAAAAATTGATTGACTTTCGAAATTTTATTTATATCACATAAATTGAGACAATATAAATACTCTCTATGTCCAACAATAGTTGTCCACGATTGACTTGACACACTCCTTAAGAAACAATAAATAATAAGGGTAATATTATTATACTATCCTTTGACTTTATTAAATTTAATACTTTGAGAAATGTGTTAGATGATAAATTGTATTAAATGGTAATGGTAAAATAGACACAAAAGGTAAATTATCTCTTAATTTTCTAAATTAAACAAGAATTATTGGACAATTATTTTTAATATAGTAGACAACTATTATTAGACGGAGGAAGTAACATATATTGGGCACAGACTCCATTATCTAGTATACTTAGGGGTCGTTTAGTGTGATGGATAAAGGGAGTTAATCCCGGGATAAATTTTGAGCACCCTTTAATCCTTTGTTTGGTTGCACATCATGGGATAACTTATCCCAGGATTAATAATTAGTCCTGAGATAAGTTATCCCTATCTTTGGGTGGAATAGTAATATCGGGATAACTTATCCCAGTATAAGATAGATAAAATGACAAAAGTGTCCCTTTAAACTCTTTTTATATCCATGTAAAATCATATATTATTTTAAATATCATGTATAATAATAGTTATGACCTTCACTACTCCTTATTTTTATTATAATAATTCTTCATATTTTTTAAAAAAAATACACTACTTAAATATAATTTTATTTATGAATTTATTTCACTAATTCTTGTGTTTATTTATATTTTAATTTAATTTCCTTACTATCGAATTACATATTTTTAATTGTATATTCTTTTAGCCACTTGAAAATTTATATTTTATATATCAATTAAAATGAGAGATAAAACGAAATGCTATGGTACTGAATATAAGCTTCCCGTGCAATTTTCTATTAAATTAGTTTATATTGGTATTCTTTTTAGCTAGATCTTTTGTATTTGTTTTTTTTTATTCTTCTTTTTCATCTCATGTACGCTAATTTCAGGAGAATTCTATTGTTAGTTCACATAAATTTTGAAGGAAATAGTAACATGTAAGATGATTTAAAAATGAAGATAACTTTAGTATTTTACAATTTAAGAATGATACGTGTTTAAATGAAGTAACATAAATAATAAATTTGTACTTTTAAACGAATTTAGATGAAAATTTTATTCTTAAATACATTTGGTACAATTACCTCACTTTTAGTTCATAATTTAATTATTATTTATTAACTATTGTCATTTCCCAATATATTTTTTAAAATATTTATTTTTATCTAGATATATCACTTTTAGTTCATAATTTAATTATTATTTATTAACTATTGTCATTTCCCAATATATTTTTTAAAATATTTAATTTATTAAGTAAAATTGTAATTCTATTTATTTATTTTTTAAGAATTAAGAAGTCTGACAAATCAATACTAAATAAGTAAAAATAAACCAAAGGAGCACTATCATTAGTACTAGAAGAGTGAGTAAAGATTTGGATATCAACATGTGTGCTTAGTGTAATTATCTAATTTTTTTATGAAGTTTGTCTTTTCATTAAGTGCTGCTTTAGGTCCTTAATCCTTTCATATTTTTACAAATAATCTCCCTTTAGTTCTAATTTCTGTGGCACCTCTTGAATTTGGAGAGTTAATTTTAAATAAATTTTGACATAAAATTTGTAATAACAATAATAGTAAAATTTACGTATATGAAAATTACGCAAAAAAAATATTACAAGTCATAATAATAAACCATTCTAAAATATTTAAAATGCATTTTGACTAACCGTTTAGAGTGTATTTTTTCATTTAAATAGTGCTTTTTATATATGTTTTGAATATCTATGTTTTAAATTTAAATATTAATTTATTTTAATCTGATTTTATTTCAAAAATTTATGACAAATATTTGAAATGAAGGGAGTAGTGAATTACCTCCTTATTTAAACTACATGACTATTTTTCGAAAACCATGTACATTAATTTATAAAAAGTCTATTGGACTTAATCATATTAATTTATAGTTAACCTGCTACCTTTATATTGTGATATACATACTCCAATCATATATAAAAAATATTATTAGTATAAGAGGCAATTACAAATAATTCAGGGCATCAAATTATGATAATAAGTTCATTTTTTAAAAAAATAAATTAATTAAATGTGGATAGAGATGGGGAATAAAAGAAACCTCTATTAGTGGAAGCAAATTGAACCCTTCATTTCAATTATAAAAGATAGTGATCAATCCGTTAACTTATACTCATCTATGCTATTAAATTAACATATAATACATTTTTTTTATGTAGGACCCGTTCTTGCACGGGTTTACCGTCGTCTAGTATAAAGAATAACTCAGTCAAATAGCTTTAGTGATTAATTTTGGTAAGTAACTTTTTTATAAGTGTGTAGCATTACACTAGATAGTAGATATTATAAGAATAATTAAATTGTCAACCACTACAAGAAATTTTCCTCCAAATTTTCATTTATAAGTGTGTAGCATTACACTAGATAGTAGATATTATAAGAATAATTAAATTATCTACTATAAGAATAATTAAATTTAAATGTGTAGGAAACTTATTTTCATACTAATCCTCAGAAAAATCCCATGTAATTCACACTTTTCTTATAGTAACACATATAAGTTTAAAAGAAATTTTTTAACTCATTTAAATTAGCGTGACTTAAGAAAAAGGTTAACTTTCTTTTGAACTTAACTTCTAGATAATAATTTTGACCAACAAAATTATGCTTTTTTTAATATTTAACGTAATATTATTGGGCCCATGCACAGACAAATCATATAATTACTTTGGCTATATTTTATTTTATATTATATATAAAAGCTGGTTGGAACACACTTTACATGCATATATAGGAATAGTAATAGGAATAATCAATTGATGATACGACAGTTGGCCCGCACTTCCCCCTTGGAGCCTTCTTTGACATCAAGTAAGCCCATTTTACGCATGGCTTGTTGGAAATCAAGGAAGAACATAGCTTGATTAAAGGCATAAGCATTGACAATGCCTCTAGTTCTAGGGTTGTTGTAAAGTGTTTGATCAGAGAAGAGGACACCAGTTTTCCTTTGTAAAGCATTATAGTAGTCATTGTCAAAAGTATCTTTTGTGGTGTCAAAGGCCTGCTCAGACTTGTCACTAGTGCATCTTTTTGATAGAGTTTTGGCGAATTGGGCATCCAAAGTTGGATCCACATCATGTGTTGAGTCAAAGTTACTCAATCTATGCTTGAATGATGAGCATCTTGCCACTCCTAGTGTATGTGCACCTATATATATTCATGACATAAATTAATAATCCTAATTGATATATTTTTGACAAATATATATATATATATATTTACCAGATAGAGCCACCATCTCTTGAGCAGTGAAGCCACGTTGGCCAAACAATCTGATAAGCTCTGAACTATTAAGTGTTGGGGGAGGTAGATTGATTGTGTCTTCTATTCTTGATCTTGTTCCATCCTTTCTTCCTTTTGGTATGTCATACACTGGACCTCCAGCCTATCATATGTATAACAAATTAGTTTAAGAGATTATTCATATATATATATATATATATATAGAGAGAGAGAGAGATGAATATATATCTTACAAAGAAGACAGCATCCCTTGCAGCCATGGCAAGAATATCAGCACAAGAGACGACTCCAGGGCATTGGATTTCGAGTTGTTCTTTGACTTCATCAATGATTTCATAGCCTCTCAAGCTTAAATTTGCTGGAGAATCCTTTTCTGCTGTGTTATCCTTTGTTGAATCAATCAACACCGATGCATCACATCCCTTTTCAAGACGAACAAAAATTTCATGTTTCAACTCTCATGCATGCTACTAAAGTAATACTAATTTATAAAATAAAGTTACCTCAACAAAGCAATCGTGGAAGTGCATCCTGATAAGGGCAGCAGCAAGAGTAGGATCAGCTTGCAAATGCCTATTCACAATGTTCTTCACTATTCCCTCTGCAAATGGGCAATTCATCATGAAATAATAATCCATTCTCAAACCATCAACAAAACCATATCCACTCACTATTAATATCACCATAAACAACTCATACTTTCCCATTTCCATCTCCAAGTGATTCATACACCATTTTGGAGCCCTATTTATACTACTACCAATACATTAATAATTTATATTGGATTAAAGGAAAAGTTGGAAATAGTGGTCCATAATTCATCTCTCCCACCCAAACAAAGTCAATATTATCATAATCTAAGTGCTTTGACAGGTAATGCCTATTAATTTAGTGGGACAAAAGTATGCAAATAATGTTGCACGCACCAGTATAATATAAAGTGAAAAGGGTAAAAATAACCCTCAACTTTGTTTTATTGGTTGATCATGTCTTTATTGTTTAAAAAAATTATTCTTACCCCAACCATCTACAACTTATCATTTGTACCTTTCAAACCAGTGTTTTAAAAGGCGGGGCGTTTTACTTAGTATAGGGCGAGACGTAAGCCTTGAGACGTGGGGCGTAAGCCCTATGGATCTTTAATTTTTTAATTTACAATATAGTATAATAATATAATAACACAAAATTTTAAAAATACATCAATAGTTTGAAATAATTACAAACATGATTAAAGAACTCATATAAAATAAAACTTCTAACATGATTATTCAAGTTTAAATAATCTAACATCTTAACTTTCTAATAATAAAAGAATCATTATTTCTAAAAAAAAAATTCTATCATACTATACAATTTACCCCTGAAAGAAAATAATCAATAAAACTTATTAGTATTATAATAAAAACATCACTCCATCATGAATATAAATAAAATTACATTCAAATAGCTAGATAAAATATGATAATTTTGAGACATGACAAAACTATGAAGACCAATCATAAGTGAAAAAAATAAAATTTCGCTACGTATTTTTAAAAGAAATGTTACGTAATATATAATCACCTTCACAATGTTACAAAATAGTAAAGATGCAATAGTACAACTTGATATTTGAGTTACTCTCAATCTTCTTATCTCTGTAAATTAAAAAAATTATTAAGTTTCATTCATTTATTCAAGAATTATGAGAGTCAACAAGGTTAACTAAAAATTTTAATACATAATTTGTGCAAAATCTGTTAGGCGAGCATTGGGCGTACAATCAAGCATTTGGGGCATAAGTCTTATAGAACTAAGCCCCACACTTGAGAGTCTCGAGACGTTTTGCTAGAGCCCCTCCTCAGGCCGAGTCCCGAGGTGAGTTACACTGTAATTCAAACTAACGGTTTCCCCAAATCGATCTCAAATTCATAACTGAAAGTGGGTAAAGATAACCTTCAATCTGCAAGTACTAATATTTCAAGGTAGATAATAAAAAACAAAGCTAATATTTGAAGGAACTGTGTTTGCAGTTAAAGACAACTACAAATAAATGTCTTGGATGGGTTCGGATAGATGGTAGTTGAGGTTACAACCACAACTGGAAAGAAACTACTACAAATATCAATTCAAGTAAAATTACACAGCATGATCACATCAGTCACGATATGGATCTTCTTCCTCCTCATCCTCATACTCTTCCTCATCTGCCACTGCATCTTGATACTGCTGATATTCAGAGACCAAATCATTCATGTTGCTCTCAGCCTCAGTGAACTCCATCTCGTCCATTCCCTCACCAGTGTACCAATGCAAGAAAGCCTTCCTCCTAAACATGGCTGTGAATTGTTCACTAACACGACGGAACATTTCTTGAATTGAGGTTGAGTTTCCAATGAAAGTTGATGCCATCTTTAGACCAGTTGGAGGAATATCACAGACTGTTGACTTAACATTGTTGGGGATCCACTCGATAAAGTAAGAAGAGTTTTTGTTCTGCACGTTAAGCATCTGTTCATCAACTTCCTTGGTGCTCATCTTTCCACGGAACATAGCTGATGCTGTCAAATAACGGCCATGTCGAGGATCAGCAGCACACATCATGTTCTTTGCATCCCACATTTGCTGAGTTAACTCAGGGACAGTCAAAGCCCGGTATTGTTGGGAACCTCGTGAGGTAAGTGGTGCAAACCCAACCATGAAAAAGTGAAGACGGGGAAAAGGAATGAGGTTTACAGCAAGCTTTCTGAGATCAGAGTTAAGCTGGCCAGGAAATCTGAGGCAGCAAGTTACTCCAGACATGGTTGCAGATATCAGGTGATTCAGGTCACCAACTGTTAGAAGATGAAGGAACAGAATCAGAAAATGCAACTTTAGATAATAAAGTATACAAAACATCATAAAGCATATAGGGCTATATAGCTAACCAAACAACAGTCAGGAAAGTAGATTTTATGCAGATTAAAGGGACAAGCTAAGAAATGATAAGTAATGTTTACAAACTTAGTTTAATTCTCACAGATGGCCAGTATACCAGTTATAGAGGACCTCTAGAGCTGTATTAGTTGACTAAACATAATATTGATATTTAGACAAGTGAAAAATACCACCAAGTCTACATTCATAATGCAACTTTTTGCCAAGAGAGCCTATATTAGTAAACTACACACAATTAATGTTATATAGAGAGAAATACAATCTATTTGGGTTCAAAATGCAATTTTAATCAAGAGAACAGAAGGGGAAATTAATTCAAAACAGATTAAAATGGGGAGGGGGGAGGAGGATTGACTGCACCATCATAAAGACCATTATCACGTAGAGAATATTAGGTCAAATGTGTGAAAACATGCACACTTACTAGTGAAGATCCAGATATCTTCTATCATGATGCTAAAAGTTATCTCAAGGAAATCAATGACTATGTAAGTATATGCCAGTGTAATTCAGATTAAATTGAGGCTACTTACAGCTAGGAGTTGTCAGCTTGAGGGTACGGAAACAAATGTCATACAGTGCCTCATTGTCAAGAACCATACACTCATCTGCATTCTCCACAAGCTGATGAACAGACAGTGTGGCATTGTAAGGCTCAACAACAGTGTCTGAAACCTTTGGAGATGGGAAAACAGAGAAAGTAAGCATCATTCTATCTGGGTACTCCTCTCTGATCTTTGAAATCAAAAGGGTTCCCATTCCGGACCCAGTCCCTCCTCCCAGGGAGTGGCACACCTGAAACCCTGCATATGATACCACATGTAAGCACCAAAGAACATAAGATTGCTCATAAATCTTCAAATTGATTAATATAAGTATATTTACCCACTCCAGTTATAACCTAAATAAATTGGATCCTAGGTTCTTACATATAATACCAAACCATGCTTAGCTGCTTTGTTGTCTGATACCATCTTCTCCTCTCCCTTCAATCTTTATTCCTGATTATTTTTTTGCTATTTCTAATGAACTTCTTCTGGAATTATACTGCTGTCTCTAAGGTACTTTTCTCACAAAATTCCAAGTACATTAAGCTATCAGCTTTACCACTCTGATATTTCTCTCACACACCGCCTTCCCCTATTGATATTTGAGTCATTCTTAACCTCCTTTCCTCAACAAACTAAGAGATCTGACTTGTCATGCCACAAAGCGTTACAGACATCATCTCTAGTTAGTTCATTAAGTGAAGGTTTGCAAAATAACTTCTAAAACTTCTTAACTAAGCTGCATATTGTTTTAACACTTCAGATTAGATAGTTAAATTCATACATGACTGTGTACACATGTTAACAACAAGTAATAAAACCTCAGCAGCAGATCTTAAATCTATAAAACAGATAGAAGCCAGAAATGCAAGGAAAATAATACAATCTAAACAAATCAAGAAGCATAAAAGCAATTAAACAAACACCTTGTAGGCAGTCACAGTTTTCAGCTTCTTTGCGCACAACATCAAGAACAGAATCAATCAGCTCAGCACCCTCAGTGTAATGACCCTTAGCCCAGTTGTTCCCAGCACCAGATTGGCCAAAAACAAAGTTATCAGGACGAAAGATCTGGCCATAAGTCCCAGATCTAATACTGTCCATGGTCCCTGGTTCCAGATCCATGAGCACAGCCCTAGGAACAAACCGTCCACCACTAGCTTCATTGTAATACACATTCACCCTCTCAAGTTGTAGATCTGTGTCTCCCTGGTACCTTCCGGTGGCATCAATCCCATGCTCCGCACACACAACTTCCCAGAACTTGGATCCGATTTGGTTACCGCATTGGCCACCTTGAATGTGAAGAATCTCACGCATTTTCACAGCAGAAAAATGAGAAACAGAGAGGGTTTTTTGTGGAGGAAGGTTAGAAAGAGAGAAGAGAAATGAAAATTTTGAGATTTGTAAGGTGAAAATGAGACTTTATTGAAGAAATGTAGGGCTAAAAAAGTAAAAATAATTAGTGCCTCTGGTTTATTTTTAAAGAAATAATATGGCTCTTGAATCGAGATTTAAATTTTGAATTTCGAATTTTGGCGCTTCAAGAGCTTAACATAGGTTTGGCTGTCTTAACCTTTTTATGTCATTTTCCTAAATTTTGTTGACCAAATTGGCACAATCTGTTATTTAGCCATTCAAATATAGACCTAATATATAAAAATAATATTTAATATTTATATCTTTTAATTTTGAATGGGCATATATAGATACTTAAATTTGTGTAAACTAAAATAAATATACACATGTGTCTTACTTGGCAATTCACGTGAGATACACTTAAATTGATTTGTAAGACGTTAATTTAGAAACGTCTCTATTTATTTAATTTTATATATATATATATATATATATAACTATTTATTTATACACATCAAAAAAATTGAAGGACATATATATCAATTGAAATTAAATTAAAAAGCAGTTTTATACTATCATACTACAAATTTAACCTATGAATAGACAAACACATTACGTAATCTTGTCCAAATTTGTCTTGTAAGCATGCGTCAAGTTCACTTACTGTAAACTAATTAACATATAATGTGTTAAATTAATTTTTTTTATGTAAATAGCGGATCGAGAAAATATTAGACCAATTCGACTTCTCTAAAATCTCATTTGCTTCTTGTTCCCTTTTGTTTCATTCAACTTCAACATCATGCTTTGGGTAGGAATAAGGTATTATTTCGATATGTAATATGAAATCATGATATAAAATTATAATATGAAATTTGATTGATAAAACTTTAAAGTTTTATTTGGGTATGCAGTTTAGATTTCATAAGTTATATTATTATTATTATTATTATTATTATTATTATTATTATTATTATTATTATTATTATTATTATTATTATTATTATTATTATTATTATTATTATTATTATTATTATTATTATTATTATTATTATTATTATTATTATTATTATTATTATTATTATTATTATTATTATTATTATTATTATTATTATTATTATTATTATTATTATTATTATTATTATTATTATTATTATTATTATTATTATTATTATTATTATTATTATTATTATTATTATTATTATTATTATTATTATTATTATTATTATTATTATTATTATTATTATTATTATTATTATTATTATTATTATTATTATTATTATTATTATTATTATTATTATTATTATTATTATTATTATTATTATTATTATTATTATTATTATTATTATTATTATTATTATTATTATTATTATTATTATTATTATTATTATTATTATTATTATTATTATTATTATTATTATTATTATTATTATTATTATTATTATTATTATAAACTTTAAAATTTCACAAATTGTGAAAACTGACAAAATTTTCTCAATTTTTATACAATCTTATCAAATCGGTAAAACATAGTTTATAAACAAGATATCGAAATATCTAACAATATCACCCTGATAAATCACATATCTTTTATGTTCCTTTTATAAATAAATGTTTGCGATTATATATTTTCGAATACACATAATTTTATAAATATCTTCACAACAAACACGAGGTTTTTTATTCCAAATTTAAAAATGACGAGTCTTTTTTTTACAAAATACAATTTATGTGTCAAGTTTTGCATTTTAAAAAATAAATAAAAATCACAATTTAAGAATTCAAATCATACTTTTTGGAGAATTCAGAACCATCATCTCAAATCACATATCTAAATGTTAATTTAAAATCATAACTACACACTAACTTATATTTTAGTAGTCTATTAGTTCTCTAGTAGCTCTCAAATCACAAATCATACTTTATTAGTTTTTTTTTAATACATTTCATACATCTTTTGTTGTTGAAGTTGATCCTAAAAAATTTAGACTAGTCATTTCTCTTTCGACCATTTTCTATTTTCACAAATATATTGAACATAAAAGTTCTGTTGTTGAAACCCTCTTGTCCATTGGTGATACAAAGGATAAGTCACTTCTAACTCTCTCTCACTTCTAATTTTATTATCAGGAAGAAAAATCAGGAAGGTAGATATTTTGGACAAGATGCTAGTGGGTCCCATAATAGACGTGATGAGAGATGTGAAATTAAAATGATTCAGACATATGAAAAGAAGATGGTCAGATACTCGAGTGAGGACGTGTAAGAGGTTGATTATGGTGGGCCTAAGAAGACAAGAGATATATCAAATGGGTATGTGTAAATATTCGAAATAGCAAACATAAAAATCATATTAGCGCTCTATAGCTACAATTTTGCTATTTGCACTCTATAACAAACAATATTTGCTATTGAGCATCTGATTCGTATAAATCGCGACGATTTGTATAAATCGGACATTTGTGTCTATGAAACTAAAACCGCGTTTGTATATGTATATGTTCTTTGTGTTAGGCTAGAGTGGCAAGCAGGAACAGGGGAAAGATGAGAAAGGCGAGCGAGAGAGGGGAGAGAGTGGAGATCGAGAGGTGAATTGTATATGTATATCAGTTAAATAATTATATATATGTAACTACTATGTATATGTATCAATGAGTGTGTTTGTTTATCTGCATAAATTTTTTGTATTTGTATATCAAATCTTTCTCGCTTTATACAAACATAAATTATACATTGTATAATTTATGTTTGTATAAAGCAAGAGAGAGAGAGAGAGAGAGAGGCAAAATAGAACTGGACAAAGGAAGATTTGTATTAGTATAATTTTAAGTGTATAGGACGGGAAAATATGTATTTGTATTTGTATATACAGTCTCTCTCACTTTATACAAACACAATTTATACATTTGTGTTTATATAAAGTGAGAAAGGCGAGGAAGAGAATTGAGAGTGGCGAGCGAGATTAAGGGGAGAGAGGCGAATGACAATGTGTTTGATGTGAATTGGAATTAAATGAAACTGTAGCCATAACATTTATTTTGAATCAATAGTTTGCTATAATTGTCACGACCCGGGAGCACCCCCTAGTCGTAACCGGCGCACTCGACCTCGAAGAGGTCTAATACAAGCCTCTTAGCATTCATTCATCGCATAGACACAAAAACCATAAGGAATTTAAAACTTTCTTTACCAAGAAAACATTTCATAAAAAAAAAATATATAGCAAGCGGAAGACTTTCTGGACTTTATACATGATGTCTCTAAACCATCTAATACTTTAGAGTACAAAATTCGGGACTAATCCCGTACACAACTCAAACAATACTAAAAAGGACATAAAAGAACATATTGGGTTTTGTCCTCGAATCTATGAGGACTCACCAAGTCTTCATCTCCAACACTTAGAAACCTATCAAGTAGCCATGACATGTCACCATCTCCAAATCCCTACACTTTAGTTAAAAAGGGAAAGAAAGGGGTTAGCACAATTAAGTACTAAGTATGGAGACCATGCAAAAACATGCCAAAAAGGACATTTTCAAGGA
>NW_006239053.1:718420-770336 GCF_000226075.1 Solanum tuberosum
GAATAACTATAACTAAAGAGATTTGCATATACGAACCCAAGAACGAAGAACACGAATCAGAACCTCAACCCTAATTAGTAAAATCTGACAGTACGGAGGCCGGACCTCGAACCGGATGCTCACAAGAAGTACCCAAGTAACCAATCACAAGTAACAAGTATAAGCGGCCGGAACTCTAACCGGATGCTCTATATAGGTATCTGTGCAACAGAGGCCAGACCTTAAACCGGATGCTCTATATAGGTATCTGAGCAATAGAGGCCGGACCTTTAACTGAATGCTCTATATAAGTATCTGAGCAATAGAGGCCAGACCTTAAACCGAATGCTCTATATAAATGCACAATTTTTCCAAAAGGTATTAGAGAGAGGTGATTAGAGTGAACATAACACACATGCAACTTATCAAGGACATGATTCTATAAATAGTCATGAAGGGTGAAGATGAAGATTAAATGTTAGTAGATATTCAAACATTGTCTAATTTTCTTTATCTGTATTATCTCCACGTTACTTTTCTCATACCTTACTCGTAGAATTATAGTAAATATATCATTATTGTTAAAGCATTTGCAATTGAATTATTATATCCATTTAGAATTTTTATATCACTAGAAGATTTGAGTGTTTGATTTAAAAAAAATTGGAGAATGGGTCTATAACTAGCTACTTATATATGAGTTGCAATCCTGTATGACCAAAAATTTTAAAAAATAAAATACACCGAAGAGTGATGAGTGATAAGTAGGTTGAAACTTAAAATGGGTTGAGTTATAACACGTCCATATTAGCAACGATAAAAAATGGGCTGAATAATGGTCCGGGTAAATATGAGTCCTGACCCGTTTTTACCATCACGCTACCACGTACGGGACCAACGTCACCGAGTAACCAATAACGACGTCGTAATGTATGAAAAAGGAAAGAGCTTAAACAAAGTTGACAGTCTCCGATTGGCTTCAAATAAAACGCAGAGTTCATCTTTCAGTCCAAATTGGTATTTCATCTTCACTTTCATTCCCTGAAAATTCAATCGAAGAAGAAAATGTCGGTGCAAGAATATCTGGATAAGCACTTGCTATCTCGGAGAATCGAAGACGCTGTCAATGCTGCCGTTAGAGCTAAAACTTCCGATCCCGTCCTCTTCATTGTAAGACCCTTTTCCTTTTTTAAAATTTTTGTGCTTTGATTCAAATATAGCGTTTCCGATAACTATATCTCTATGCTTGACAGTCGAATCACATGAGGAAAGCTGTACCTTCGGTGATAACTAAGGTGAAAGCCCGGCAGATATTGGATAGTAGAGGGATTCCGACCGTCGAAGTTGATTTGCACACTAACAAAGGACTCTTCCGTGCTTCTGCTCCCAGTGGTGCTTCATCGGGAATGTATGCCTTTTGCTTTCAAAATTGTTTCTTGGTTGAATTCAAGTAGATTTAATTAATCAGCTACAGCTCAATCCTAAATAAGTAAATTTGTGTTCGAGCCAATTTGCCTGCGGCTAGACTAATTAATAGTGAAACCTATCAAGTACATATTCTGAAAGGATTAATTTAACTTATTGAGATTGAAATGAAATTCTAGTTATATCATGGAGGTTTAATCCTACTCACCAAAGTTGGAGCAGATTGGTACAAGACCAGCTTGAAGCCTGGATTTTGAATTCGATTCTATCCTACTGGGTAAATAAGGTAGTTTTTTCCGAGCTGAGGGTCGCCCGGAAACAGCCTCTCTACCTCCACGAGGTAGTGGCAAGGTCTGCGTACAATTTACCCTCCCCAGACCCCACCTAGTGGGATCTCACTGGGCATGTTGTTGTTGTTGTTTTTCCTGCTCTGAAGAGAGACCTTTCTAAACCAAGTGTTGCAGTTACTATTCCTATCTGAGATCTCCATATTGTCTTTCCTATGCCTCCACCCCTACGCCTTTCCCTTGGGGACCTGGCGACATGAATCTTCTAAGTCCATTCTATTATATTCAAGTCAGTTACATCATACAAGGTAACTCAAGTAATCTATGTCCTAAAAATCACCATACTGAGGGAAATGCTCTTTTCTTCATAAAATTGTTTGCTGTGTGCACATGCCTTGTTTTCGTTTAAACAACAACAACAAAAAAAAAACGTTTTTGATGCATGCAAAGAGCATCTTATTTTATGTGTGCTTCTTAGAGAATGTATATTGTCTGCTTTCCTTCTTTTCTTTAAAGCGGTTTTTTTCTTTCTCTTTTTGTTTGTAGTCACAAATTTCAAGTTCCATGAAATTATTCATGCCTTAACACTCTTCTCAAATCTGATCTTCTGTTGAACTCAAGTAATTTTATCAATCAACTATTGCTCAATCCCACAGATCAGTTGGTGTTGCCTATATGATTCTTATCTATCCTTCTATAAATGTGTGTGTTACAGCTTTTCAGTGCCTTGTGATTAGACAGAGATTAGCTATGCAATTTCTAAAGAACTTATGAAAGAAAAGCTCTTGAACAGAGTTGCAAGTGAGCACACTTAGAGAGAAAGTAGAAGAGAATCTGTAAAATATTTTCAATGAAAATCCTTATGATCTGATACAACTGAATTAATAGCTAAACTTGGATCAAGTAATCTCTAACTACTTTTCCCTTCATTGCTTCAACTCACAACTGAGATTATTCATGCCTTAACACTCTTCTCAAATCTGATCTTCTGTTGAACTCAAGTAATTTTATCAATCAACTATTGCTCAATCCCACAGATCAGTTGGTGTTGCCTATATGATTCTTATCTATCCTTCTATAAATGTGTGTGTTACAGCTTTTCAGTGCCTTGTGATTAGACAGAGATTAGCTATGCAATTTCTAAAGAACTTATGAAAGAAAAGCTCTTGAACAGAGTTGCAAGTGAGCACACTTAGAGAGAAAGTAGAAGAGAATCTGTAAAATATTTTCAATGAAAATCCTTATGATCTGATACAACTGAATTAATAGCTAAACTTGGATCAAGTAATCTCTAACTACTTTTCCCTTCATTGCTTCAACTCACAACTGAGATTATTCATGCCTTAACACTCTTCTCAAATCTGATCTTCTGTTGAACTCAAGTAATTTTATCAATCAACTATTGCTCAATCCCACAGATCAGTTGGTGTTGCCTATATGATTCTTATCTATCCTTCTATAAATGTGTGTGTTACAGCTTTTCAGTGCCTTGTGATTAGACAGAGATTAGCTATGCAATTTCTAAAGAACTTATGAAAGAAAAGCTCTTGAACAGAGTTGCAAGTGAGCACACTTAGAGAGAAAGTAGAAGAGAATCTGTAAAATATTTTCAATGAAAATCCTTATGATCTGATACAACTGAATTAATAGCTAAACTTGGATCAAGTAATCTCTAACTACTTTTCCCTTCATTGCTTCAACTCACAACTGAGATTATTCATGCCTTAACACTCTTCTCAAATCTGATCTTCTGTTGAACTCAAGTAATTTTATCAATCAACTATTGCTCAATCCCACAGATCAGTTGGTGTTGCCTATATGATTCTTATCTATCCTTCTATAAATGTGTGTGTTACAGCTTTTCAGTGCCTTGTGATTAGACAGAGATTAGCTATGCAATTTCTAAAGAACTTATGAAAGAAAAGCTCTTGAACAGAGTTGCAAGTGAGCACACTTAGAGAGAAAGTAGAAGAGAATCTGTAAAATATTTTCAATGAAAATCCTTATGATCTGATACAACTGAATTAATAGCTAAACTTGGATCAAGTAATCTCTAACTACTTTTCCCTTCATTGCTTCAACTCACAACTGAGATTATTCATGCCTTAACACTCTTCTCAAATCTGATCTTCTGTTGAACTCAAGTAATTTTATCAATCAACTATTGCTCAATCCCACAGATCAGTTGGTGTTGCCTATATGATTCTTATCTATCCTTCTATAAATGTGTGTGTTACAGCTTTTCAGTGCCTTGTGATTAGACAGAGATTAGCTATGCAATTTCTAAAGAACTTATGAAAGAAAAGCTCTTGAACAGAGTTGCAAGTGAGCACACTTAGAGAGAAAGTAGAAGAGAATCTGTAAAATATTTTCAATGAAAATCCTTATGATCTGATACAACTGAATTAATAGCTAAACTTGGATCAAGTAATCTCTAACTACTTTTCCCTTCATTGCTTCAACTCACAACTGAGATTATTCATGCCTTAACACTCTTCTCAAATCTGATCTTCTGTTGAACTCAAGTAATTTTATCAATCAACTATTGCTCAATCCCACAGATCAGTTGGTGTTGCCTATATGATTCTTATCTATCCTTCTATAAATGTGTGTGTTACAGCTTTTCAGTGCCTTGTGATTAGACAGAGATTAGCTATGCAATTTCTAAAGAACTTATGAAAGAAAAGCTCTTGAACAGAGTTGCAAGTGAGCACACTTAGAGAGAAAGTAGAAGAGAATCTGTAAAATATTTTCAATGAAAATCCTTATGATCTGATACAACTGAATTAATAGCTAAACTTGGATCAAGTAATCTCTAACTACTTTTCCCTTCATTGCTTCAACTCACAACTGAGATTATTCATGCCTTAACACTCTTCTCAAATCTGATCTTCTGTTGAACTCAAGTAATTTTATCAATCAACTATTGCTCAATCCCACAGATCAGTTGGTGTTGCCTATATGATTCTTATCTATCCTTCTATAAATGTGTGTGTTACAGCTTTTCAGTGCCTTGTGATTAGACAGAGATTAGCTATGCAATTTCTAAAGAACTTATGAAAGAAAAGCTCTTGAACAGAGTTGCAAGTGAGCACACTTAGAGAGAAAGTAGAAGAGAATCTGTAAAATATTTTCAATGAAAATCCTTATGATCTGATACAACTGAATTAATAGCTAAACTTGGATCAAGTAATCTCTAACTACTTTTCCCTTCATTGCTTCAACTCACAACTGAGATTATTCATGCCTTAACACTCTTCTCAAATCTGATCTTCTGTTGAACTCAAGTAATTTTATCAATCAACTATTGCTCAATCCCACAGATCAGTTGGTGTTGCCTATATGATTCTTATCTATCCTTCTATAAATGTGTGTGTTACAGCTTTTCAGTGCCTTGTGATTAGACAGAGATTAGCTATGCAATTTCTAAAGAACTTATGAAAGAAAAGCTCTTGAACAGAGTTGCAAGTGAGCACACTTAGAGAGAAAGTAGAAGAGAATCTGTAAAATATTTTCAATGAAAATCCTTATGATCTGATACAACTGAATTAATAGCTAAACTTGGATCAAGTAATCTCTAACTACTTTTCCCTTCATTGCTTCAACTCACAACTGAGATTATTCATGCCTTAACACTCTTCTCAAATCTGATCTTCTGTTGAACTCAAGTAATTTTATCAATCAACTATTGCTCAATCCCACAGATCAGTTGGTGTTGCCTATATGATTCTTATCTATCCTTCTATAAATGTGTGTGTTACAGCTTTTCAGTGCCTTGTGATTAGACAGAGATTAGCTATGCAATTTCTAAAGAACTTATGAAAGAAAAGCTCTTGAACAGAGTTGCAAGTGAGCACACTTAGAGAGAAAGTAGAAGAGAATCTGTAAAATATTTTCAATGAAAATCCTTATGATCTGATACAACTGAATTAATAGCTAAACTTGGATCAAGTAATCTCTAACTACTTTTCCCTTCATTGCTTCAACTCACAACTGAGATTATTCATGCCTTAACACTCTTCTCAAATCTGATCTTCTGTTGAACTCAAGTAATTTTATCAATCAACTATTGCTCAATCCCACAGATCAGTTGGTGTTGCCTATATGATTCTTATCTATCCTTCTATAAATGTGTGTGTTACAGCTTTTCAGTGCCTTGTGATTAGACAGAGATTAGCTATGCAATTTCTAAAGAACTTATGAAAGAAAAGCTCTTGAACAGAGTTGCAAGTGAGCACACTTAGAGAGAAAGTAGAAGAGAATCTGTAAAATATTTTCAATGAAAATCCTTATGATCTGATACAACTGAATTAATAGCTAAACTTGGATCAAGTAATCTCTAACTACTTTTCCCTTCATTGCTTCAACTCACAACTGAGATTATTCATGCCTTAACACTCTTCTCAAATCTGATCTTCTGTTGAACTCAAGTAATTTTATCAATCAACTATTGCTCAATCCCACAGATCAGTTGGTGTTGCCTATATGATTCTTATCTATCCTTCTATAAATGTGTGTGTTACAGCTTTTCAGTGCCTTGTGATTAGACAGAGATTAGCTATGCAATTTCTAAAGAACTTATGAAAGAAAAGCTCTTGAACAGAGTTGCAAGTGAGCACACTTAGAGAGAAAGTAGAAGAGAATCTGTAAAATATTTTCAATGAAAATCCTTATGATCTGATACAACTGAATTAATAGCTAAACTTGGATCAAGTAATCTCTAACTACTTTTCCCTTCATTGCTTCAACTCACAACTGAGATTATTCATGCCTTAACACTCTTCTCAAATCTGATCTTCTGTTGAACTCAAGTAATTTTATCAATCAACTATTGCTCAATCCCACAGATCAGTTGGTGTTGCCTATATGATTCTTATCTATCCTTCTATAAATGTGTGTGTTACAGCTTTTCAGTGCCTTGTGATTAGACAGAGATTAGCTATGCAATTTCTAAAGAACTTATGAAAGAAAAGCTCTTGAACAGAGTTGCAAGTGAGCACACTTAGAGAGAAAGTAGAAGAGAATCTGTAAAATATTTTCAATGAAAATCCTTATGATCTGATACAACTGAATTAATAGCTAAACTTGGATCAAGTAATCTCTAACTACTTTTCCCTTCATTGCTTCAACTCACAACTGAGATTATTCATGCCTTAACACTCTTCTCAAATCTGATCTTCTGTTGAACTCAAGTAATTTTATCAATCAACTATTGCTCAATCCCACAGATCAGTTGGTGTTGCCTATATGATTCTTATCTATCCTTCTATAAATGTGTGTGTTACAGCTTTTCAGTGCCTTGTGATTAGACAGAGATTAGCTATGCAATTTCTAAAGAACTTATGAAAGAAAAGCTCTTGAACAGAGTTGCAAGTGAGCACACTTAGAGAGAAAGTAGAAGAGAATCTGTAAAATATTTTCAATGAAAATCCTTATGATCTGATACAACTGAATTAATAGCTAAACTTGGATCAAGTAATCTCTAACTACTTTTCCCTTCATTGCTTCAACTCACAACTGAGATTATTCATGCCTTAACACTCTTCTCAAATCTGATCTTCTGTTGAACTCAAGTAATTTTATCAATCAACTATTGCTCAATCCCACAGATCAGTTGGTGTTGCCTATATGATTCTTATCTATCCTTCTATAAATGTGTGTGTTACAGCTTTTCAGTGCCTTGTGATTAGACAGAGATTAGCTATGCAATTTCTAAAGAACTTATGAAAGAAAAGCTCTTGAACAGAGTTGCAAGTGAGCACACTTAGAGAGAAAGTAGAAGAGAATCTGTAAAATATTTTCAATGAAAATCCTTATGATCTGATACAACTGAATTAATAGCTAAACTTGGATCAAGTAATCTCTAACTACTTTTCCCTTCATTGCTTCAACTCACAACTGAGATTATTCATGCCTTAACACTCTTCTCAAATCTGATCTTCTGTTGAACTCAAGTAATTTTATCAATCAACTATTGCTCAATCCCACAGATCAGTTGGTGTTGCCTATATGATTCTTATCTATCCTTCTATAAATGTGTGTGTTACAGCTTTTCAGTGCCTTGTGATTAGACAGAGATTAGCTATGCAATTTCTAAAGAACTTATGAAAGAAAAGCTCTTGAACAGAGTTGCAAGTGAGCACACTTAGAGAGAAAGTAGAAGAGAATCTGTAAAATATTTTCAATGAAAATCCTTATGATCTGATACAACTGAATTAATAGCTAAACTTGGATCAAGTAATCTCTAACTACTTTTCCCTTCATTGCTTCAACTCACAACTGAGATTATTCATGCCTTAACACTCTTCTCAAATCTGATCTTCTGTTGAACTCAAGTAATTTTATCAATCAACTATTGCTCAATCCCACAGATCAGTTGGTGTTGCCTATATGATTCTTATCTATCCTTCTATAAATGTGTGTGTTACAGCTTTTCAGTGCCTTGTGATTAGACAGAGATTAGCTATGCAATTTCTAAAGAACTTATGAAAGAAAAGCTCTTGAACAGAGTTGCAAGTGAGCACACTTAGAGAGAAAGTAGAAGAGAATCTGTAAAATATTTTCAATGAAAATCCTTATGATCTGATACAACTGAATTAATAGCTAAACTTGGATCAAGTAATCTCTAACTACTTTTCCCTTCATTGCTTCAACTCACAACTGGAATCTAACGACTTAACTGCCTAACAGAATTGACTGGAAGTGACTTTTGTACCCCTCCTGGCTAATTAGGCATATAACAACTACTCCCCCCTCAAAGACATCCTTGACCTCAAGGATTGAACAGGGGATATTGCTGTTGTAGTGTATGTAAATCCATCCAAGTGTTGTCCTCCTGAGCACAATTAAACCATTTCACTAAGACTTGGGTGACAGATCGTTTGTGTTTGGGCACAACCCTACGATCAAGAACAGCCTCAGGTTCCAGTAGAACAAGGTAACTGGAAGGTGTGGGACAACGGGGTTAGAACCAATCTTCTTTTTCAGCTGTGATACATGAAAGGTGTGATGAATCCTAGCCTGCGGTGGCAACTCCAAGTGATAAGCAACCTGACCAATTCTCTTAAGTACTGGAAAAGTCCCAAAATACTTAGGACCAAGTTTCTGGTAGGAGTGACCCCTTAAGGACAATTGTCTATAAGGTTGTAACTTCACGTAAACCAAATCACCAACCCCAAAACACCCTTTCAGATCTCTTTTTATCAGCTTGCTACTTCATTCTCTGTTGAGCCATCGAGAGGTGGTGTTTCAACAATCTAATAGTTGCTTCCTTGCTTGTAAACTTCTGTCAACTGCCTCAATCATAGACCCTTGAGGGAAGTAGGGGATATGAAGAGGAGGGTGTTGTCCATAAACCACCTCATAAGGGGTCAGATGAGTGGAAGTTGGTGTTATACCACCATTCCGCCAATGATAGCCAGTGAATCCACTCCTTAGGCCTGTCACCACACATGCATCTAAGATATCCTTCCAAGCACTTATTCACTGCCTCCGTTTGGCCATCAGTTTGAGGATGGTAAGCTGAGGAATGACGTAAGGCCACCCCCTGGATGCTGAACAATTCTTGCCAAAACTTTCTCCAAAATATAGTGTCTCGATCACTCACAATGGTCTGAGGAAGGCCATGTAACTTATAGACATGATGCAGGAACAATTGAGCAACGTCAGCTGCTGAGTAGGGATGGGATAGACCAATGAAATGAGCGTATTTACTCAATCTGTCAACTAGCACCAACAAATTTAGAGTTAGCTTTGGGAAGGCCTTCCACAAAATAAGGATAGGTAGGGGTTGGAGTAATCCCGGAGATGCCACATGCTTCGATTTGTTCTGTTGGCAGACTACACATTTTCCTCACATATTCAAAAACCTCTTTCTTC
The DNA here is from genome assembly GCF_000226075.1 of Solanum tuberosum. Classification (NCBI taxonomy): domain Eukaryota; kingdom Viridiplantae; phylum Streptophyta; class Magnoliopsida; order Solanales; family Solanaceae; genus Solanum; species Solanum tuberosum. The sequence continues at coordinate 727,990 of NW_006239053.1, forward strand.
ATTCTCTTCCAGAAGAAAACCATCTTCAATCTCTGGAGGGTAGCTTCCATACCTGAGTGACCACCCAAAGCACTGTCATGGTAAATTTGCAGCAGTTCTTGCTTCAGTTTTGCCTCATTACCTACCATCAACCTGTCTTTCCTATATAACAACCCATCCTTCATGACATAGTAAGGTTTGCAAGCACCGTTTGCTGATATAGTTTGGAGCAACTTCATGATATAGGCATCCCTCTGATAGGAATCATTCACCTGTTGTAACAGCTGACCAGTGACCACAAAAAGTGCATTTATCGAAAGGTGATTGTCACTTCGTCTAGACAGTGCATCTGCAGCTAAATTGTCACTTCCTTTTTTGTATGCAATAGAATAGTCATATCCCATAAGCTTGGTCAGCCACTTCTGCTGCCATCATGGCCAACTGAGCTGGCTTCTGCATTAACTTCTGGATGTGTTTGTTGTCCACCCACTGTGTCTCAGCTGGTTGACTTCCTCTTAAGACACTTTCTGCTTCCCCATCATGAATTCCATTTTAAGTTGCCTGAAATTCCACCTTATGTCACCTATAGTGACCAACCATTGTATTCCCAGAACTACATCATACCCCCCAAAGCCAATATCAACATATCATAGGAAAATTCCACACTCTGCATCTTCCAAGAAAATCCACCAGATATATGAGAGCACTTGATCTTAGTGCCATTAGCTACAACCACAGAGATAGCAAGAATGACTTCCAAGGGACATCCTAGCCTGTTGGAGGTCACATAATCCAAAAAATTATGGGTGCTCCTTGTATCAATCAAGATATGTATCACCTTTCCCTTAAAAGATCCTCTAACTCTCATTGTTCTGTAGTCATGCACTCTAGACAAGGCATGAACCGAGACTTGTGCCTCTTCCAAAGTCCCATCTCCTTCTTCTATGTTCGCTTCATGTACTTCTTGATACTCCTCTTCTTGTGGTTCTTCTTCCTCTTCCTCTTCCTCATCCACCTCATACAAGTACAATTGTTTTCCTTTTTCGACAATTGTGGCCCGACATATACTTCTCTTTACACCAATAACACAAGCCCTTTGACCTTGGAAATGCTTAGGTGGATTTGGTCTGTAAGGTTGGCTGAAATTAGGTTTTGGATTAGGTAGTATTGGAGAAGTGGTTCTATGATAAGGAACACTACTGGTTCTTTGAAGGCTTAGGGATTTCTCAACAAGTTTGGCTTGGTTGTATGCTTTCATCAAAGATCTAGTATTCAACAGCTTCACCTGGACAACTATCTCAGGTTTTAATCCAGCCAACAAACAACTGACCGCTTGGTCCTCTGTGAGATCTACCCCATTCAATAGTTCATCCTAATCATGGAAATTTTGCACAGTACCTGTTTGACGTAATGACACTAACTCCGATAGGGGATCTATGTAAGTAGAGGTCCCAAATCTATGTCGAAGGGCTCTAACATACTTCTCCCACTCCGGAATGTCCCGAGAGAATCGAGTTTTCATATACATTTGATGCCATTGTAATGCTCTCCCTTCCAAATGTATGGCATCCACCTTCACCTTCGATTCTTCAGCTGTATCCTCATACTCGAAAAATTGTTCGCATCGATAAACCCATCCCCTCAAATCTTCACCACTGAATTTAGGGAAATCGATCCGTGAATACATGGTATTGGCCATGTACTGTGACCCACCTGCATCAGCCAACGCCATTTCTTCTCTGTGCGGAGCATTACGAGTCCCTTTCATCGTCACGAACATCTGTCGAACCTCCTCCATGTTCTGCTCATGCTTCTCATTCATGACTCGAAGTTGCTCACCAAACAACTGTTGAAATTCCCCCATTGATTGATCTATCTCACGTCGAATTTCGTTACTTCCCATAATGGCCCCATGACTCCAGAATTCCAAGGATTCGCTGGCTCTGATACCAACCTTTTACAACTTTTCAGTGCCTTGTGATTAGGCAGAGATTAGCTATGTAATTCCTAAAGAACTTGTGAGAAAAATATGAAAAGAATATTATTGAATTGTTGTTGTGTCTACATTATTACATTGAGACCCTATATATAGACACTAGAATACAATCCTTTACCAAGTAGGATACTATTTACTATTCCTATTTCTATTTGTATTCCTATTCCTATTCTAAATAGGATTGTATAAACCTATTCCTATTCTAATAGGATTGTATAAACTTGTTCATGTTCTAACAGAACTTATGAAAGAAAAGCTCTTGAACAAAGTTGCAAGTGAGCACACTTAGAGAGAAAGTAGAAGAGAATCTGTAAAATATTATTCAATGAAATCCTTATGATCTGATACAACTGAATTAATAGCTAAACTTGGATCAAGTAATCTCTAACTATTCCCTCCACTGCTTCAACTCACAACTGGAATCTAACGACTTAACTGCCTAACAGAATTGACTGGAAGTGACTTTTGTACCCTCCTGGCTAATTAGGCATATAACAGTGTGTGTGTGTATGTGGGTGGCGTCCGATCCAACTTGTGTGCTCCTCGACTAATTCACACTCTCTAGCACAGGTTGCGAAAAGACACATTTAACAATATTGTTTGAAATGAATTTCTAGTTAAATCTTGTAAGCTTAATCCTACTCGCCATGGTGAGAGAAGCAAGTTCGTAGTTAATATTCCTATCTGAGATTTCCATATGGTTTCTCCTTTTTCTCAAGGCCCTCAACCTCTCAGCCTTCCCCTCTCGGACTTAGCTTTATGAATCTTCTACATCCATCCTGTAATATTCAGGTCCCCAGATGGAGAGAAATATTCTTTTCTCGATAATGATTGTTTGATGCGTGCAAATGCCTTTTTCTTAATCAAGTGCAAATGCCATTTTTTTGATGCGTGCAAAGACCATTTTTTTTTCTTATGAATAATTGTTTAGGTTGAAACTTAAAAGCAAAGGCCCCTTGATTTGTCTTTTTTTCATCAACAATTTTCTGTGATGCATGCAAGAGTTTTTTGTTCCCTTTTCATCTTTGCTAAAAAGTTTTTATATATGTGACTGAAATGACAGGGCTCTTGGTAGTTGGTACTTTCTAGTCTTAATTCAGAATTCAGATTCTAATTCTGTGTATATCTCATTTTTACTTCTCAATAAGAACTATCTGTTAAAAGCAAAAAAACAAAAAGATACTACTAAATAGAGGTTGGAAGTGCGGTGATGAAAAATACAAACATTATCCAGCCTCTCCGTGTGATTTGTCTTTTTTGTGCTTGTTGCAGATTTGTATATGAACATTTACTTAGCCACTGCAATTTATATTGGAGATAAAGCAAATGGTGTAATGATTTTTGTTCTAAAATATCAGGTATGAGGCGATTGAACTGCGTGATGGAGAAAAAGGAACTTATCTTGGAAATAGTGTGAATAGAGCTGTCAAGAATATTAATGAGAAAATTTCAGTAGCATTGGTTGGTATGGATCCAACTCTTCAATCTCAGATTGACCAGGTCATGATAGACTTGGACAAAACAGAAAATAAGGTATAAATGTTCAAACAATTAGGTACTCATTTGTTTAGGTTATCGTCTGAATGTGAATGGCTCTACATGTTTTCAATTTCCTGCATAGTTTATGAATATGGAACTTAGAGCCTGTTTGGATTGGCTTATTTTAAGTGCTTTTAAGCACTTCTTTAGTGTTTGGGTAAATTTAAGAAGTGCTTATAAGCTCTTGATTTTAAGCTAAAAAGATAAAAATAAGCCAAAAGTTATATGTTTGGATTTCTAACTTATGACTTTTGGCTTATAAGCCAAAAGCCAATCCAAACAAGCTCCTAATACATAGATGCTAGCTACTTCAGACTACCTGCACAGTTTATGTTGTCTTAAAATTGTCATCTTGCAACTAGCATACATATTTTCTGGACTTGATGGGTTGCAGGAAAGTGTTAAACAAGAATTGCTATGTTGAAAGATAAATTTTGTGGAGCCTGGAGTTGGAGATGTTTTGCCTAGAGGCTACTGAAGCTTTGCCTATCTTTGCCATTCTCTTCCGTCATATCCTCTTGTTTAGTTCTTTCACAAGAGTTTTTTCTTCTTTTACTGTTCACCAAAATTCGTGAACATAGTATGAACAATACAATTTTAGTATCCTTTCTGTTGACCATAGTTGATTAGGCTCCCTTTAGTGAGCATATGCATTTCTTTCCGTCCTATTTGTTATAGTTTTGTCCTTTTTGTATCTGCGTGTACTATGGTTAAGAAGATGTCTATCATTGGCTTTAGAAAAGTAGCTCTACACTCTGGCTCCAAGTGTACCTGTTTTTCGCACCATTCTTTTGATGTGTACTAGAAAGTATTTTCTTGCAATGATGATAGTTTGACTTTGTAATTGACCTGTTCTCAAGTTCCTCATTTGTCAATATCTGCAAGTTTGATACTGTTCTATTTTCTGGACATAACAACTTCCATGCTGATTGACTTTTTCCTTTGTCCACTGTGACAGAGTGAACTTGGAGCGAATGCTATTTTAGCTGTCTCCATAGCTGCTTGCAAAGCTGGAGCTGCTGAAAAAGAGGCAAGCATACTTTCTCAGTTATATTCCTAACATGATAATCTTCACTGGATTAGGTTGTTTATCAGTCGAAGAACTTCAGGTTTCTCTTCACAAACACATTGCTGATCTTTCTGGTCAAACAAGCCCGCTTCTTCCTGTTCCGGTCTTTACTCTCATAAGTGGAGGAAAACATGCTGGAAACAACTTGGCTATTAAGGTAAACCTGCAGTCTAATGTAATTCTGTCTAGAATATTGCGACCTGCACAATGATCACTCCCAAGTTCTTCATAGTGGTGTTGACTCATTATCTTTGAAATAGTACCTACTGCCAAGAGCAAGAAGAACAAGCCAGTGAAATGCTATTTTTTCATCAAGTTTTGTTGAGAAAAATCATACATTGGTTTTGGGTTAATGATACTGACATGTTTTCTTTTTCTTTGATTCTCTCCCCAGTTCACCTAAAATCTTTTTGTTTTTCTTGGTTTTGCACTTGCACCATTTTTGACATGTAGAATAGTTGCTGACATTTACATAAGAGAGTTTAAGATACATATAAAAATTACTTTTGTTGTCTGATTTAAAGAATTATAGATGTGATTCTGAAAGAAACTGTCCAGTCTCTGCTTATCATAAGTAGTCACTTCCAATGACCAAAAGTAACTTTAGATGAAGGTTATAAGATCTATGTCCGCTTAGAATGATGAATGCTAACTTATTACCTAATACATTTCCACTTTCACTTCTCTTCATAGATACTTCTTTGAGCTACTTTGCCACTATGTTCTATCAACTTCTTCAATGTTTTGCATCTTGATATGGCATCTCTATTTTGAGCCCATAATGTTGTAAATTGTTAATTATATCTGAAATTTGATATTAAACTTCCACAGGAGATAATGATTCTTCCAGTGGGATCAAGCACATTTGAGGAGGCTTTACAAATGGGTTCGGAGACCTATCATCATTTGAAGGTGAATTAATTCAAACTAAAATATTTGTTAACCTGTTATCTGAGTGTCTATCTCTGCCACATGAAGGAAGTTTGAACTGCTCATCAACTGATTACACAAAGTACATTTGTCTTATTATATGTCTTCTCACGTTTACACCAGAATTCTTGAACAATATTTGGTTTAAGTTTGAAAAGAATAATTTTATGAAGTTGAAGTTTCGAGGGTATTTGGAAGTTTTGTGTTTGGACATGAATTTCACTTGGAAAAAAGTTAGAAGTTTTTTTGGAAACCACTATTTCACTTGCTGGCATTAGTTATCAAACCAGTTTTTCAAACTTAAAAACTCTCTATTTAAAGTTGAAGTTGAATTAATGGACCAAATTATAAAACATACGCTTATTTGAAAAGTTCTTTTCAAATATTCCAAATATTTTCTATAGACAAAGACACCGGTCAAGTCAAGTGCACTTCTAAATTCTACTTCACAGAAAAGTGAAGACATGCTTTTTTATTTTGTGGATACACAGTATTTGCTAGCACAACTGCTATCATCTATGAATTTTCTCTTAATCCTGGAATAGTATCCAGCAATTTGTGCAGAATCTCTGTTAGCCATACAATAATATACCCAGTTTGTAGAGGGTGGGATGTACGCAGACCTTACCCCTACCTTTGTGGGGTAGAGAGGGTGTTTCCGATAGACCCTCAGCTCCAGGAAAGTTTTTCCAAAACAGATTTCAAAAATACTAGACTAAAACAAGCTATGGTGAAAATATCTAAGAAATTAAAGTATTGACAACAAAAGTAGTAAAGATAACTAAAGTAAAGGAAACAACAGTAGTGATAAAATTTAATGGTGAAATAATTTCTGTTTGCCCAAAGTATATAAGTTGCAGCCTGTACATGCTGGCATATCAGATACCCTTCTATGATATCCACATGTGATACTACTCAGAAGAATTCGGAGTTGGGGTTCTACAGGTGTAGTGGTCCATTTTTTCTTCTGCCAGTTACTACTCAGTTACAGTGTAAAATTTTCTTGTAAAAAGCATGTTATCTAAAATAATATTTCTTAATTCTAGTTTACGTTTTAAGTGTTTGGATCAATAATCTTTGCTTACAATTGGAAAGAAACTTGAGATGCTTTGAAGGAGAGTCCACTTCCAGTCCTAGAATCAAAGCAAATCGTCTTTTGAATCTTTTCTGCTGAAGAAAAGTGAATGCTGTAAATGATATAAATTTTTTACTAGACTTCATTAGCTCATTCAATTTTGTCTAGGAGTTAATCCTGTTTTTGTACTGTTTCTTGTATCCCCCTGGATGCCATCAATAAACTCAATTACTTTATCAGAAAAGAAAAAAAGTCAGTTGCTTATGTTTAAAAGGCAGGCAGTTATTACAGAGACATATGGTGCACATGGATGTAATGTTGGTGAAGACGGCGGTTTTACTCCCAACATCTCCAGGCAAGTTTTTGACTTCTTTGTTTTATGTTTCACGATGAAACTGTTGATCCTGAATATTGCATTTGCAGCTTAAGAGATGGCTTGGACCTTGTTCAAAAGGCTATTGGGAGAACTGGATACAATGAGAAAATAAAGATAGCAATTGGTGTTGCTGCCACTGAGTTTTGCATAGGTGATATATTTGCTTTAGTTCAAAATCTTACTGATTGTAGATGAGTATAATCATATGATATTTTGTCATAGATAGCTGGGAAAGTCTTCAGTTGATAATGCATTAAATCCATGCTCACATACATGAAAGATTAATCAGGATTGAGTGAGAGGATAATATTTTCTGGAATCCACTTATTCACTAAATTTGTGATTTGTGTTTAGTATTCTGCAAGTAGTAGGTTAGGTGGAAATGGCGTAATGATACATCTCTTTGGTTGTGTGATTTGTTTATATATTTTTAGATGAAGTAATTGATTCCAATCATGACATCCAGAAGATGCAAAATAGTTATGTGGGAGATATTTATATTCTCATTACTGACAAACTGACTTGCGCTGTTTCAAATGTAGGTACAAAATATGATCTAGATTTTAAAACTCCAAATAAATCTGGACAAAATTTTAAATCAGGACAGGATATGATTGATATGTACAAAGAACTGTGCGCAGGTACTTTGCTATATATTGATTATGTGATGTGAGCTTTCTGTTATTCGACACATTCTCATCATTACTTTTTCCTTTTCTCTCCCTATAGACTACCCCATAGCATCAATTGAAGATCCATTTGACAAGGAGGACTGGGAGCATGTCAAGTACTTTTCGGGTCTTGGAATATGCCAGGTTTGTCTGGATTCTCCCTGGCGATTTGATCATGTGATTAACAGGCCCTGATGAACTTCCGCCCATACACTTACATTTATAATGATCCTTGCTATTTGTTTAAAGCCCTGTCATATTTATTGAGTGTCCTATCATGTGTCAAACATGAATTGCTTGCTGCAGGTGGTAGGAGGTGACTTAATAATGTCAAATCCTAAACGGATCGAGAGAGCCATACAAGAGAACTCGTGCAATTCCCTTCTTCTCAAGGTACCTACTGACATTTGCTGGTACTCTGCATCTTTCTTTGAAACAAACTTTTGTCCTTGGTCAGCGGCCATCCTGCGCGAGTAGACCTCTTTCTCTCTATCCTGAAAAAAAGATGGTCATAATTCAAGAGAGAGAGGTTCCTGGTTCAAATTGTGACTGATCAAGGGCAAAGATTATTCCTCTGCCCATGGCACAGGTACGATTAGCTAGAAACAAGGAGCATACGATGAAAATTTTCCACCCAAAAAGAGTAGAAACAATAACATTGTAGTGAACATGTCAATTTGATGCACAAAAGGAAGAAAACATCCTTTACAGAAGAGCTCTCTTGAGATATACCCTTGCTTTAAAAAAAGGATAAGCCATATCACATAGATTGTTGGTTGAAGGTTTTGGAGATTAAATCTTATTTTGTGAAGGGACATGAACTTGTTGTGATATTACTGAAAGCAGTTGATTTAATAAAACAGAAAAAACATAGGTCTTTGCAAATATATCTTTCTAACCAATCAATCGTATCTGCAAAAAAGGATATGCTGGCAACTCAACACATGATATGATCATTCAGGATTTTGTGTGGATGGACTGTATTCTGGTTTTCCCTTGGCATAATTACGCTCCCCTTCCCCTTCGCTTTCTTAGATTGAACTAGATTTTCAGCATCTTATGTATTTGCAGTTCTAGAAACTCAAAGAATCTTCCCCAATAGTGTAACATTTTAATTGTTTAGCCTACAATATGATTTAGAGTTAGATTAGTTCTTGAATTTGAAAATTGATGTTTGGCAGGCTCTTATACCTAGGTTAGTGATCCAACATTAAACTACTTTTTTTTTGTAGTTTTAGTTTTATCTCGAAAACATAGCTCATCTTTGAACCCAACCTCATCATTCTACCGACAATGGATCAGATTACCACCACCCCTCCATCCCACCCCCCAAAAAAAAAGAAATGAAAGAAAAAAATGGGGACTCAGTAAGCAGAGTAATCCTCACCTATAACCAACATTGCACACTGGATTCTGGAACCATTGCACGGTTGCACCCACTATCTCTGTAACATTTTGCTTCTCATTAGTTAACATTCAGTTCTTTGTGTTTACTTCTTTTCTCTATTGAGATGTACAACTCCTGGGCCTTTGTTTCATCATCACCACTATTGGTGGACAAGAATCCCTGAAGGCTTTACATGCCATTGGAGATTGCTCTTCTGTTGTAATTTGTTGCAACTCTGGAGGAGTACTTGTTCCTCCACAACTGTCAAGGTCCATCTGATGGGAAAAATGTCAAACCAACATTTGCACTATTTTAACTTCTGAACCACTGCCTTATATTTGTGATTGATCCTTGTAAAATATGCCATTTTGATTACTTCCAGGAATTCTGATACTTTCTTGACTATTAGGTTCTCAGATTTTCTCTGTCAATCATCCTTAATAGCATCATAAATCCTTGGTTGAATTGGAAAGTATCCTTTCCTTTATAGCTCAAACCTATTGAATAGATATGAGTCTCCATCTTGTCTGGAAATGTCAGTTACATATGGTACTGATGTAAAATACTCTCTGATGGCATGGATTGGCTGGGATACAGGTTAATCAGATTGGTACAGTAACGGAAGCCATTGAAGTTGTCAAGATGGCCAAGGATGCCCAATGGGGGGTTGTGATATCTCAAAGAAGTGGTGAAACTGAAGACAGTTTCATATCTGATTTATCTGTTGGCTTAGCTACTAGTCAAATTAAAGCTGGTGCCCCTTGCCGAGGAGAACGACTTGCAAAGTACAACCAGGTGTTTTGCTAGCCTATCTATGCATTCATGCACTGCTTTCAATTTTTATAGGTTTAGTCTTCCCTTTAATGGCACATCATTCTGCTCTGCCATGCTCTTATTGTACTTTGACTCTTCAAGGATACATCTATAAAAATAGATGTTTCCCTTGAACATGACACTCCTTTTACATTTTTTTTTTTCCTTTTCCCTATTTCTAATTTGTAAGACTTATTGTTTATTTTGCAGTTGCTTAGAATCGAAGAAGAGCTTGGTGATCAAGCAGTTTATACTGGTGAAAAGTGGAGGAACTGATCTTTTTTCATCAGAATTCTGTTTTTGGGCATTCTTCCTGTTGCTTCCATTTAGCAGTGGCACTATATCTTTCCGTTTGCGGCAAAACAGCTACAGTTTTGAACATTCTTCACACTGTGCATTACATTTGTAAATGCTACAGTGTCTTCTAGCTTTGTACTAATGATTGCAGTTTGCGAGATGAGCTTGTTTGTTCTATGTAGTAGTATTTACATCTAAAAATTCTGTATCTAGGTACATTTGTAGAAGATCAACTTGAAGAGAAAATCATAAATTATTTGAGTTTTTTTGCAACTTAACAGTGGTTTTGATCTTACAATCATAAAGGATGATTTGGCCTTTGCGTATTGCAAGTTTCTACAGTAATGACTTCCACTTTACTATTGCTATGACAAGCAAACAAAAATCAAATTATCTTAATCAATGACTAATGTTTATTTAATTGGCTGCACTTGGTTGAACCAAGTTGGTTCTAGTTTTTCACTCGACTTTACATCTATGCAAATAGGATTTAATTCTGTTCACTGTTCACTCCTAAACGGAAACTTGCACATTAATAATTTTCTTGCTCCTTTAATAATTCTTAACACATGACCTGTGAGACTAATGCAGGTAAAATTTCAAGCTATTAATTATTCAAAACAACTTGTTAGCCTTGTAAATTTCATCTTTATTGTAGAAGAACAAAGAGTTTTAGGTAAGGCAGTGCTTGGGATTAGCCAGGTATAGATTCATAAATCAACTATTTAACAACAATTAAGCATTTCAGATTCTCAATAACCAAAATCCCTCTTCACTCAGACAACTATATTTGAAGCAGCATTAGAAAAACAAAAGGCTTTATGTAAATTCAAGTATAAGACACTCTAACACCACATCAGATAAGAGAAGGAAAACCCCCCAAAAGAGGAAAATACATGATTTCATTGAACACAAATTTGAAAATTTGTCTTGCCAGTCTAAGCTAAAGCTACATATTGCTTGCCTGAAAGACTCAAATGAGCCTACACCATAAGAAAGCAAAAACATAAAATCAAGGCTTGGTTTCCTCTTCATCCTCTTCTATCTTAGGTGCCAGGTAATACCTTACATAGCCCATCTCAGCAATCTTGTACTCAACAACAACAGGAAGCTCTGAAGACAAGCTGATGGTCACTGTGTTCGACAATGGAGATGCTTTTGTAAAGGAGTTCAAGTATCTTAGGGCAAATGTCAATGACACTGGCTCATTCATCTCTATAACAGTGGCTTCTTCAGGCTGCCAATTTAAAACAAATAAGTCATACATCAGACACAAGAATTAATCAAGAACAATAAGCACATTAAGCAAAAACAATCTACCTTGTCAACAGTTGTATTTTGCCTGCAAACAATATTTGCAGTACCGATGTCACCTCTGGTTGAGAATTTTACACCTTCCTTTGTCACCGAAATAACAACTACAACAATCAGTTGAAACGAATGTTAATGTATAGTCACCATTAGAAGAATTACTAAAGTCACAGTTATCATGAGGCAAATTGTACCTGTATCTCCAATGCTACTAAGGTCTTTGCAAATTCTACCAAACTCAGCAGAAGGCATTCTAACAATAGCATGATACTCTGCTTCAGGAATCCCAAGATGCTCACTGTCAATGTCCATTAGCTTCATCTCAAAATCAGCAATCTTGTCTTGGGCTGCAATACATTACAGTCATGCAAATAAGTTAGTACCAGACCATAATAGCGGAGACTGAATCCATATTCAGAATAAAATCACAAAATTTAAAACAAAAAATCAGCTTAATACATGACTCAAGTCCCAATTATACCAATTTCAAGCAAACTCAAACTAGTTTAAATTATTTTATTTATCTATAAACAGTGGAGTAATCAATTCTAAAATTCATAATTTAGAATCAGGCACTATGTCCAAACTCCAAAATACTATTAGCTACGATTCTCTCATATCTATAATTTAGGATCAAACACTACATCCAAACTCCAAAGTACTGTTAGCTTCAATTTTCCTCACATTTGACATGTTAAATAAAGTAATCAAAAGCAAAAAGTGTCAAATATTTTGGGACCAGGAGGCATCAATTTCAACTATATATAGCAGATGTTACAGTCTCTAGATCCTATTTATAATTTTGGAAACACAAAAACTAGCTTCGGAACTTACTGGGACTTTCAAACATGAAAGTGACGGTGTCACTGCCATCGTCAGCCTTGATGGTGATGATGTCATCATTTCCAGCACATTTGAGCATTTTCGCCATGTTAGTAAGGTTCATGCCCATTGAAATGTTCCGGTCACAACGGTAGTGCTCAAAACCCTCAGATCGGAGCAGCAGCGCCACCAAAGCCACGTGACTGGAGTCCATGGCTTGCAGAGAGAATCCAGTGGCGGAACAATCGAAGTTCGCATCGTTCACCAGATCCTTGATCGATTCTAGAACTTTCTTCAGCAGACTTCCCTGAACAAGACGTAGTTCCAACATTTTGTTCTCTGCGGGAAACTAGGGTTAGGGTTTTCAAATGGGGAAGGAGGGAAAACAGAGGTGTCTGAATGAAAAATAGAGCGAAACTGAGTGGAAAAAAAGGGTTAGGGTTTATATAGCTGCTGGAAAGTGTGCTCGAGAATTTAGGGCTCGCTATTGGCGGGAAATGAATTGTCAGAAAATAAAATAAGTTCCCGCCTTTATTTTGATTTTGGGCTACTGCCTATTTTGGCCCATAATTCAGTGGGCTCTGCTCCGGAAAAAGGCCTTGGGTTGTCTTGGGCTTTAAAACCCATTACAGTTTCATACTCTTTTTCTGTAGTAATTACTAGGAAGGATAATAGGCTAATTTATGCAAATGTCTCTTTTTAGGCTATCATTAAATTTTCGTCCCTATTATATGTTGCTTTTATTTTCTTTTCCACTGTTTTCAGCCTTTTTTTTTTTTTTTACTATTGTAACACTTTCTCTATCTTTACAAGGTAGAGAAAAAATTGCGTACATCATACATATCCTCCTTTTCAGACCCTACTTATGAAAATACAATGATTTCTCATTGTTTTTGTTGCAACTATAGCTTTGAGCTTGACAAAACATTAAATTGTCATCTAATATCTATAAATTTTTAGATTGTGATTTTAACTATTATTATATAATTTTCAATAGATCAAAATGAATATTCAGATTGTTTCCTAAAAGATACATATGTTACTACGACAAACAGATGTCACTCACTAATCAATTACTCAAAAAAAAGAAGAAGAGAATAACCAACTTTTTTGTTTTTGATCATATCATAATAAAGAATCGAGAGTCCACTTTGTAGAGTCTGGTACATTCATTTATTACAATGCTAATTAAATATTAATATAACCTTTAAAATTATTATAATCTCATATTCAAATCTACTATGAAACAAATTTCATTTTTTTTGGTTGGTGGAATAATGTGACAAATTCAAGTCCAATTAAAAAGGATTTCGTGTCCCTCGTCTAGAAACTTCTTTACGCTACAGGTATATATATAAGCCTTTCCCCACAACACGCAACCCATTCGAGAGCCTTCGCTAATTAGAGAGAGAAAGAGACGCATTTCGATACTACGCCATAATCTCTTCACGGTGAGTTTTCTTTTCATGTCTTCTTTTTCTCTCTTAATTCTCTTCTTCGATACGCATGAACTAAAATTATAGATATTAGTTGTTGATGAGATTGTATGTCATTTGCGTTTGTGATCGGCATCAATATTTGATTTAAATTGAATTTTCTATTACCTGAGCGGATTAGACGATTCTTCCGTTCATTTTTTACCCAAAACATAAAGAGCTAAACAGTTTGTCGATTTTTTGTTTATTGTGTATTCATCGTCTTTGAGCAATTGAGCTTATTTGTGATTTTGTTGTTTTATGGTTTTGATATATAGCAATGAATGCTTTCACGCTAATCCTTTTGAAAACTGTAAACATTGGCGGGGTTCCAGTACTTCCAACTTACAAGTATGTGTGTGTGTGTGTAAAGCCTTAACATACTATTAGATTTGAACTCACAATTACAGTATAGAAGTGCAATTAGTTCAGTGCTATGATCCTTAAATAAATGTCAGGATAAATAAAGCTTTTAGTACTTGATCCGCCTCTATTTTTATCAGTAGCTAATTGTTGTTGTCTGTTTGGTTTGACAAACTTCAAACTTTGATAGTGTCGCATAGTTTGTTATCCTTTAATCACCAAGGAGAACTATACTTTCTACTTTGATAATTGCTGGAATAATAGAAGGTAAAAGGCAAATTAATAGAGGGCCATATAAGATGGGATTTAGGTAACCTTTAATATGACTCAATGTTCCGGTATTGCGATGGAGTAGGCAGAGTAGAGCAGGATCTAAATGATTTATATTGTCTGCAGCTATTAGTTTTGAACTGTTAGACAAATCAGTGATCTTGATTTGCTTGGTTTTACTTGCTAGTATATATTTACTGGATTTGTGAGAAAACACACTGTTTTATCGTCTTTCTCCTTTATATCATTAGCCTAAGCTTAACATTCTGTTTGATGTAACTGCAGATGTCGTATTCCAGGAGGTCAAGGTAATGTTGGTCTTAATATGGGTTTTGTATGGTCATTATTCCTTGTCATGTTCAAATATGACATTTATATTGCAGGTATACTCGTTCACCTTCATACGATCGATATAGCAAGTCTGTCTCGAGGTCCAGATATGTTTCAAGGAGTCGGTCAAGGTACATGCTGCAGTGTTCAATTAATATGCTGGTAACTAGAGTTCATGTTATTTAATTTTATTATAATGGCAGGAGCTGTGATTCAAGTGATGTTGAGAACCCAGGGAACAATTTGTATGTGACTGGTCTCTCAACCCGCGTTAAAGAGCGAGATGTTGAGAAGCATTTTTCTGCTGAGGGAAAGGTATGTTTGTTGCTTCTTAAGATTCCCTTCCCGTTCTCTGTAGTCGGTTCATATAGGTCTTTTGCACTTTATTCAAAAGGAAAGAACTCCGTAGGATTTGCTCCTATGTGCATTCATATTGTTGGGGATATCAACATCATTAAATGCTTTTTTTCTCTGGTTAGGTTGAAGATGTTCGTCTTGTTTTTGACCCATGGACCCGCGAATCTCGTGGGTTTGGTTTCGTGACGATGTCCAGCGTTGAGGAGGCTGATCGCTGCATCAAGTCTCTGAATCGCTCAGTACTTGAAGGCAGAGTTATCACTGTGGAGAAGGTAGAATTTATAGAATATTTGCTCAGTTTTTTTGAATCTTATGTTTGCAATTTTCTCTGGTTATCAGCTCTTAGTTATATCAATATCTTATATTGCTTCAGTAATTTGATCAGTTTGAAAATTGTTAGCTTGTTTCGCAAGGAAGCTGTGTGTAGCAGCTCTTCACCAAAGTCCAAATAACAAATCAAAACACATCAAGCCAACAGACTGTTAACCAGAGGGTTGTAGCCTTCATTTTTCCTTTATTCAGCTGCGCCCTTGTTGCATGTTATTCATTTCTCATTGGTTACTTATTTCGTGACGTCGTTGTATTGCATCAACCCGCCAAAGTCTAGATTTGCTGTTTGACAATTGTCTCCTATGCAGGCTAGGAGGAGAAGAGGTAGAACACCTACTCCAGGAAAATATTTGGGGCTTAGAACTGTTCGCGGTATGATATTGTATCCTTTCCTAAGCAATACTTGACCTGGGTTATTTGTCTGTGATGTCTTCTAATTTCCACCTTGTAAATGTAGTTCGTCGTGAATCACGAAACTATCCTCATCATTCAAGGAGTCGCTCTCCTTGTTACTCATCTGAAAGCTACAGGAGCAGGAGCAGGTCTTACTCTCCATATTACCGACAAGAGCATAGATCATACTCTTATTACAGAGGACGCCAGAGATCTCACTCATCATATTACAATCGACACCACTGCTACTCAGAATCACCTTATTCTCCTTACTATAGTCGTGTCAGGTCTTACTCTCGATCTTTATCCCCATATAGTCGGCGTGATCGGTCCTACTCTCCAGATGACCGTTACTACAGAAGAAGCCGTTACCATGACTATTCTCCCGACAATCATCGGCGTGATCGTTCCTATTCTCCAGATGACCGTTACTATAGAAGAAGCCGCTACCGTGACTACTCTCCCGAAAGCCGTGATCTTTCGGACTCTCCAGATGTTCGTGACAACAGAATGAGCCGCTATCGCGATTACTCTCCGAACAGTTACTATTATCGAAGGAACCGATATCGTTCCATTTCTCGGAGCATTTCACCTCGATATCGGAGAAGCTACTCATGCAGTGCATCACCTAGGTGGTCAAAGAGGAGCTATTCAAGAAGCGTTTCCAGGAGCAGCTGCTCTCGTAGCAGTTACTCTCCTAATCCGAAGAAAAGCTCTAAGAAGAGTCGCAGTGTTAGTGCATCTTCCAGATTTGTTTCAAGGTCTGTTACACCTAGGTCTTCGCCTTCATCATGAAAGGACTACACTACTAGGAAGGTCTAGTCTGTCACTCTCTGTTGCAAAGAGTTTAAAGTTGTACTAGATTGGTCACTCAAGTAGAATTACTCAAGATAACAAATCTGCTTTCCAGCTTATGTGACTGGTGGAAATGAGATCTAGCTGTACTATTGTGTTTGTAATTTAATGCAGAGGTAATACGGTGTATTGACCGAATATGGAAACGACACTAGCATATTAATGTGTACGAAGCCAGTACAGAAATCTCTCAATTTCTTCATTGCTTTCTAGTGGCTTTTATATGTTGGGTGTGTATAACATAGTATTTCATGGGTTATAACTTGTGAGTATTCCTGTAACTATATGCGGTGCATGACTATTGAAGTCTTGAACTAGTAGTAATTCACACAGGTTTAAATGCTATAGCCTTGATGTAGTAGTTACATAGCTGTTGGCCATGATTATATGTTCATGTGGGCGTTCTCCTCGCTGCTAATGGCAGAGAGTATGTTCTTGGAAGAATATACCAAGGTGATTGTGATTTCATCCTGAACGAAACTCTTCTCAAAATGTTACTAGTGGTACATAATTTTGTATTTTTCTACACATTTTGAGGGATACTTGATTTTTTTCTTCTTTTGTTAGCTACAAATGGAGGGAGCTATATTTTTGCCCAAGTTCTCTCTACAAACAGACGAACTTATATGCAAATGAAATACATCTTTGATATAAAAAAAAATTGAGTGTAGATTTCCTACTTCAATATTTCTCTAGTTTAAATGGAGTTACAGAGTCCAAGAGGATTATATATATAAACCATTACACACACATTATCATCAAATGGATGTAATGGAACTCTCGACAAAAAAAAAAAGGAGCAGAACATATCCACCTCCATTGATGAGCATATGTTTACACTGCACTGTTTCTCACGGGCACAATGCTGCTCAATACATGTTATCTGAAAACTATCTGATGAAAGAAGAACCAAAGAGGCATTTTGGTCTAGATAAATACTACGTCACATTTTACTAGCATATTTACCAAATAATGAATGCCGCCCCTGAGCAATTAGCTCCCCAGTAGCTTTATTTTTCACAAGTACACTTGTTCCAGAATAACCTCCTTTCTTACCTAAGACTTGACCGATGATCTCCAACTCATCTTGCAAATATCCCAAGAAAAATGCATATAACAAAATCTGTAATCCATCAGTGAAAGGCGAATGCACATTCTTTGGTAACTATGCTAGTAAAATGTGTGATTACTCTTCTTTACTGAAGGACATTCAAGAATGCTGGTGACATTTTAAAGGTTCAAAAGCATCTTCTATTGCATAAAATGAGAAACACAGTGTAGGAATGTGAAGAAGTGTGGAAAGGTGCAAAAGAAAGAGTTTGGTGTGCCGAAACTAACTGCAACATTTTCCAATCCCATTCAAGTTTCCAAATATCCATGAATTTCATCAAGGGATTGCCTAAACGGCTAAACCCAAGGAGATAAAGTCAGTACAGTAGTGTTAGTCCATAGGTATACACATTGGGCATTTTATAACTTACTCTCTCCCTCTCATAACTATTCAAGTTGCTAGAGCCACTATGGATATCGTTCTAGAAGCTGAGGGGCCTTCTATCACTACAGTGTTCGAACAGAGACAGGATTTTCCTAAGCAATTTCTGGAGAGAACAACTGTTTGCATTGCTAAAGGTTAAGTTTTACTCCATACTCAAACAGATGGGCGGTGTAGGCTGAAAGAGTAAACAAGTGCCTTAAACCTACTTGAGATGCATATCAAACCAGCAAATCCTGAGGAGTTGAATCAATGACTATCTATCTTGCTCTATAGACATTTCATTTCTTTCTTTTCTCATTCCTCATTCATTTTGAAATACAACATGATCATACTAACAAGTGCAGAAGTCAGAAAATTCATGAACCAATAATTTAACTCATTGAATGGGAAGAATTAGGAGTGCTTACATCAATCTTCGCACTTGAATGAAATGAAATTGACATGTCTACGGATACATTCACTGGGTGACCCCCAACATTGACACATCCAGCCCCAACAGCGTCAATAAGATTGGCTATAGCACCAGCTGCTAATTTTCCTTCTCTATCCTACCAATTCACATCAAAGAAGCTTTAATCTCCATGCACTAGAAACTCGAGTAGAAAAATAAAGAAGGGGATTTTCATACCGTTAGTCGAGGAGGAACTTTGAATGTGCAAAAGACACGATCGGATTCAAGCCGATCAACTCGGATACCTCTGAGGGCATAACACTCGTAGAAGCTAAACTCGGCGCCGGTTCGGAGAGGAAGGAAATCAAGTGAGGAAACCCGGTCCGATTCTTCCTGGGTTAGTTCAAGGAAAGCTTTTGATTTCTCCATTAATTCTCTCTCCTTGCTCTGTCTCCTCAAACTCCCAAATAAAATTACACTTTTTGGACTTTTCTCATCAAAGAGTAATGGAGAAGATGGTAGGTGAATGCAAAGCCGTGGGTTTAGCGTGAACCAAGCAACTCTCCGTCCCAATTCACATGCATTATAATTTGACTAATTTGGAAGTAGATTTCTCCCTAATTAGGGTTCGAATTGAGATCTCTAATTAATTAAGAAATGAGTAGAAATCATCTCAAATCAAAATCAGATTAACAAATTAAAATAGAAAAAAATAATAAAAATTCTTCTTTTAGTGGTCACACAAATTAGAAAAAATAATTTTTGCATCACAAATTTCAATTTTTTTAAAGAAAATTGTAAATTGAAAGAGGTGGAGAGAGGGAGTATAATTTTAGGTGAGTTGATCCTTTGAACCCAACAATTCTATTTTAGTTCCGCCTAACATTGATATTATGATAATTGATAAATATAATCTGAATTGGGTAAAAATTGGCCTGGATAATGAGTATTATTTTTCCACAAAAGTACATAGCAAGCAGTAGGAAGGGGATATAGGAGTACTACACATTTTGATGAATAATATGGCAATTGCTCGTCGTGCAAAATATTTGTTTGAGCGTATATCTCACTGTTGATAAAATCTTATATCAATCAACTACGCTTCAATCCTAAACTCATCGAGGAGAATCCTCAATATCTGTCCCGTATACATGAAGTTATAATAAATGCAATGATAATCAGCACAAAATGCCTCGATTAACAAGCAAATATTTACATTGGACATGTTCCTCACAAGTCACAAGTATAATGCTGCTCAATACATGTTATCACAGCAAAAGAGAAAAACTATGCACCATACTGATTTTTCTTTTTCGAACGAAACATACATGTGGACCAGGAGCTGGAAACTGAAGTACATCTTCAAACAGGCATCTTGGTTCAGAGAAATACTTCACATTTTACATTTTACTAGCATGTTTACCGAATAATGAATGCCGCCCTTCAGCAATGAGCTCCCCTGTCGTTTTATTTTTCACAAGTACACTTGTTCCAGAATATCCTCCTTTCTGACCCAAGACTCTACCAATGATCTCCAACTCATCCTGCAAATATCCCACGCAAAGACGTAATCCATAAGTAGAGGTTGAATGCACATTTAGAAAGATGATAAAGAAGAAAGAACGTTCGACTTGAAAGATGGGAGAGATCAAAGGCAGAATAAACCACTTTGGGTTGGTTCAGACCCTAACTTACTGAACTGCTAGGATGAAGAGAATAAGGGGAAAATACGTGACATGATGCAAACTATCAGAAGTCTTCTAGATTAATTCATGGTATTGGCTTACCAAGAAAGACATGAGAAAATATCAACTCACGTTGGGTGGATAAACAGCAATAAGTACATCACTACCTACTAACTGATGGACACTCGTACAGGAGAGGCAAGCAACTTGGTACCATTTTCAAATTAGCTTGTGTTTTAAATATAAATTCTACTCTCAAAGGTCAGTGCAGTATTGACTTGCACATGAAAACAGTTTTATAAAGAATGGGGATATAGAGGTGGCTTGCAGCACCATGCTCCTGTAATCCAACAACAAAATGCACCTCTTTTAAGGATTGAAATACATACATAAAGGTAAAATTGAGAGTATATTCCTGCACAAACAAAATGCATATACAGTAGGCAAGGCTGAAAAGCATTAGCTAGGGAAGGACCACAAAAAATGTTCTATTTACTCAATCAAGCATTACTCAGATGGCAACAATTTGATTATTTTAAAGCCTACCTCATGAGCCATTGCTAATCACTCAATCCTCACTGTCCACTGAAAAAGTGGTGGTCCTATCCCCTATATTGCTTTGCAGAAACAATTATATTCCTCATGTCAATATAAGATACCTCAACACATCTCACATCCAATCTCTCATGTCCCTATATGCTGTCAAGTTCTTAACATCACACTTCTTGACTAACTCGGCTTTCCAAATAACCAACCAAACAATGCCTCCATGTCCTCTACTTATCCAGATCCTGACTAGTTCTTACTTTACTACCCAGACAAAGTTAAAAAATATCCAAGTTCTATGGCACCAACGGACCAACCCTAGGATGAATATTGGAAATCTGACCGTTTCATTGGAACTTATACTGTACCTGATTGCAAAAAAAATGATTTTGCGTTGATCCATATCCTTGATGAACTCAAGAAAACTGAGGCCATGCTTTGATGGATAACTGGTGAATCATAGAAGAGCAGTCTCTCATGGACAGCCTTATGCTGTGATCTCTATTGCAGGTAACTCACTTTGAACAAATCTCAAATTGGGTCTTGCTTTATTCGACTTAACCCTAAATTGCATTGGCAAAATGTTGAACCCAGTAAGCCTCATTGATGCCAATATAAAAAGCCAAATTACATAAGGTATCCATTGATGCCATGTCTAAACACTCTTATACAACAAAGAGCTCCTGTCATATACCCAAAGCTCTGCCCAGCAAACCAAGCCTTACAACACTGCCTAAACCTTCATATCTTCAAACTCCCAAGCTACTCTAACCAATAAAATTGCACCGAGGAGTCTCTAAAGAACAGAACCAATATGTTAAATGCCATGTTAGTTACGGAAGACATAATTGCCAACCAAAGCAATTGAATGCTATGTTAGCCAAGAAGGAACTGAGAGATTAAGATGGATGAAGAGGTTCAGAAGGATGATGAACAAGTTTTGGGCTAAGGAGTCCAGGACATAGGGAGTTAGGGACACAGAAGTGGCAGTACTCGATGGAGTCTCCAGACCCCCTAGAATAATCAGAACTCAGGACTCGATGAAGTAAACACCTCTGGTTATATCGGCGGACAGTGGGTTTATACACAATTTTGTTAGTCTACATGTGGTGAAGCAATTTAAATTTTCATTAGTGCCTAATAAGGTATCAATGGACATGACCATTTCCAATTGACATGTGATCAAAGATCCTCTGCATTTCAGTGGGTAATGCAAGGAGAAGAGTTCTTTTGTACTTAAGAATGGTTAAAGTTAGTGGAAGTAACCTGGTCTGAAGGATGTATTTGATTGACCTATTTTCCATCTACAGTGTTGCATACCACATAGTAGTATATTTTTTCTTAAAGAGGGGATATTCATCACAGACGGACAAACTGATAAGGCAAAACTAGCTACTGATAATCATTTGAAAAGTCAGCTAGTTTGTTAGCAGGTGTAGTGTAGGGTACACAGCTCATTATTTTTATTATTCAGCATTTTATTTGCCTGACTTGTGAGTGATGAATGTGGAACCAGTCTATCTTCCTCTTTATGCGTTTCATTCGTTTCTTCTGTGATTTCCTCTTATTATTCTTTCTTTCCTTGTTAATTCTAAAATACAGCATGAGCATACTAAAAGGTGCAGACATCTGATAAAAATATTGTCACAAAATTCATGAACCAATAATGAAATCATCGAAAAGATAGGAAAAATGAGGAGTGCTTACACCAGCCTTCGCACTTGAAAGAAATGAAATCGACATGTCCACTGATACATTCATCGGGAGACCCTCCACATAGACTACCGCACCCCCAACTTCATCAACTAGATTAGCAATGGCACCAGATGCTAGTTTCCCTTCTCTATCCTACAAAGGTACACCAAAAAAGCTTCCATTCCAAGCAACAATCCAGTAGAAAATACACGAAAACAGTCTATTTAATTTTAAAAACTTCATCTGCATATATCCCAATATTCAAATTCTAAACTTCTATGTAACGCTTCTTTATCAACCTACCCCTTTAATCTTCAAATCAACTATAACTCTAATACACTCTTCAACCATTATTTTGTGATAATATATTTCTACACAACTATCACAACATTCAAGAATCAAAATTTAAACATTGAAAATGACATACACATAACACAAACTGGGAAAAAAGGGGGCAAAATTCGGGTTTGTCTTACAGTGAGACGAGGAGGAACTTTGAAGGTGCAAAAAACTTGACCCGGTTCAATTCGGTCAACCCGGATGCCTCTGAGAGAATAGTACTCATAGAAGCTACACTCGGTACCGAGCCGGTGAGGAGGAAAGGCAAGAGACGAAACCCGGTCCGATTCTCCCTGGGTTAATTCAAGAAAAGCTTTAGCTTTCTCCATTTGGTTTCCTCTTCTTGTTCTGAAACAGAATTTTGACAATTTCCCTCGATTTTACAAGCGTAATTTGGGTATTTTGAGGGATAAGATGATCGTAAAATGCTAATCGGAGAAGATGAAAAAAAAAATGGGTAAAGAGTGATGACTATATAGGGATTTGGATGGAAAACTTTGTGCCTCTTGAGCTACCGGGTTTAACGTGAAGGAAACGGATGAACAAACCAAATATATTACGACTCCATAATGTTTTTTTTAAATATAATTTTCTTAACATGTATATTAGGGGATGATTAAAAACAAGTTATATGAGGTAAGATGGAAATAGTCCGAATAAGATGAAAGAAATGAGATCGACTATTTTGAATTTGTAAAAAGAAGGTGTCCAAATGTTAGAGGTCGATTATAACAAGCATTATGAAAGTTAGAATTAAGCAGAAGAAAAATTAAGACAAGTGATTTTAATATATTGGGATATGACCCTTAATTTAAATAGTAATATACAAATATCAAATATTTAGATAAAAAATTAATAGATAGGTTAGTATATTACTATCTTATTTTTGGGTTTGTATTGATATAC
This sequence comes from Solanum tuberosum, assembly GCF_000226075.1. Lineage (NCBI taxonomy): Eukaryota > Viridiplantae > Streptophyta > Magnoliopsida > Solanales > Solanaceae > Solanum > Solanum tuberosum. The sequence goes on from NW_006239053.1 coordinate 751,685, forward strand.
GTTGCTTGATTTGTTATATTTTGTTTTTATGGAAGGTTCAGAGTGTTTCACTATCTTATCAATAATATTCATTATTTCAATTTATGGATTGAACTTAGAAAAATATTTAAAAAATTGTGCGTGAATAAAGGTTGCTCATGTACTTTAACATTGACGGAGATAGAATCTTTCACTCAAGAGATAAAATAAAGTAATCTTTATAATTTTTCGACAAATAATGTTCATTATAATTTCCTCCAAATTTGACATTGACCTTGTTTCCTTATGCTATTTCTTGGGCACGTGGAATGAAGACTTCTAGGCCCATTTGCCAATGGAAACAAATTATATTAAAGTATACTTATTTCTGAATCTAATTTGTTCACAGCTTTAGAGGTCTTAAGAATCATGGCATCTTCATAATAAAAACGTTACACTAGACGTTAACTGATACCTGAGTGAAAAATAATTAATTGTTGCATAGTACATACCCCTATGTTGGCTCAACATTTAACTACTCATTTTTTTAGTACTCGAATAATAAAAGGGAATAAATTAACAAAATTACAATAAAATGATAAATATTTCTTTATTTTAATTATTAAATTTCTGATTTAAAAATCTCAGGGTATAAAGTAGTAAAAGTTTTACCACTAAATACACCCTCCGTCCCATTTTATATATTATTCATTTCTATAAATAGTTGGTCCATAATATTTGTCATTTCATAAAATCAATGCATAAATTACCATATTCTTCCTTTTTTACCCTTGTGAGTTATTAGCCTTGAAAATATTTATTTGACCAACTTAGAAAATCTAAGTAAATGATTCATGTTCATTGGTTAAATTAATTAATCAAAATAAATTAATTCATATTCATTGATTGAAAATTTGAATTCCAAAAAAATTAAATAAGGATAAAAGGGTAAAGTTACATCATTTCTTAATACAAGTAGAAAGTAAAAATGTGACATATAAAATGGGATGGAGTATAAGACTTTTCAGAACAAAGTATATGAGTATCAGTTTTGACATTGCCATTTAACTTGTATTTGCTTTTCATTATTTTTTTTAACGCATATCCACTTCACGATAACTTTAAATATACAATGTTTGAAGTTAATTACTCTTAACAAACTCTAACTTCAATCGTATATGAAGTTTCATATAGTTAAATTTTATATACAAATGACTAAAGTTCAATTAGTTTTGCCTAACTTCATCCTTTTTTTCTTGAACTTTATCTATACGTGGGCGGAGTTTAGACATAAAATAACGGAAGTCCAATTAAATATAATTCGAATTTCAACTATATATAACTTTAAGAATATTGTGTTTGAAGTTTGATTTTTTCAAACTTTACTTTAGAAACTCCACATCTGAAGCGGATATTTACATTAAAAAAATTTAAAAAGCAAATAATGTTTAATGACACTATCAAAGTGAGTTATGCTATGAAAAATTGTATATAAAAATTCAAATTTAATCGAGCTTTAATAAAAAGTTGGAATGGAGAAAATCAAAAGATAAATTAAGGAAGAGAAAAAGTCTTAAAAGAGTAGGGATAATAAAGGGCTTATGAAGGGTTCTTTTGCTTATAGTCTCTTTGGATCCCTTGTGCTCTGAAATTTTTCTGTCCATCTTGTCGGAAAAACCCAACTCCCATTCATAAATGAGCCCATCTTATGCTGTCCCACTCGCATTCCAATGACTCGTACCACTTCCCAAAACCGCACCCGTACCCGAACCCGCCGTCTTTCAGCTTGTTACCGCCACCCATCGGAGCCGGTCACCGGCATCTGTGCCGCATGCCTGCGTGAACGTCTCTCCGGTCTTGACTCTTCTGCTGACTCTGAACTCTCTATTGTTCCTACATTCTCAAATTCTTTCGAAAACCCAGATGTTGATAATGGACCCGAACCCGGACCCGGATTTGATGGTAGCCGGAGTAAAGCTGCTACATCGTCGTTTTCTCCGGATCTCCGGCGTTGTAGGTCTGTTTCTACTGCCAGGTGTGAAGGTTCGTGTAGCTGGTCGGAGCCACGTCGGAGATCTTGTGACGATAGGTCGTCCAGGAATACTCTTGTAAATCTCTTTGGAGTTGATGATGAGGTGGGTGGACCCAATGCCGGTTTCAATGTTGAATCGAAGAACCTGGGGTTGACGAATTTGTCTGATAATGTTTGTCAGTCGATAGTAGAGCATAAAGAGAGTGAAGAAGTTAGGGTTCGTGCTGATGCATTGGTGAGAATAGAGGATATAGATGAAGATACTCAAGATGGAGAGCTTAAGACAATGAAAGAGTTCATTGATCTCGAATTTCACACAAAAAATCAGAAATCGAGGGATTTCAGAGACATTGCGGTGAATTTCAGGGAAGCAACTTCAGTCTTCAGCAAGAAATTGCAAAAATGGAGGCAAAAGCAGAGGGAAAAGAAGCTTAATAGTAGAAATGCTGAAGGAAATGATAGGTTTTCAGCTGGAAATAACAAGTTGATAGGTTATAAATCAAAGGATAGTCGGTCTGAGATTGGGGAATGTGCAATGGGGAGGAGATCTTGTGATACAGAACCTCGTTTTTCAGTTGACGCTGGGCGATTGTCGTTGGACGGTCCAGGGATTTCAATTGATGAGCCTAGAGCTTCTTGGGATGGATATATGGTCGCTAGGACTATTCCACGGCTAACACCAATGTTATCAGTTGTCGAAAATGTGCTTTTAGGGAATGGAAATGGGTTTGATAGGCATCGAGCATCGCTTGATGGGCAAATGCAGGCTATAGTAGAAGATGAGAGTAGTTCAGGTGGATCAGGACAATCCAATTCGGATTCTTCATCATCACAAAGGGGAAGTAGTTTTGATAGGTCGAGTTCTGTTCAGAGTTTTGGCAAGAGGACATTGGATTTGGAGGTTAACGAAGGCAAGTATATGTCAAATTCATCTTCTGCTCACGTCAAGTTGGTTATTACAGAGAGGGAATTGAAAGATTGGCGCTTGAATCCTATCAAAGATGATAATTTGAATAAGTATGAATCATTTCCCAAGAACGGAATTGTTGCTGAAAGTTGTGACCCCAAGAAGGGGTCCAAGAAGCCTGCTCGGTGGCGAGAGGTGTTCAATCTCTTTGGTAACAAGCAAAAGCTGAATAACAATAAGGGAGAAACCCGAAAAGGAGAAGGAGAAACCATCAGTTCAGTCACTGATAGCAACGGGAAGCAAGGGGACAAGGGTTATGATAATGTAAAGGAGGCTGCTCAATGGAGGCTTTCACGCAGCAGCAGCATTGTTGGGGCTAGAAAATCCTGCAGCAGCTCCTACATTCCTGCTAGGAATTCCTGCAGCAGTGCTTTCGATCAGCCTAGGAATTCGTGTGACATGACTGAACTAAATTACAGTAAGAAGAAAGTTGCTGAACGTGCTGCCTCTGCTAACTTTGGCAGGGATGCTTTTGTGCTGGAGAGGAACAGGAGTGTCAAATGCTCTTCAAATGACATTGATAATGGTACGCTGCCATTTTATTTGATGCCATTGAGGACTTCTAGGAGCCGTAGATTCACTGAGAACAAGTTAACAAAGCCCCTTCACGCTACTGGCAATGGTTTGCACTGAACTGGAAGGAAGATACTACATGTAGTTTACCACGTATCTGATTTTGTAAAAAACAATTTATCTTTGTGTATCGGCATACCTTGTTATTTGAATATCAAAATGCTTTCTTTATAGTTAGCTCAAATTTTTTAATTTTGTTTCCCCTTGTTATTATCTTCCCTTAATAGTTCCAATGTTTGAAAATGGGATTAGAAGAACATCATCTTAGCGGATAGTGTACTTAGGGTTGGGTCTCAAAGGATTTGATCAAGTAAGGCCCTAGGATTATCTAAGTATCAACTCCTTTGGATGTCGCTGACCTTGATGTCGAAGTCCCATTCCTTAACAGGGACAGGAAAGGTAGTACTTGTTGCATCTACAGCTTCTTTGTTTCTATGTGATAGCTACTTGTGATTGACCATGTTTAGTGTTTTATGAGGATAAATACAGCTCTCATTTTCTCGAGTTGCATTGTTTTGGAATCCTAGAGAAACACTTCTTTCAATTACCTTGTGCTAAGCTACCCTCCATGTATCTTTAGAAGAGATTATTTCAAAAAATCTGAAGATACAGTAGGGAGCTGTTGAAAAGTTCCTCTTTCCTAAGTGTAAAAGATCAGAACTGGAGTGATCACGATTCTTCTTGTTTTACCTGCATGCCAAATAACACCTCTCACCAGGTCCACCCTCTTTCTTTTCCTTCAAATTTTGGGATGCTTGCTCCCTGCCATCCTCTTTGCATCATGATTAATTCGGCTCCTGTTGGTTGGAACAAAATGAATCCTTTTCATTGAGTGATCTTCATTCCTTGTCTTTATCCCCTTCACTTTCCCTGCTGCTGCATCTATCAGTCCCACGTCTTCCCCATATCTGTTTGATGTTCCATCCCGTTTGTTTAATGTAGAATTTCGGAGTTGAAGGAGTTTCAGTTAGGTCTATAATCTGTTGGGTAGGGGTCGGTATGTTTTTGTGCTGATAATGTTGCTAAAGGATGAGCGTTTGAAAGGGTCATCTGTTTACAATAGATTCTTAGAAGCAAATATCTTTTATATGCATTTAACATCAAATAATGATCCAAAAGTTTGTTTTGAAGCCAATTGCGTGAGAAAGGCGTAATTTTAGCGCCTGTTTTGACTCTTTAATGCCTTGGTGACACCGAGAGAGCTCTAACATTCGTGCATTACCATTACTGTGGAGAACATTGACTGGAATCTCAGAGTTTTAAAGACTGATATTTAACTTTTGTCATGTGCAACACACCTCTCTAAGGTTAAAGTCTGCTTACACTCTACCCTACCCCACATTGTGGAATTACACTGGTTATGCAGCCACCACGTCTACCTCCAAACCCGTCTTCTCCTTCCTTGCAAGTAATTAACTAATTTGATCATTGCAAGTGATTAAACATTTAGGTTGTCAGTTGAGGACAGTGACGAATTGTTATTGTTAAAGAAGAAAATAATTTACTACCTTCAATCTACATAGGATGTCGACCTAAAAGCTAAAAGTAATCTTATCACAATTCCTTTTTTTTTTTTTTCCAACTTTATTCTTAACTAACTTGTAAATTCAAATTAAAGACACAATTTCAAATGGAAGCCGCAAAGCGTGCAACTAGCCAACAGACAAATGGGTTGTTTGGGGGAAGTATTTTAGAAAATAATACATGTATTAACATCCGCATAAACATAGTTAAAGACACAAATGCTCGTGAAAATGTACAAAAAAGATATGGAGGGTATTTTGTAAACAAACATTTTTTTTAGAATTATGAAATACATGTTATTTTTAATATAGGAAAACAAACAATTGAGAAGAAATAATCTCTGCATTACTAATCTCTGTATTACTCACACACACCCTAGCCAGCCAACACTATTCTTATACACACAACCAAACCAAAGGATTCAAAATAATCGAACATGCATATTGAAGGGAGATAACAGACAATGTATGAAGCTGGATGTAAGAAGCCATATTGTTCCTTTATGAAGGAAACAGAAGAAGCAATATCTTCTCAAATCTTACAAATTGTAGCAATCAATGTATTTTTGTATAGTTTTGTTGTGCTATCCTTTCAGACCTCAATACATTGCATCAATATCCAAAAAATGTCACCTTTTCTTGGCTTTAAAACCTATATACAGAATGTGAACCCCATCCCAAAAGTTTCTCTGTATATTCCATTTGTCTGTCAACTAAAAAAAAATGTGTATTGATACTTCTTCTGTCATCGTCGACCACTTAGGTACTTTCTCTTCAGAGATTTAGAACTAGAACAGGCACCTTTTTTTGCTCGATTCCTTTTACGAGAATGTTTGGGAGCAGTGACCTCCTCTTCCTCCTCTTCTTCGTCTTCCTCCTCTTCATCATCGGTGTTAATTGTTATACTATTTGATCTGATACGCCGAGGAATGTGAACATTGAAGTAATAGTTGACGATGCTTTGCCTATTCTTGGAAGGAAAAGATGCTAATGCTGGTTTCATGAAACTTTTGCCTTTAGACAGACCCGTCTTAACGAGGGAGCTGAACTTTGTTTGGTCCTTAGTGTTCCACAACATGGAAACTTCTTCTCCCATTTCATCAAATTTCCAGTCATTAAAGGCTGTCTCCAGTTCAGACTTCAACTTCATGCTTTCTTCTTTAACGTGTCTTTTAACACATCCGACAGATCCAGAGGACCTACAAGAACAATGTTCGTTTCTCCCTTTCCCAACAAACTCCTCGTTATCTTCCTTGTTTTCTAGGTTATCGGCTTTTGGCCATACCAGTGTTCCAAGCCATTTTGAAGTATCGGATTCCTCCTTTTTATACTTGCATACCATTTCCTTCTTTGATGCTCTTAATGCAACATCTGCTGCTACAACTGGAGTTCCCTTGTTCGGAGAGTTGGCCCAATCTGGAACATCAACCTGAAACCTGGGTCCTACTGGGATTACCAATTTCTGGTGATCTTCATAGATGAATTCACACCATTCTTTTTTCTTCTCATTGGTCAGGGCCGGATCCAGTAGTTCTTTTGCTTTCGTCATACTTCACGAGAACATGGAAGAACAAGAGTGAATGAGTTTATCTCCTGGTAAATATATCACTGTTCCTCAAGCTATATAGAGTAGTATTTGAACTCAAGACTTTTCTTTAAAAGAGATCACTGTTTTATAGGATACTGGTACCTAGTGCAGCAGAATCAAGCGTGACTGGAAGCTTTGCTCAAGTGAAATGGTTATCCAAGTTCCTCCTTTAGCAGCAACTTACGCAGCCCTTCTGTACATGCCAAAATGAGAAATTAAACAGACGAACGAGTAAGTATAGAAGTTTTAGAGGAAGTACTGGACACAAACGGAAAGCAGAGTTGCGTAATAGTTTTATCAGGATAAGTCTCATCAGGAACCAGATATAAGACCCCTCCGCCTCAAATATCAAGAAAACACAGTAAGCTTAATGCAACTACTTTGAAACTCTTCTGATTATCTGTTAGTAAAATTCGATAGTCATGACTCATGACTATATGAATGCATTTATGCATATCTCCTACACATGTACTTGGACTTTTGGGAGATTAATGCAGATGCAATGTCTATAGATAACTAATGTCATAACAATACTTAGATACATTCGTAGATACACTTAAAAGAAACATACATCACAGATTCACACATTTGAATGTAGAGGAGGGATAAATAGTCTTTATTTATGGCGAAGTCACGAAGAGACACTTTAGAAACTATACTTGATCCTTCTCTCAACTCAACCAAATTTGTACATGCCATGATTATATAACAAATTTAAAGTGAGTTAGGAGAATGAAGATCAAGACTGACTATATTGATGAAAACACCATCTCAATCCTTCGTGATGAATCAATCAAATAAACTCAAACAAGAGCTCAAGCAAAATAAACCAACAAATTTCCCCCAAAACTCCAGTATTATAGGAAACGAAGCATCATACTACAACTTATTCAACGTTCAATCTCCGGACTCCATTTCTAAATTCTTCAATCAAAACAGTTCTAACTAGTATTAAGGTGGTGATGAAATGATCTTCAATTTTTCGAGTTTTCTCGAAATTCTTTTTTTCAATCAAACCTCATTTCACTTCTTTCAAAATGTTAAAACACCTCTGGACCTTAAGTTTTTCCAATTTTTGTAAAAGAAAAGCCACTGATCTCAGCTCCGCCATTGAAGCTAGAATTACAGAACAGAGGAGAAGCGGCAATATTGAATTTCGAATTCTAAGCACGAAAAATTCAAGGAACCGAATCAAGATACATATTATTCGATTTTCTTGTTCGTATAAATTATCAGATTTCCAGAAGAATTTCAGGTATGTTCGTCTCATCGTTTATTTTTTCTCCAAGGCGCAAAAATGAAGATTTTAAACCCTAATTCTTTATCACGTTCTTTGAACTCTTGCCCAAATTCAATCTTTTCAAGTTTTCTCAAAATCTACTCAGATTCAGACTCTTTACTGTTCTTGAGCAACTGCGCGATTCAATTTTTCAGGCCGAAAAAATTGAACGAAAAAAAAAAACTAAACTTTTTCTTGATACAGTAGCACATTTTCTATTTTTATTTCATGCACCAAAACATAATGTAAATATTCTACTTTTAGGGAAATTTAATTAACATTTAAAGATTCCAATTTTAAGTTATAGTCATGGTATAAAATATACATGTTTAAAAAGTTAATGAATAATATCATCAATGTAAGTAAGCACAAATAGTGAAAAAGAATTGAAATTCTAAGAAAGGAAAGTTCACTTGCCTTTTGTTTTCTCAACAATTGTCAAAATGGGACTAAGTTGAAGTTGCTTGCCAATCTACACCTTCTTGAAGAAAAAAAAAAGAAGGGAAAAAGAGTAAAGTAAATGAGAAGAATGAAAATTTTGAAAAACATTTTATTTTATAGGTATTTTCTCTTATTATATAAGAGAGAGTTCTGATGAAGTAGACACATCTCCGTCAACGTGCCTACTTCAGCGTATTTAAGAAAAAAATTTAAAATTTATTTCTTTTGTTCTACTTTAATTTATAATCAATGTATAATTTTTTCCAAAAAAAATTTACATATTTATTTCTTTTGTTTTACTTTCCAAAAAAAAAAAATTCAAAAATTTATTTCTTTTGTTCTACTTTAATTTAATTAGTGTATAATTTTTTTCGAAATTATGATCTTTGTTTTAGCTATGACTTTTAGCTTTCAATTCAAGACTTCACGTTGAAGCAAGCACGTATCCGTCGACGTGTCTGCTTCAGCGTGCTTCGAAAAAAAATTAAAAAAATATTTCTTTTGTTCTACTTTAATTTAATTAGGTTATAGTTTCTTCAAAATTATGACATCTGTTTTAGCTATGACTTTTAGTTTTAATTTCATATTCTATAGTTATTGCTATATTATTTTGAATTTCGGTTATATTTATTTATATCTTCTAACTATTTTGAGTAAAAAATCAATGATCGATACGAAAAATGCTTTAAGTATGGGCCTCCTCACATTAAATTTGCGCAAACAAAAGTAATTAACAACTTAAATATTTAAAAATCATATTAAAATTTAATTATCTTTCTAAATTTTACTTATATCACATAAATTAAATAAAAAAAATACTAAAATATTGGGCCCGTGCAACGCACGGGCACCTGTGTCTAGTAAGATATAAGAAAGAAATAGAGAAGAGAAGGATACCTTTGCATCAAATCAAGTGCAGCCTTTACTTACTCTTTGTAATTTTTGGGTTTTCACAACTTATAATGGAGAATTAGAGGGGTAGGAACACCCATTTATAGTAGGGGAAAAGACTAAAGGAAATATAAGAAAAAACCAATATTTATAGATTGAATCACGAGAAATTCTAGGTATAGGAACACTCATTTATAACATGAGGGAAAGATATATATGAAAATGCAAAAAAATTGAGGTAAAAGATATTTATATATTGAATCACGAGGAATTAGAGGTTTAGAAACACTCATTTTATAACATGAGTGGGAAAGGTATATGTGAAAATACAAGAAAATTGAGGTAAAAGATATTTATGAAAAATTCACGAAAAATGTCTTGACTAACATATCTTAAAATAGAGTCGTCAAAATGAGTTTGACTGGTGAAATTAATCCAAGTCAAATTATTAGTTTGGTGTGGTTGGACTGGCATTTTCCACACCTATTTAAAACTAAGACTCTTTAGTCTATCCCTGGTCAGTTTGTCGGTCTCGTGTGGTGGAGTTGGACTAATTCATAGGTCAAAATATTAAATTTAAACAGAAAAGTGAAGATTCGTATATAATTTTTTAAGAATAATTTCAATCGCTAAAAGGGTATACATCAACATTTGATTGGTAACAACTATGCTTTTAAAGAGATAAGTCCGAAGGATATCCAACAACCTAGATAGGATTGCTAGAAAAAAATTCTATAAATATTTTAGACACTATTATCATACTAGTCTCTGGACACGTGCGTTGCACGTGTGTACCATGTGATTTTTTATAGATTCGTTAGAACAATTAAAATTTTATGCAAATCGTGTGAAGTGAGTAATATTTTTTTAATGTGCGTCAAGAAACACCAAGTGAGGGGCACATTGTAATGTTTAAAATCAATTACTTTGAAGTTACCATCAGTAAATCAATTCCGTTGAAGCTATTATCAGTAATTTTTGAACTTTTTTTAGTAGTTAACACACTTTCAATAAAATCACAAATGACTAATTTGAGCCAAATAACAATGTAGACTTATGATAACGATAAAAAATTCATAAAAATGTGATTGGTAAAGTCTAATAGAGAAAAAACACACAAAAAATAGAAGAAAAAGATTATTTCTTTTGTTCTATATTAATTTAATTAGTGTATTATATTTTTCAAAATTATGAAATATGTTTTAGCTATGACTTTTAGTTTTAAATTCAAGACTTCACGCTGAAGCAAGCACGTGTTCGTCGACTTGTCTGCTTCAGCGTGCTTCGGAAAAAAATTAAAAAATTATTTCTTTTGTTCTACTTTAATTTAATTAGGTTATAGTTTCTTCGAAATTATGACATCCGTTTTAGCTATGACTTTTAGTTTTAATTTCATATTCTATAGTTATTGCTTTATTATTTTGAATTTCGGTAATATTTATTTATAACTTGTAACTACTTTGAGTAAAAAATCAATGATCAATACGAAAAATGCTTTAAGTATGGGCCTCTTCACATTAATTTGTGCAAACAAAAGTAATTAACAACTTAAATATCTAAAAATCATGTTAAAATTTAATTATCTTTCTAAATTTTACTTATATTACATAAATTAAAATAAAAAAATACTAAAATATTGGGCCCGTGCAACGCACGGACACCTGTGTATGGTAAGATATAAGAAAGAAATAGAGAAGAGAGGATACCTTTGTATCAAATCAAAGTGAAGCCTTTACTTACTCTTTGTAATTTTTGGGTTTTCACAACTTATAATGGAGAATTAGAGGGGTAGGAACACCCATTTATACTAGGGGAATAGGCTATATAAGGAAATATAAGAAATAACCAATATTTATAGATTGAATCACGAGGAATTCTAGGTATAAGAACATTCGTTTATAACATGAGGGAAAGATATATATGAAAATGCAAAAAAATTAAGGTAAAAGATATTTATATATTGAATCACGAGGAATTAGAGGTTTAGAAACACTCATTTATAATAGGGGTGGAAAAGGTATATGTGAAAATACAAGAAAATTGAGGTAAAAGATATTTATGAAAAATTCACGAAACATGTCTTGACTAAAATATCTTAAAATAGAGTTGTCAAAATGAGTTTGACCGGTGAAATTAGTCCAAGTCAAATTATTAGTTTGGTGTGGTTAGACTGACATTTTCCACGCCTATTTAAAACTAAGACTCTTTAGTCTATCCCTGATCAATTTGTCAGCCTCGCGTGGTGGAGTTTGACTAATTCATGGGTCAAAATATTAAATTTAAATAGAAAAGTGAAGATTCGTATATAATTTTTTAAGAATAATTTCAATCGTTAAAAGGGTATACATCAACATTTGATTGGTAACAACTATCTTTTAAGGAGATAAGTCCAAAGGATATCCAACAACCTAGATAGGATAGCTAGAAAAAATTCTATAAATATTTTAGACACTATTATCATACTAGTCTCTGGACACATACGTTGTACGTGTGTTCCATGTGAATTTTATAAATTCGTTAGAACAATTAAAATTTTATGCAAATCGTGTGAATTGAGTAATATTTTTTTAATGTGCGTCAAGAAACACCAAATGATGGGCACATTGTAATGTTTAAAATCAATTATTTGAAGCTACCATTGGTAAATCAATTTCGTTAAAGCTATTATCAGTAATTTTTGAACTTTGTTTAGTAGTCAACACACTTCCAATAAAATCACAAACGACTAATTTGAGTCAAATAACAATACAGACTTACAATAATGATAAATTTTTTATAAAAATGAGATTGGTGAAGTCTAATAGAGAAAAAACACACAAAAAATAGAAGAAAAATATTATTTCTTTTGTTTTACTTTAATTTAATTAGTGTATAATATTTTTCGAAATTATGAAATCCATTTTAGCTATGACTTTTAGCTTTCAATTCAAGACTTCACGCTAAAGCAAGCACGTGTCTAATTCAGTGTGCTTCGGAAAAAAATTAAATAATTATTTCTTTTGTTCTACTTTAATTTAATTAGTGTATAGTTTCTTTGAAATTATGGAATCTATTTTAGCTATGACTTTTAGTTTTAATTTCATATTCTATAGTTATTGCTTTATTATTTTGAATTTTGGTATTATTTATTTATAACTTGTAACTACTTTGAGTAAAAAGTCAATGATCGATACGAAAAATGCTTTAAGTATGGGCCTCTTCACATTAAATTTTCACAAATAAAAGTAATTAACAACTTATATATCTAAAAAATATATTAAAATTTAATTACCTTTCTAAATTTTACTTATATCACATAAATTAAAATAAAAAAATACTAAATTATTGGGCCCGTGCAACGCACGGGAACCTTTGTCTAGTAATATATAAGAAAGAAATAGAGAAGAAAAGGATACCTTTGTATCAAATCAAGTGAAGCCTTTACTTACTCTTTGTATTTTTTGTGTTTTCACAACTCATAATGGAGAATTAAAGGGGTAGGAATACCCATTTATAGTAGGGGAAAATGCTATATAAGGAAATATAAGAAATAACCAATATTTATAGATTGAATCATGAGGAACTCTAGGTAGAGAAACACTCATTTATAAAATGAGGGAAAGATATATATGAAAATGCAAAAAAATTGAGGTAAAAGATATTTATATATTGAATTACGAGGAATTCGAGGTTTAGAAACACTCATTTATAATAGGGGTGGAAAAGGTATATGTGAAAATACAAGAAAATTGTGGTAAAAGATATTCATGAAAAATTCACGAAACATGTCTTAACTAAAATATCTTAAAATAGAGTCGTCAAAATGAGTTTGACCGGTGAAATTAGCCCAAGTCAAATTAATAGTTTGGTGTGGTTGGACTGACATTTTCCACGGCCATTTAAAACTAAGACTTTTTAGTCTATCCCTGGTCAGTTAGTCGGCCTCGTATGGTGGAGTTGGACTAATTCATGGGTCAAAATATTAAATTTAAATATAAAAGTGGAGATTCGTATTTAATTTTTTAAGAATATTTTCAATCGTTAAAAGGGTATACATCAACATTTGATTGGTAACAACTATGCTTTTAAGGAGATAAGTCCAAAAGATATCCAACAACCTAGATAGGATTGCTAGAAAAAAATTCTATAAATATTTTAGGCACTATTATCATACTAGTCTCTGGACACGTGCGTTGCACATGTTTTCCATGTGAATTTTTATAGATTCGTTAGAACAATTAAAATTTTATGCAAATCGTGTGAAGTGAGTAATATTTTTCATGTGCGTCAAGAAACACCAAATGAGGGGCACATTGTAATGTTTAAAATCAATTACTTTGAAGTTACCATCAGTAAACCAATTATGTTGAAGCTATTATTAGTAATTTTTGAACTTTGTTTAGTAGTTAACACATTTCCAATAAAATCACAAATGACTAATTTGAGCCAAATAGCAATACAAACTTACAATAATGATAAAAAAAAAATCATAAAAATAAGATTGGTGAAGCCTAATAGAGAAAAAACACACAAAAAATAGAAGAAAAATATTATTTCTGTTGTTCTACTTTAATTTAATTAGTGTATAATATTTTTCAAAATTATGAAATCCGTTTTAGCTATGACTTTTAGTTTTCAATTCAAGACTTCACGTTGAAGCAAGCACGTGTCCGTCGACGTGTCTACTTCAGCGTGCTTCGGAAAAATATCAAATAATTTCTCTTTGTTCTACTTTAATTTAATTAGTGTATAGTTTCGTCGAAATTATGGAATCCGTTTTAAATATGACTTTTAGTTTTAATTTCATATTCTATAGTTATTGCTTTATTATTTTGAATTTCGGTAATATTTATTTATAATTTGTAACTACTTTGAGTAAAAAATCAATGATCGATACGAAAAATGCTTTAAGTATGGGCCTCTTCACATTAAATTTGCACAAACAAAAGTAATTAACAACTTAAATATCTATCAAATCATATTAAAATTTAATCACCTTTCTAAATTTTACTTATATCACATAAATTAAAATAAAAAATACTAAAATATTGGGCCCGTGCAACGCACGGACACCTGTGTCTAGTAAGATATAAGAAAGAAATAGAGAAGAGAAGGATACCTTTGTATCAAATCAAGTGAAGCCTTTACTTACTCTTTGTAATATTTGTGTTTTCAAAACTCATAATGGAGAATTAGAGGGGTAGGAATACCCATTTATAGTAGGGGAAAAGGCTATATAAGGAAATATAAGAAATAACCAATATTTATAGATTGAATCACGAGGAATTCTAGGTACAGGAACACTCATTTATAACATGAGGAAAAAATATGTATGAAAATGCAAAAAAATTAAGGTAAAAGATATTTATATATTGAATCTCGAGGAATTCGAGGTTTAGAAACACTCATTTATAACAAGGGTAGAAAAGGTATATGTGAAATTACAAGAAAATTGTGGTAAAAATATTAATGAAAAATTCACGAAACATGTCTTGACTAAAATATCTTAAAATAGAGTCATCAAAATGAGTTTGACCGGTGAAATTAGTCCAAGTCAAATTATTAGTTTGGTGTGGTTGGACTGGCATTTTCCACGCCCATTTAAAATTAAGACTCTTTAGTCTATCCCTGGTCAGTTTGTCAGCCCAGTGTGGTGGAGTTGAACTAGTTCATGGGTCAACATATTAAATTTAAATAGAAAAGTGAAAATTCGTATATAATTTTTGAGAATAATTTCAATCGTTAAAAGGGTATACATTAACATTTAATTGGTAACAACTATGCTTTTAAGGAGATAAGTCCAAAGGATATCCAACAACCTAGATAGGATTGCTAGAAAAAATTTCTATAAATATTTTAGACACTATTATCATACTAGTCTTTGGACACGTGCGTTGCACGTGTGTTCCATGTGAATTTTTATAGATTCGTTAGAACAATTAAAATTTTATGCAAATCGTGTGAAGTGAGTAATATTTTTTTAATGTGCGTCAAGAAACACCAAATGAGGGACACATTGTAATGTCTAAAATCAATTACTTTGAAGCTACCATCAGTAAATCAATTCCGTTGAAGCTATTATCAGTAATTTTTGAACTTTGTTTAGTAGTTAACACACTTCCAATAAAGTCACAAATGACTAATTTGAGCCAAATAACAATACAAACTTATGATAATGATAAAAAATTTATAAAAATGAGATTGATGAAGTCTAATAGAGAAAAAACACACAAAAAATAGAAGAAAAGTATTATTTCCTTTGTTCTACTTTAATTTAATTAGTGTAATATTATCGAAATTATGAAATTTTTTTAGCTATGACTTTTAGTTTTAAATTCATGACTTCACGCGAAGCAAGAACGTGTCCGTCGACGTGTCTGCTTCAGCGTGCTTCGAAAAAAAATTAAATAATTATTTCTTTTGTTCTACTTTAATTTAATTAGTGTATAGTTTCTTCGAAATTATGGAATCCGTTTTAGCTATGAATTTTAATTTTATTTCATATTCTATAGTTATTACATTATTATTTTGAATTTCGGTAATATTTATTTATAACTTGTAACTACTTTGAGTAAAAATCAATGATCGATATGAAAAATGCTTTAAGTATGGGCCTCTTCACATTAAATTTGGCAAACAAAAGTAATTAACTACTTAAATATCTCAAAATCATATTAAAATTTAATCACCTTTCTAAACTTTACTCATATCATATAAATTAAAATAAAAAATACTAAAATATTGGACCCGTGCAACGCACGGGTACCTGTACGTGTCTAGTAAGAAATAAGAAAAAAACACAGAAGAGAAGGATACCTTTGTATCAAATCAAGTGAAGCCTTTACTTACTCTTTGTAATTTTTGGATTTTCACAACTCATAATGGAGAATTAGAAGGGTAGGAACACCCATTTATAGTAGGAGACAAGGCTATATAAGGAAATATAAGAAACAACTAATATTTATGGATTGAATCACGAGGAATTCTAGGTATAAGAACACTCATTTATAACATGAGGGAAAGATATATATGAAAATGCAAAAAAATTGAGGTAAAAGATATTTATATATTGAATCATGAGGAATTCGAGGTATAGAAACACTCATTTATAATAGGAGTGGGGAAGGTATATGTGAAAATACAAGAAAATTGAGGTAAAAGATATTTATGAAAAATTCACGAAACATGTCTTGACTAAAATATCTTAAAATAGAGTCGTCAAAATGAGTTTGACCGGTGAAATTAGTCCAAATCAAATTATTAGTTTGGTGTGGTTGGACTGGTATTTTCCACGCCCATTTAAAACTAAGACTCTTTAGTCTATCCCTGGTCAGTTTGTCAGCCTCGTGTGGTGGAGTTGACTAATTCATGGGTCAAAATATTAAATTTAAATAGAAAAGTAAAGATTCGTATATAAATTTTTAAGAATAATTTCAATCATTAAAAGGGTATACATCAACATTTGATGGTAACAACTATTCTTTTAAGGAGAGTCCAAAGGATATCCAACAACCTAGATAGGATTGCTAGAAAAAAATTCTATAAATATTTTAGACACTATTATCATACTAGTCTCTGGACACGTGTGTTCCATGTGAATTTTTATAAATTTGTTAGAACAATTAAAATTTTATGCAATTCGTGTAAAGTCAGTAATATTTTTTTAATGTGCATCAAGAAACACCAAATGAGGTGCTCATTGTAATGTTTAAAATCAATTCCTTTGAAGCTACCATCGATAAAATCAATTCCGTTAAAGCTATTATCAGTAATTTTTGAACTTTTTTTAGTAGTTAACACACTTTCAATAAAGTCACAAATGACTAATTTGAGCCAAATAACAATACAAACTTACGATAATGATAAAAAATTCATAAAATTAGATTGGTGAAGTCTAGTAGAGAAAACAGATACAAAAAATAGAAGAAAAATACAACATACACATCATCTGTAAGACTTATTCATATAGATTATAGATAGAAAATAAATATAGAATCAATAAATTATCCTTATTTGGAATTTGGAAGCTACAAGTTTAAAGAGGAAAAACAAATGGCACAAACCGTGAGAGGGAAGTAACTGCACTGACAAATCCTATAATTTGCAAATTATGTATAACGAAGTATGCATCATATTTTTCTCCAGAATAAGATAATACTTATTTCTGACAAAAGCTGAGACAAAATTTATCAACGGTGCTTGACATCATATTTATTGCTTCACGCACCATAATATATATATGGAACATGCGTTGCATATATATATATATAATTTCAGCTTTTATTATAAAATTCGTGTAACAAAATAATAAATCAAAAATGTCTTTTAAAAGCTATGTCACTTGAGAAAATATTTGTTGTTATGATACGGAGACACCATTTAAAGTTTGTAAATTTAAATTTTGAACTTGTATTGTGTTTACTGTAATTCATTACTTTGGTTATTTATTTGTTGAATAGAAATAAACTCGAAAAAGAGGACAAACATAGTTACCATCTAGCAATAAATGTGTGAAGAAAATTAATATCATATAGCCCCATAATGGTATATAGAAATATGCCGATTGAATTTTATGCTCTAGATTACTGTAAATGCATGTAAATATCTCTAACTCTAAATACAGTAAGAGAATTGAAATTTAAAGACAAAAGAAATCTTAAAAATTATCAATAACTGATCAAACAGGATGAATAACATATTTCTCTACAAAACTTGCTACAAAGCAAAATAGATGTACATTTATCAATTCAGCCCAAACGTTTAAATTTGTTGTCTGATTTTATAGCTATTTCTTTTATAATAATAACATATATTTCGTGAAATCCGTCCAGGGAGTGTAGGGTGTGCACAAACCTTACTTCAATTCAGAAGACCCTCAACTTGAGTCGAGTATATCAAATCAGAGTAAATATGAAAAAGAAAAATGACAGTGAAGAGAATATAATATAATATAATATAACAACTATTACGAAAATAATAACAACAACAACAAAAGTGCAATAACCGAAACATCGTAAAAACAATTGGTGGTAAAAAGCAAAAGCAAGACAGTACAAGAATAAAAGTACTACTACGACAGACACCACTAAGCCTAAACCCTTTAGAAAGAAAGAGAACACTCCACTACAACCTTCTACCTTAATCTACGATCTTCATGCTTAAGCATTTTCTGTAATTGATGAAATTGGTTTCTTTTTTCGTCTGACCTTTGAAAGGCGAATTAGCTTATGTATTTGTCAATAATAATTTTACCTCATGCACATGATATTTATAAGCCAAAAGTTTGCCTAGAATTCTGTAGAAAGCTCAAAAGTTATGTTGGAGAATGGAGAGACATTCTTAAAGTGCGTTTTAAAACACCTTTTCATTTTTAGTATTTAATATAATATAATATGATATAATTATTATTTAATATTTAATT
>NW_006239053.1:771135-782696 GCF_000226075.1 Solanum tuberosum
TAACGGAAAAGGGTCAAAAATACCCCTGAACTATTGGAAATGGATCAAATATACCCTCCGTTTGATTTTGGGGTCAAAAATACCCTTACAGTTAGTGAATTGGCTCACTTTTACCCCTCAAAACTAACAGATGTCATGTCACTTAAAAAATCACATAAAATCATATATTTTTTGCTGACTTGGAAATTCAAATGGACAAAACTCCCAACATGGTAGCAACAATCCACAAGTGGGGTGGGTGTAATACACCCTTGGCTCAATAAAAGTCCCAAAATGACAAAATTACAGTGAAATTAACACAACATTTTGAATACCTAAATCTTTATTTCACAATTCTTTATTAAAAAAAATACAAACTTTAATCACTTTTCAGTTTCTTCGGTTAGGAGACTGGCAATGGAAGGATTTTTTTGTCCATTTGAATTTCCAAGTCAGCAAAAAAATATTGTTTTATGTGATTTTTTAGGTGACATGACATCTGTTAGTTTTGAGGGGTAAAAGTGAGCCAATCACTAACGGTAAGGGTATTTTTGACCCCAAAATCAAACGGAGGGTATATTTGATCCATTTCCAATAGTTCAGGGGTATTTTTGACCCTTTTCCGTTACTAGAAAATAAATTAAAGCAATTGTATTAGATTAGGACAAGCTAGAAGAAGTCTATATATATATATAGATAGATATTCTAGTCATATTAGGTAAGCAAGCTGAGTACAACGAAATTTTATAAGTGGGGTCTCGACAAGGTAGAATAAATGCAAATTTTATTCTTATTTCGTGAAGGTAGAGAAGTTTTTTTATAGCTTTCATGCGATGTTGGTAGACCGGAAATTGGGGATGTTGGCTCTTGTTACAAATGATTTTGAATATTCCTCATAATTAGGAGATTATTTTAGGGATATAAGAAGTTGTAACTTTTCTAATTACCATTCTCAAAAGCTGTATTCGAATTTATGCTCTCCCCTAAATCTATCAGCCCATTTCCACCCCCATAATGTTTGCATAAATTAAACCCATACATATTCTTGAGATAATATTTTCTGGTTATTTACCAAACGCAAGAAAATTATTTCCGTCTTAAGTGAGAGGTCTTACAAGTAATATAGGCATTCTCTTAAAAAATGAAGTAAATAAGGCAATCACAAAATAATCGAAGGGAGATAACACACAATACATGAAGCCATATTGTTCCTTTATGAAGGAAACAGAAGAAGCAATATCCTCTTACAAATTGTTGCAATCAATGTATTTTTGTACAGTTTTGTTGTGCTATCCTATCAGACCTCAATACATTGCATCAATATCCAAAAAATGTCACCTTTTCATCATCAGTGTTAATTGTTTTACTATTTGACCTGATACGCCGAGGAATGTGAACATTGAAGTAATAGTTGATGATGCTTTGCCTATTCTTGTAAGGAAAAGATTCTAATGAAGCTATTACCTTTAGACAGACCCTTCTTAACGAGGGAGCTGAACTTTTTTTGGTCCTTAATATTCCACAAATTGGAAACTTCTTCTCCCATCTCACCAAATTCCCAGGCAGTAAAGGCTGTCAACAGTTCAGACCACAACTTCAAGCTTTCTTCTTTAACGTGTCTTTTAACACATTCGACTGATCCAGGGGATGTTCGTTTCTCCCTTTCCCAACAAACTCCTCATTATCTTCCTTGTTTTCTAGGTTGTCGGCTCTTGGCCATACCGGTGTGCCAAGCCATTTTGGAGTATCAGATTCCTCCTCTTTATACTTGCATACCATTTCCTTCTTTGATGCTCTTAATGCATTATCTGCTGCTACAACTGGAGTTCCCTCATTCGGAGAGTTGGCCCAATCTGGCACAACAGCCTGAAACCTGGGTCCTACTGGGATTACCAATTTCAAGCTATCTTCATAGATGAATTCACACCATTCTTTTTTCTTCTCACTGGTCAGGGATGGATCCGGTAGTTCTTTTGCTTTCGTCATACTTCATGAGAACATAGAAGAACAAGAGTGAATGAGTTTGTCTCCTAGTGAATATATCACTGTTCCTCAAGCTATGTATTTGAACTTTTCTTTAAAAGAGATCACTGTTTTATAGGATACTAGTACCTAGTGCAGCTTTGGTCGAGTGAAAGGGTTATCCAAGTTCCCCGTTTGACAGCAGTACAAGCTCCTTCAGTACATGCCAAAAATGAGGAGTTAAACAGACAAATGAGTAAAGACTGGACACAAACGGAAAGCAGAGTTGCGTAATAGTAAAGATTATTCAACAAAGAGCAACAGTTTTGTCAGCACAAGTCTCATCAGGAACCAGATCTAAGACCCCTCCTCCTCAAATGTCAAGAAAACACAGTAAGCTTAATGCAACTACTTCGAAAATCTTCTGATTATCTGTCAGCAAAATTCGACCTTCATGACTCATGACTATATGAATGCATATCTCCTACACATGTAGTTGGACTTTTGGGAGATTAAAGATGCAACATATATAGATAACAATGTCAAACAATACTTAGATACATTCGTAGATACGAATGTCTATCTATATTAAATACATACACTTGGAATTGAGCAACTGCGCGATTCAATTTTTCAGGCCGAAAAATTGAACGAAAAAAAAAAACTAAACTTTTTCTTGATACAGTAGCACATTTTCTATTTTTATTTCATGCACCAAAACATAATGTAAATATTCTACTTTTAGCGAAATTTAATTTACATATAAAGATTCCAATTTTAAGCTATAGTCCAAGTATAAAATATACATGTTAAAGTTAATGAAGAATATCATCAATGTAAGTAAGCATAATTAGTGAAAAGGAATTGAAATTCAAAAGAAGTAAAGTTCACTTGCCTTTTGTTTTCTCAACAATTGTCAAAATGGGACCAAGTTGAAGTTGCTTGCCAATCTCCACCTTAGTGAAAAAACAAAAAAAGAAGGGAAAAAGAGTTAAGTAAATGAGAAAGAATGAAAATTTTGAAAAACATTTTATTTATAGGTATAAAATATAAGAAAGAAATAAAGAAGAGAAGGATACTTATTCTTTGTAATTTTTGGGTTGTCACAACTCACAATGGAGGATTGGAGCTGTAGGAACACCATTTATAGTAGGGAAAAGGCTATATAAGAAAACACACACAAAAATCAGGTAAAAGATATTTATATATTGAGTCACGAGGAATTCGAGGTGTAGGAATACTCATTTATAACATGGTAGGGGAAACATATATATGAAAATGCGAAAAAGTTTGAGGCAAAAGATATTTATAGATTGAATCACGAGGAATTCGAGGTGTACAAACCCTCATTTATAACAGAGGTGGGAAAGGTACATGTGAAAATACAAAAAAAATTAAGGTAAAAGATATTTATGAAAAATTCACAAAATATTTCTTGACTAAAATATCTTAAAATAGAGTCGTCAAAATGAGTTGACCCATGAAATTAGTCAAATTCAACTCATTAGTTTGGTGTGGTTGGACTGACATTTTCCTTGCTCATTAAAAATAGGGGATCTTTTAGCCTATCTTTAGTCAGTCTGCTAGTCTCGTGTAGTAGGGTTGGACTAGTTTGTAGTCAACACTTTTAATTTAAATAGAAAAGTGAAGATTTGAATATAATTTTTTAAGAATAATATCAATTGTTAAAAGAGTATATATCAACATTTGATTGGTAACAACTATGCTTCAAGGAGAGAAGTCTAAAGGATATCATTACAAAACTAGGAGTGAAAGCACATCCTTACTCTCTAACTTATCAAAATAAAAGGAAAGAAAAAGGAGGAGGGTTGCTCCTCGTCACATAAGCTTACAAAAAATCCTAGAATTCATAAAACTAGAAGCAACCAAACGAAATTTAACCAGGGTCGAATATGAAATTGCCCTTCTTCACTCGAATTCTAATGTTGGGCTTGTCAACTACATCATTCATCAAGGTGGAAGTAATCTTAGAAGGAATATTTATGGCCTCGGTGAAGAAGGTAGTTGTTTTGCAATGTTCAGCCATATTTGCGAGCAAATTAGCTGTAGTTTCTCTAAAGGTGTGAATGAAAGAGAAATGACCAAGTGATGGATTGAATCTGTTTAATATCATCTTTGATCTGCCAAGGGGGGTTGATCTTGCCTTTAACCATGTGAATAATCAATAGGGAGTCAGACTCAACAGTAACTCGGTGAAAATCATGATCTAGACACCATCTTAGGCCAGTCTTTAGAGCTAGAGCCTCAGCTGAATTATTTGAGCAAAAAACAAAATAGGCACTGAAAGCCATAATCATTTATCCAACATGATCCCTAAGAACTCCTCTATAACTAATGGAGTACATACTTAGCAAACTATAATAATATCAATACAAGGAGTTTCAATATACGCAGAAACATAGTTAAAGACATAATTGCTCCTGAAAATGTACAAAGCTTTGAGAATATGAAGGGTATTTTTGTAAACAAACATTTTTTTTAGAATTATGACCAAAACAAACAATTGAGAAGAAATAATCCCAGCATAATTAATCTCCTCATTACTCACACACCCTAGCTAGCACTACTTTTATAAACACTACCGAACGACACAAAATAATCGAACATGTCGAAGAGAGATAAAAGACAATGTATGAAGCTGGATGTAAGAAGCCATATTGTTCCTTTATGAAGGAAACAGAAGAAGCAATATCCTCTCAAATCCAGATATCAATGTATTTATGTATAGTTTTTTTGTGCGATCCTATCAGACCTCAATACATTGCATCAATATCCAAAAAATGTCACCTTTTCTTGACTTTAAAACCTATGTATAAAATGTGAACCCCATCCCAAAACTCTCCCTGGATTGAGTGATAAAATACATTTCTCTCTGTATATTCCATTTCTATGACAACTAAAAAAGAATGTATATTGATACTTCTGGTGTCATCGTCGACCACTTAGGTACTTTGTCTTCAGAGATTTAGAACTAGTAGAGACACCTTTGTTTGCTCGATTCCTTTTACGAGAATGTCTGGGAGCAGTGACCTCCTCTTCCTCATCTTCTTCCTCTTCTTCATCTTCATCATCGGTGTTAATTGTTATACCATTTGACCTGATACGCTGAGGAATGTGAACATTGAAGTAATAGTTGACAATGCTTTGCCTATTCTTGGAAGGAAAAGATGCTAATGCTGGTTTCATGAAGCTTTTGCCTTTAGACAGACCGGTCTTAACGAGGGACCTGAACTTTTTTTGGTCCTTAGTGTTCCACAACTGGGAAACTTCTCCTCCCATTTCATCAAACTTCCAGACATTGAAGGCTGTCTCCAGTTCAGACTTCAACTTCATGCTTTCTTCTTTAATGTGTCTTTTAACACACTCGAAAGATCCAGGGGACCTACAAGAACAATGTTCGTTTCTCCCTTTCCCAACCAATGCCTCGTTAACTTCCTTGTTTTCTAGGTTGTCGTCTGTTGGCCATACCAGTGTACCAAGCCATTTTGAAGTATCAGATTCCTCCTTTTTATACTTGCATACCATTTCCTCCATTGATGGAATAGAAGCTCTTAATGCATTATCTGCTGCTACAACTGGAGTTCCCTTATTCGGAGAGTTGGCCCAATCTGGAACATCAACATCAACCTGAAACCTGGGTCCTACTGGGATTACCAATTTCTTCTCACTGGTCAGGGCTGGATCCGGTAGCTCTTTTGCTTTCGTCATACTTCACGAGAACATGGAAGAACAAGAGTGAATGAGTTTGTCTCCTAGTGAATATATCACAGTTCCTCAAGACTTCTTTAAAAGAGATCACTATTTTATAGGATACTAGTACCTAGTGCAGCAGAATCAAGCGTGAATGAAAGCTTTTGGTCGAGTGAAAGGGTTATCCAAGTTCCCCGTTTGACAGCAGTACAAGCTCCGTCAGCAGCAACTTATGCAGCCCTTCTCTATATGCCAAAAATGAGAAGTTAAACAGACGAATGAGTAAGACTGGATACAAAGAGCAATAGTTTAATCAGCACAAGTCTCATCAGGAACCAGATCTAAGACCCCTTCTCCTCAAATGTCAAGAAAACACAGTAAGCTTAATGCAACTACTTTGAAAATCTTCTGATTATCTGTTAGCAAAATTCGACAGTCATGACTCATGACTATATGAATGCATTTATGCATATCTCCTACACATGTACTTAGACTTTCAGGAGATTGATGCACACGCAATGTATATAGACAACTAATGGTATAACAATACATATATACATTATTAGATATGAATATCTATGTATATTAAATACATACACGTAGAAGAAACATACATCACAGATTCACATATATGAATGTAGAAGAAGGATTAATAGTCTTTATTTATCGGCAACCCTTTTCCAGTCACGAAGAGACACTTTAGAATCTTTATAAAGGGCTCTTGATTCTTCTCTTAACTCAATCAAAAGCCACTGATCTCAGCTCTTCCGTCGCCTCCATTGAAGCTAGAATTGAAGAACAGGGGAGCAGCGGCAATATAAAATTTCGAATTCTAAGCATGAAAAATTCAACGAAATAAATTAAGATACATATTACTTGATCTTCTTGTCAGAAAACAAGTTATGATGTTGTAATTCGCCGATCATTACGAAAATTATCAAATTTCCAGAAGAATTTCAGATAATTACGTCTCTGATTCATTAAAATCGTCGTTTTTATTTTCTCGAAGGCGCAAAAATGAAGATTTAAACCCTAATTCCTTATCGCGTTCTTCGAAATCTTGCCCAAATTCAATCTTTTCAAGTTTTCTCTGAAATCTACTCAGATTCAGACTCTTTACTGTTCTTGAGCTACTGCGCGATTCAATTTTTCAGGCCGAAAAATTGAACGAAAGAAAAAACTGAACTTTTTCTTGATACAGTAGCACATTTTCTATTTTTATTTCATGCACCAAAACATAATGTAAATATTCTACTTTTAGCGAAATTTAATTAAAATTTAAAAGATTCCAATTTTAAGCTATAGTCCAAGTATAAAATATACACGTTTAAAAAGTTAATGAAGAATATCATCAATGTAAGTAGGCATAATTAGTGAAAAAGAATTGAAAATCTAAAGAAGGAAAGTTCACCTGCCTCTTTTTTTCTAAACAATTGTCAAAATGGGACCAAGTTGAAGTTGCTTGCCAATTTCCACCTTCTTGAAAAAAAAAAAAAAGGGAAAAAAGAGTAAAGTAAATGAGGAGAATGAAAATTTTGAAAAACACTTTATTTTATAGGTATGAGATATAAGAAAAAATATAGAAGAGGAGGATACCTTTGTATCAACTCAAGTGAAGCATTTACTAATTCTTTGTGATTTTTGGGTTGTCACAATGGGGAATTGGAGGAGTAGGAACACCCCTTTATAGTAGGAGAAAAGGCTATATGTGGAAATATAAAAAATAATTAGGTAAAAGATATTTATAGACTGAATCACGAGGAATTCGAGGTGTAGAAATATTTATTTATAACATGTTGGTGGGGGGGGGGGAGAGAGATATATATGAAAGTACAAAAAAATTGAGGCAAACGATATTTATAGATTGAATCACGAGTAATTCGAGGGGTAGATACACTCATTTATAATAGGGCGGAAAAAGGTGAGGTAAAAGATATTTATGAAATTCACGAAACATGGTTTGACTAAATTCTTAAAATAGAGTCGTCAAAATTAGTTTGATTCGTGAAATCAGTCCAAGTCAATTCATTAGTTTGGTGTGGTTGGACTAGTATTTTCCTTGTCAATTTAAAACTGGGACTCTTTAGTCTATCCCTGGTCAGTTTGACTGCCTCGTGTGGTGAGGTTGGACTAGTTCATGGGTCAAAACATTGAATTTAAATAGAAAAGTGAAGATTCATATATAATTTTTTAAGAATAATTTCTATCGTTGAAAGAGTATACGTCAACATTTGATTAGTAACAACTATGTTTTTAGGTAGAGCTGTCAAAATGGGCTGGTCCAACCCAACCTTAACGGGCTAGAGAGTTAAATGGGTTGGGACGGGCTGACCCTTTTAATTAAAGGACCTATAAAATAGCAGCCCAACCCAACCTTAAGCGGGCCATGGGTTGGGACGAATTGGTCCTTCAACCAAAAAACGGATAATATTTTTCGCTTAGAAAGAATACGAACGTTGATGAATTACAACATACTTCAGTGAATATTTACAAAACAAATACATAATACCCAAGATACAACATTCATAAGTTTCATCCGAGACAAAAAACATTACATTATCACTATTTTCATAAACAAGACAATAAAGGAGAAGTGAAAAATTAGGCATAAAAACAAGGGATAATTGTACATAATAGCAAACTATTAATTCAAATGAAATGCTATAAATATACTTTGATTTAATTGTACCCTATAGCAAACTATTGCTATTTTTGCCACTCTCCCAGGTGGAATCTCGCTCGCCACTCTCCCAAATCTCGCTTGCCACCCTCGCCTCTCTCGCTTATACAAACAGAAACGAAATGTATAAATTGTGTTTCTGTTGTATAAAGCGAGAGAAAATTGTATATACACATGTAAATACATATATCTTCGTCTTATACACTTATAATTATACAATACAAATATTTCCCTGCCTAGTTTTCTTTTGCCTTTCTCTCTTTCTCATTTTATACATACACAGATTATGTAATTGATCTTTTGTATACAACTGCTTTCTTTTGTATATGTATAGTGAATTATACAATTGCTTTTTTTATATATGTATAACAAATTATACAACTGTTTTTTTTTTGTATATGTATAGCGAATTATACATATATATGTTTGTTATGGAGCGCAATTATGCAAACTTTGCTATAGCATACAAATATGAATTTTGTGTTTGCTATATGTGAAAGTTGCTTTAAAAACAAAAGTAAAAAAGGTCAAAGATTCATAGTTATAATGGAGTAATGGACTTGGGTTAATAAGAAAATTTAGTGGGCTAATGACCCTAAATGTAAAAGATATGTAAAAAATATAGTCTTGATTTTATATTGATATTTTAAAAATATTTATTGACAAAATCTTAACAAGTAAAACACTACTTAAAATATACATAATAAATATTTTTAAAATTCACAGCCCGCGGGTTGGCCTCTGAGGCTTGTGGGTTGGCCTACAAGGCCAGCGGGTAAAATGAGGCTGGGCCAAAAAGTCTTGTTCCTAAATGGACTGAAAAAATTAAGCCAAACCCCATTTAATTCAAGGGTTGGGTTGGGCCGGCCAAGCGAGTCAAGCCCATTTTGACAGCTCTACTTTTAGAAGAGAAGTTCAAAGGATATCCAACAACCTAGGTAGAATTGCTAGAAAGAAATTTAATAAATATTTTAGGCACTATTGTCATATTATGCATGTTAGTTGAATGAAGTAAATGAATACTTTACAAGAAAAAATGATCGATATAGAGTATTTGTACACTCTAATATTTATAATATTTGGTATCAGAGCTAATTACCTTAAATAACTTATGGAGAACTTGAATTCTTAAAATTGAAATAGAAAAAATTTATTTGAAATAAATGTCGGTGAGATTAACTATGATAATTATGAAAAGATTGGGCTATAGAGCTCACATATATTGCTTTTAAGAATATATCTTGTTATTGAAGATTAAAAAAAAAAACGATCACAATGAGAAGGATCTATTGAGGATATTCAAAAGATAGAAGGGTCCTTGCAAAGCTCCTACCATTCCTTTTTAAAGATTTAATCAATTGTATTGTTTTAGTATTGAAAAGTTCAAAGACTTAAACATCATGATCATAGAAGAACTTATTGATTATTTGCAAGTTTGTAAAAGAGATTGAAGAAGTTGAAACTAAGAATCAACTGAACAAGCTTTCTAAAGAATACTTTAGACATGATTTGTATCAAAGTCATAAACATAAATGAGATGAACGAAAATCCAACAAATTTCAAATAGGAAAACTCAATCATGGTTATCTTCATCAAGCCAATAGAAATTAATGTCTTTCACATATTTATTTTGGAGTGATGAATCCAATTTAAAGAGGGTCTTGAAAATTAAGTTAGGTTCAACTTAAGTATATAAATATTCTTAGATTATGTGTCAGGATATTAATGTAAGTTTATAAATATATATTGTTGTGTTCATGAGCTATGGAATAAGGACTTTACCAGAAATAAATGAAGGCAATTGTAATTTGTATTAGATTAGATGCATGCTACAAGAAGTATTATATTACTTTACTCTTATTTAGAAGTGAGAGTTGGAAAGGACCAACACAGCTTTAAGGAGTGATACCAAAAGCAGTTCAAGTTGTACTATTGGGTTGGGACTAACACAGCTTTAACAACTGATACCAAAAGCAGTTCAAGTTGTACCAAAAGGACAAACAAAGCAACACGAAATTGTACCAAAAGTTACATAAATTGTACCTTCACTTTGGACCCATTTTATTCCTTTTCTTTTCTTTCCTAGCCACGTGTATGCAGCCTTTTGTTAGGCAGACACGTACAAGCCCAAAAATGTGGGCCCTTCTTTCTGCCTATTTCACATTTTTCTATTCTTCTTTAATTTTTGTTATCATATTGCCCATTAACAATTCTCATTTCCTTCTTTTATTTGTTCCTCACAGTTTCTTTTTAATTTTTTCCCACTTTATTTCTTCCTTGAAAATTTAACATTTTGAAATTTAATTAATTCATTTATTATATTTTAGCTACAAAATATAGTAGAAAGAAATTAAATTTTCTAAAAAAATTTAGTTGATTCTTAAAATTCTATCATTGTCACATGAATTTAAATAAATAGAATAAAATGTATTATTAAAATATTTATGATTATTCACGTGAATTAGAACATGAATTATCTCCTTATTTAGAAGTGAGAGTTGCAAAAGACCAACACTGCATTAATACTCTTGTACAACATGCATACAATTTTGTACATTCACTTTTCACTGCATTCATTAGTTGTACAACGTGCAAAAAGAATTGTACATTAATAGAAGGACTAACACCAAGGACTAACATTGCAATTATTATTATTACTCATTACCTAGAAGGATTAACATTGCAATTATTATTATTACTCATTACTCCTTATTAGAATTATTATTATTACTCATTTGGCTCCTTATTAGAGTTGACACTTTAAAGCACGAATACGGCACTACCATGTTGTACACAAAGCATTTGAAATTGTACTATAAAATTAATTGTGCCTCATTAATTGTACACGTGCCTTTCTACATATACAACAACCCACATGAAGAATTAATTTTCTGACAATTTTGGTTATATTTTTCTTTAAAATAATTATTGCCTCAATTTTTATTTTTATTTTTAACATTTATTTATAATTTTAAAAGATTGGAAATTTTATGTTAAAAATTTAAATAATAGAAAAAATGATTTATTTAACTTTTATCATCATCAATACTACTAATTTATTTGACGTTTTTTCTTAATCTTCATCTCATCATTAATGTTATTTATATAATTTTCTTAAATCACTTATTTTTTCTTTTTTAACTCTTTTATATATATAAAAGTTGGATATGTAAATGATGATGCCACATTTCTTAGAAGCTACGATTACTATTTATCTAATTTCTCCAAA
>NW_006239053.1:784820-793171 GCF_000226075.1 Solanum tuberosum
ATATATATATATCTAAGAAAATGATATAAATTACATTTAATGATGAAATGAAGATTAAGAAAAGAAGTAAAACAAATTAATAATAATATTGATGATGATAGGAGTTAAATAAATCATTTTTTATATTTTGTAAATTTTCAATATAAATTTTTCAGTCTTTTAAAATTAGAAAATGCTAAAAAAATAAAACTAAAACTAAAAATCGAGGCAACAATTATTTTAAGGAAAAAATAACAAAAAATGTCAGAAACATTGATCAGAATAAATAAGTATCTATTGCTAAGAAGGTGTCACCCCACATTTTCTATTTTAGCTTTATTATTACATATAGATAGGAACTTTAAGATGAAGAATGATCCAAAAATTTTAAAAATAACAAATCAATTATGTAAAAATACATGTGTAATTCTTATAAAGTTATAATAACTAATTTCTTCAAATAAATAATTAAATGAAAGAAAAAAAAGTAATTAAGAAAATAATATAAATAACACTAATTATGAGATTAATAGCATTGATGAGGAAAGGAACTAAATATGATCATCTTTTTAAATTCTTTTTTAAGAAAATATATATAAACTTTAATTAAAGATAAATAAGAAAAAAAACCTTTAATTAAACATACAAAAAATCAAGACAAAATTAAAGAAGAAAGAAATTAGAAGAATAATGACATTGAAATAAATAATATCTAATTTTCTCTCTTTTCAAATCACAAAATAAATTTTTGCTTGTTCTCCTCCTAATTTGATACGAATTCCATAAATAGAATGATTTTTTCTCCGAATAATTTTTCTTACCCTTTCAAACACTAATCAGACTTCTTATAAATTTCTCAACCACAATGAATTTTCTCTCCTTGTAGGAGGAATAAACATTTTTTCAAAAAGTCTTTTATTTTGAAAATAATTTTTTGTTACATAATCTCTTTCTTTACATCAATGTCTTCACAAGAATAATGAGATATTCTCTCTTTCTCTTTTGTTAAAAAAGTCACATGACCTAGAAATTTGATGGACATCTTAGCGACAAAAGTTGATACCATATATTGATCATTATCGTCAGAAGAAGAAGAGCCAAAGTGAAGAAATTTGTTCTTATTTGTTACAAATGCTCAACTATTTTGTTTTTATTTTATAGGCTAAATAATTATAAACAGTTATAAAAAATGAATAGTTTTTATCTTTTCATCTTCCATTTTCATTTACTTAAATCTATATTAGTGTAATGGATGTTATAAAGGGCATAATTAATCGGGTATGACATAAATACTTTTTTTTTAAATACAAATAAAAAATACAAAACACAGATAAAATGTCAAAAAAAGGAAAAAAAAGATGAATACAAATACTGGTCATAGAGAGATGCCACATCAAATTGTCAATATTCAGCTTTATATATACATATATAGGTTCATGTCCTTAGATGTTATTTTATTACTTTAGCTGGCATCGACATTTTTGTAAATCTGATATCTACTTTGGAACATTTTATAATGTGGCATAGGCTGACAATTGAGATCATAAATTTAAAATAATAAAATTTAATTTATTATAATACTAATATCAATATCATAAAGATATATATATATCATTTAAAAAATATATAAAAAGTATTATAAATTATAATAATTAACCGCTTTTTAAAACAAATTCATATAACTAATTTGATTTACACTCCAAAATTCATAGGTGTCACATAATTTACACATTAATTCTTCATTACTTAATATATGTAATTATATCAATGACATATAAATTGAAATTAAAAAATACATATTTTATTTGAAAATCACGTAATAGTACTATAAGGTATAATAATTAACAACTTAACATATTTTAAAATTTTAGTTGACTCTCCAAATTCCATATGTCTCATGTAATTGAGACAGAGAAAAACATATATTGGTTTAAAATTAATAAAAATACTATAAATTATAATAATTAGCAACTTAAAATTTATAAAAAAAATCCTTTCAAAATTTTTAGTTGGCTCTCCAAATTCAATTGGTATTACAATAATTAAAACATAGAAATTAACATAGATTGGACTCCTGCTGACATTTATGTTTCCTTTTTCTAAATTTTTTCTTTTATACTTTATATAAATAATTTTTTATGTAAAAATTATTATAAATCATAATAATTAATAGCTTAAAATATTTCAAAACATATAAAAAGTATTTCTTAACTTTCAAAATTTCATCTATACCGCATAAATTGGGGAGAAATATAGATATATAGATATTTTTAAGTTGCTAATTATTGTGAGTTATAGTACGTTTTATGTAATTTTCATATATATTACTCGGTCCTGATTTATGTGATACAAATGTAAATTTCAAAAGTCAATGAATTTTTTATTAATTTTTTTTTTATATTAACTTGTTAATTATTGTGATTTCTAATATATTTACGTAAAACATACTCTAAATACAAATAATTCGCAACTTTAAATATATAAAAACATACTAAAAAATTGATCAAGTTCAAATTTCATATGTACCACATAAATTAAAACAGAAACAGTAACATATATTGGGCCCCGTGCTGGCACGGGGTCTCATATCTATCTAGTATATCTAGATACTATAGTCATATTATGTATGCAAGTTGAGTACAAATACAACAATAAGATATCCAATGAAATTTTATAAATTAGGTCTAGGAAAGGTAGAATGTACATAGATCTTATTTTTATTTCTTTAAATAGAGATATTGTTTCTGCACGATTCTTGACTCGAGTACTTGCAAATCAAAGTAGGTACAGAAAAAAAATGATATAATTGAAAGTCCAATTCACCTAAATACTATAGTCATATTATGTAAGCAACTTGAAAGTACAATTGTCCCAAGTACATTGTCAAAATGAACCTAGGTTTTTTTAACTTTATCAAACTTAGCCACTAATGTATTTATCTTTCTCTTTTCCTCTCTCTTCCCTACTCCCAAAACACACTCTCTCTCTCATACATATTTCATTCTTTGCCCTTTTTTGAAATTCTTAGATGTGATTTTATTAGTTGATTTGTTAATTGAAGGTAGTTTCTTTGATGAAAGTAGCTATTGCATCAATGGTGGTGACAATAATTAACTAATTTGTTTGCTTTACTTATTCGGAGTGAAATGAATGGTCTCATATGTATATATAACTAAGTAATTGATAATAACCCCTATTTTTGGAGAAATTTATATATTAAGTTATTGTTTTATCTCTGTTATTGGAGTTATCATGAAGTACTATTGCATTTCGTTGAAGCCATACCCAGCCATTGCCATTGTTGAAGTGAGTATTGTTGCAAAAGATTGACTACGCATTGAGGAGCCCAAATATGAAATTTTAGATGATTTGATGTAGCTTTTGGATGAATATGATGCTTGAATTTAAGGAAATTCGATCTCTTATATGATAATGTATAATATTGTATATTAACATATATGAGCATATAAACATTTCTTATTATTTCGTATAATATTATATATTGGATGTATAATAGTGTATATCAGGTTTTAAAATATTTTTGTAAAAAATAAAATATGAAAAATTTGTATATTATGGTATACCATATGCATAGTGTTGTATATCGATTTGTGTTTTGGGCTAAAAATTTATAATGTAAGTTTTGGACTCTTATTTTTCCATATAGGCTAAGTAACTATATATTTCTGAAATTTTCCCAATTTTTTATGACTTGCATGTGATGTTGGTGGACCGGAAATTGGGGATATTGGCTCTTATTGCAAATGATATTTTGAATATTCCTCATAATTAGGTTAAATGTTGTATTTGTATATATGCTCTCCCTCAAAATCTACCCCACATGTATTTGCATAAATTAGAAATATACAATACTCTTGGGATAATATTTCTGCTTACATACCAAACACAAGAAAATAATTTATCCGCCTTAACCTTAAGGTCTTACAAGCTTAACAGATCATATAGACATTTATATGTATAATAATGGTGACCAGTTCACATCAAATATGCTTGTGTACAACATGTCATGTTCCATACAAACTATATTTACAAGTTCTTGAATACTCTTTTAAACCAAAAAAATTGAAAAGCTTACAATTTTAATCAAGCCACTTACTTCAACAATTTAACGCAGAGTGCCCACTGGCCTTTTGTAAGTATACCACTTCGCGATCACGAGATAAACTCCCAAATTCAGTACACTAAGCACAGCCAAAAGATGGTAGAAGTAATCAATGTGACCGTAGTTCAGGTTATCCGGTATCCACCCAGGTTTTCCATTCTTGGTTGTAATGTTCATGACAATAGTCACAAGCATAGAACTCAAGTAACTCCCAAGTGCAACGGTGGTCAGTGATAAAGCTGAACACAAACTTCTCATGGCATCAGGTGCTTGCTCGTAGAAGAACTCCAACTGACCGATGAATGTGAAGACTTCTGCACAACCTATAAGGAAGTATTGTGGAACCTGCCAAAAGATTGTCATGGGTACCTCTTCCAGTTCGTAGTAGTTATGCCTTTTCACATATTTTAGCCGATAGAACTCCAGAATCCCAGCAGATAACATGGCAAAGATGGATATGAAGAGGCCTGTACCCATTCTCTGTAGTTGTGTCAAGCCATTCTTGTGACCTGTTATCTTCCTAGCAATTGGGACAATAAATTGGTCATAGATGGGAACCCAGAATATGACACTGAGGGTGTCGAAAATGCTAAGCGATGCTGGTGGAATTTTGAAGCTGGAATTTCCCACACGAGTGTCCATGGCCGCTCCTTGCAACACAAACAAGGTACTCATTTGACCATATACAGTACTAAATATGATCCCCGTGGCCCAAATTGGTAGCAACCGTATAATGGATTTGAGCTCCTCAACTTGGGTCACAGTGCAAAGTCTCCATGAGTCTATATTGCCTTTCGTATGGTCGGATTCTGTCTGCACTGCTGCCTTGTCAAAGAAACTGCATCATTTCATCAGTGTGTAAATCATTAGTTTCATCATTTACCATATTGCAAATAGGAAAACTATCAAAAATGAAAAGAAAGTTGATACAATTTGACATCAGGCAATGTGGACAGCAAAGACGACGGTCCAATAAGTTAAGTACACGGTGTACATGTTTCCAAGTCTAGTAAAGTATCACTAGAACATTGAATCTTTCATTGTAATAAAGATGATAATACTAATACGTTTTCTACTAGATAATTGTACATACCGAGACATGCAGATTACTCGTGAGGTAAAAGCATATAAACTCTTCATGGATATTAACAGCAGCTAGTTCTTCAGGAAAATGCATTGTATCACAAATAATTATAGAAATCATTTGATTTAAATGGATAATTTGTTAGCTATCATTCAAGAATCATTCCATGGAACTGTGTAAACACAAGCCAACACCCGAAAAAAAAGAGAAAAGGCATAACTAGCTTACAGATGCTCACCCAAGGTCTTTTGTATGATCAAGCTTGCGACTCCCCGTGATTGCAGACTCTGCATCTGTGGTCTCATACAAGAGAGACTTTTCTTCAGGCACATTAACTTTAAATTTTCTGAAGGATGCAACCAGCACTTGACATATGCGTGTCAGAGGGCTCCCTCCAGGTTTCTGGTTACGATACAATCGGGTACCAGAAAAGAAGCTTACTACAGCAATGGCCATGGTCACTGCTGGAATTCCAAAACCCCATCCCCACCCCACATTATCTTGTATCCAAACCAGCACAGAAGAAGCAACAAGAGCACCGATATTAATCGAAAAATAGAACCAGTTAAAGAAAGATGATTTGTGTTTCTTCTCAACCTCATCAGAATCATCAAACTGATCTGCCCCGTAAGATGAAACGCAGGGCTTGATCCCACCAGTACCCAATGCTATGAGGTAAAGTGCAACAAAGCAAACTGCAGTTTGCACTTCCTTTGGATGACAGACATCTTCCCCAGAACAACTTGGCTTTAGGCCAGGGACAGAAGCTGACAATGTCAACAGAGTCATCCCCTGCAAGAGACATATATTTATGCTTCTAAGTTTCACAACAACAACAAATCCAGTGTAATCCCACATGTGAGGTCTAGGGAGGGTAGAGTATATGCTTCTAAGTTTCACATAAAAGGAATTTAAGTTGAAACTTTGGTTATGTATATATTTATTCTTTCATTTAGACACCTAAACTTAGGATTGTTCTGACACTTTTGAATAGGTTGAGTGTTTAATCAGAACAACAATAAGTTTAGGTGTCTAAGTGAAAAATTGTGCCAACTCTAGGTGTCTCCGGATGGGTTCAACCTTCTTTAAATTATACACGAATCATTATAACTTGACAAATTAGTCAAGGAACCTTATCATAGGCTCCGAAAATTATTCATTTTACCCCTGATTATTCATCCTATACACGTTCAGCATATCTGAATCAGCATATGCAGACCCACGGATTTGAAGTTTATGTGTTCAGATACTAACTGAACTCATTGACCATTTGAGTTACTGGGCTCGAAATTTAATATTTGTACATATTTACTAGATCTTTTAACACATGTGTGGAGTCTAAACTAAAACTACTCATATTGATCATATTGAGCATCTGCACATAATATGTTTAACTTAGACCAAGTTTTTCTTCTTTTAGTTTCTAAGGCAAGTGACAGAGTTAGAGTAAACAGTAAATGTACTTCAAAAACAGATGATAAAACTTACAATTACATAGATGATTGAGAAAAGAGCAATTGTCCAGTATCTTCCTAAATAAGCATCTGCTAGAAATGCCCCAATTAGGGGTGTAATATAACAAGTTCCAGACCAATTTGAGACATTCTTTGAAGCTGTAGCACTATGTTGGTTGAGTCTATTCTTGAAATACAAAACAAGATTTGTACTCATACCATAATATGCCAATCTTTCACAACACTCATTTCCTGCCAACAAATATCAAGAATCAACACAACCCCACTTCAAAAAATTTCAATTTTTAACCAAAAACACTCAAATAATGTTCTAAAAAAAAGGAATTTTTTTTATTTGAGTGTACCTAAGATAAAAGGGCAAGCTTTCCAAGTTCCAGTTTCATTCTTCTTAGCAGGATTATTTCGGAAATCAACTGTGCCATCTTTAGTATACAAATCATCTTCTGCAACAACTTCTCCCATAGCCTTTCTATATGCTGCAAAACAAAATTTCAAGATATTGGTATTTCACCTAAAATTATGAACTAATAAAATAAACAGGTGATAAAACAAAGAAAATGTACCAACAAAATGGTATAGTACATACTTGAATTTGATATTGTTTGTTTGGTTTCCAGCAGAATTGGAAAATCAAGAAAACGGTGTGCTTTAAATAGATAAAAATGAAAAGATAAGCTCCAAGAGTAAGCTGGATGTAGGAAATGATTTATAATTGAAGCAAGGCAGTAAGTAATCCAAAAAGCTTTTGAATAAAGTTTTCTCCTACCCTAGCACTAATGGGTTGACATGTGACTTCTGTAGTATAATATAGATACTTAATGTGCAAACAAAATTATAAAAAAATCATAAGTTGTGGTAGAGTGGTACACCCGTTAAATTGAGATCTTAGGTACCGAGCCCTAGTATAGAAGGGAGTGTCATCTTCAAATGAGTTTGAAGTGCGCATTCAGATTTAGTCAGACTTTATATATCTGGTGGAAAATCAAAATAAATATTAGTATTTAATAAATATATTGTTCTCTCCATTTCAATTTGTTTGATACAGTTTTTTTTTTTAAAAAAAAAATCTCTTCCCTTTTTAATAATATTTTAATTTCAACTATTCACATAATATGCTTAAGATTATAAGATTAAAGAACATTTAAATACACTTTACATCTTTTAAATTTAAGATCATTTATTTTCTAAATTCCAAACTAAATAAAAATAAAAATAAATAAATTGAAACGAAAACGTAATTTTGGCTTAATAATAGTCTATAGAGTATATACTAATGTTGAAAGTTGGCAATACTGCCAGCTCACTGATCCGGCGCATGTGATTTAACCCTCCCAATATGAGTTTCAACTAAATAAGTTGGTCAACACTAAGGTTTGTGACTATATAATAATAGTAATAATTAATAATAATGTGTTATATCTACGTTAATAGTAAGATTATATTAAAATTGTAGTATTTTATAATATGACATTATCGTGATGATCTATTCATTTGTTTGCTTGTTTAATCATTCACACTTAAAAAAAAAAATCTGCGTACGCAATAGACTATAAACAGTGAAGTGGAGAAATGTCAAGTTGTGCGGCACTCAAAGACAAGTTTGTCCTCTTCAACATGCTGTTTTGACTTGAGGCTAACCAAGCGGTGGTAAAGTCTAGGGAGTCGATCGAATATTCTTCATCTAATATAT